>NC_085994.1:20911666-21273333 GCF_030014385.1 Trichomycterus rosablanca
ACAGAACTTACTGGAGATTAACAGACGTTGGTAGACCTTAACAGACCTTACTGGACCTTGACAGACCTTGTTAGACCTTAACAGACCTTAGTTTACCTTAACAGACCTTAGTAGACCTTAACATACCTTACGGGACCTTAACAGACCTTACTGGACCTTAACAGACCTTAGTAGACCTTAACAGACCTTAACAGACCTTGGTAGACCTTAACAGACCTTATTAGACATTAAAATACCTTTGTAGACCTAACTGGACCTTAACAGACTTTGGTAGACCTTAACAGACCTTAGTAGACATTACCAGACCTTTGTAGACCTTAACAGACCTTACTGGACCTTAACAGACCTTGATAAACCTTAACAGACCTTAGTAGACCTACACAGACCTTTGTAGACCTTAACAGACCTTTTCAGAGTCAGAGTCAGAGTCAGAGAGGTTTTATTGTCATTTCAGCTACATACAAGTACATATTGAAACGAAACAGCGTTCCTCTAGGATCACGGTGTAACACGGTACAAAAAGTGCAAGACAATACAAAACAGTGCAAATACAACAATAATACAAAAAAATCCTATAATAAATAACTACAAAAGATATTCCTAATTATCCCTAATCTAAACAAGTAATTAGAAGACAGGACTAAAGACAAGTGTTAGTACATGATGGTGAATAGATGGTACAATGGTTCATGAGGTAGTGACATGTTGTACATTAGCAGCGTAAAATTGGCAATGCAGATAAGACGCCTAACAGAACTTAGACCCTAACAGAACTTACTGGACATTAACAGACCTTGGTAGACCTTAACAGACCTTACTGGACCTTAACAGTCCTTTGTAGACCTTAACAGACCTTAACAGACCTTAACAGACCTTAACAGACCTTAACAGACCTTATTGGACCTTAACAGACCTTGGTAGACCTTAACAGACCTTACTGGTTCTGAACAGACCTTGGTAGACCTTAACAGACCTTTGTAGACCTTAACAGACCTTACTGGACCTTAACAGACCTTGGTAGACCTTAACAGACCTTAGTAGACCTTAACAGACCTTTGTTGACCTTAACAGACCTTGGTAGACCTTTATAGACCTTGGTAGACCTTAAAAGACCTTATTAGACCTTAACAGACTTTTGTAGACCTTAACAGACCTTACTGGACCTTAACAGACCTTGGTAGACCTTAACAGACCTTGGTAGACCTTACCAGACCCTCCTGGACCTTAACAGACGTTGGTAGACCTTAACAGACCTTAGTAGACTTTAACAGAATTTAGTAGACCTTAACAGACATTGGTAGAACTTAACAGACCTTAGTAGACCTTAACAGACCTTAGTAGACCTTAACAGACCTTACTGGACCTTAACAGACCTTGGTAGACCCTAACAGACCTTACTGGAGCTTAACAGACCTTACTGGACCTTAACAGACCTTAATAAATCTTAACAGACCTTAGTAGACCTAAACAGACCTTTGTAGACCTTAACAGACTTTTGTAGACCTTAAGAGACCCTAATGGACCTTAACAGACTTTGGTAGACCTTAACAGACCTTAGTAGACCTTAACAGACCTTTGTAGACCTTAACAGACCTTAACAGACCTTCGTAGACCTTAACAGTCCTTACTGGACCTTAACAGACCTTGATAAACCTTAACAGACCTTAGTAGACCTAAACAGACCTTTGTAGACCTTAAAAGACCTTTGTAGACCTTAACAGAACTTACTGGAGATTAACAGACCTTGGTAGACCTTAACAGACCTTACTGGACCTTAACAGACCTTGGTAGACCTTAACAGACCTTACTGGACCTTAAAAGACTTTGGTAGACCTTAATAGACCTTAGTAGACCTTAACAGACCTTTGTGGACCCTAACAGACCTTGGTAGACCTTAACAGACCTTAGTATACCTTAATGGACCTTTGTAGACCTTAACAGACCTTACTGGACCTTAACAGACCTTACTGGACCTTAACAGACCTTAACAGATCTTGGTAGACCTTAACAGACCTTATTAGACATTAAAATACCTTTGTGTACCTTACTGGACCCTAACAGACTTTGGTAGACCTTAACAGACCTTAGTAGACCTTAACAGACCTTTGTAGACCTTAACAGACCTTACTGGACCTTAACAGACCTTGATAAACCTTAACAGACCTTAATAGACCTAAACAGACCTTTGTAGACCTTAACAGACCTTTGTAGACCCTAACAGAACTTACTGGACATTAACAGACCTTGGTAGACCTTAACAGACCTTACTGGACCCTAACAGACCTTAACAGACCTTAACAGACCATATTGGACCTTAACAGACCTTTGTAGACCCTAACAGAACTTACTGGACATTAACAGACCTTGGTAGACCTTAACAGACCTTACTGGACCTTAACAGACCTTAACAGACCTTAACAGACCTTAACAGACCATATTGGACCTTAACAGACCTTGGTAGACCTTAACAGACCTTACTGGATCTTAACAGACCTTGGTAGACCTTAACAGACCTTTGTAGACCTTAACAGACCTTACTGGACCTTAACAGACCTTGGTAGACCTTAACAGACCTTTGTAGACGTTAACAGACCTTGGTAGACCTTAAAATACCTTAAAAGACCTTAACAGACTTTTGTAGACCTTAACAGACCTTACTGGACCTTAACAGACCTTGGTAGACCTTAACAGACCTTGGTAGACCTTACCAGACCCTCCTGGACCTTAACAGACCTTGGTAGACCTTAACAGACTTTAGTAGACTTTAACAGAATTTAGTAGACCTTAACATACCTTTTTGGACCTTGACAGACCTTGGTAGACCTTAACAGACCTTACTGGACCTTAACAGACCTTGGTAGACCTTAACAGACTTTAGTAAACTTTAAAAGATTTTAGTATACCTTAACAGACATTGGTAGAACTTAACAGACCTTAGTAGACCTTAACAGACCTTAGTAGACCTTAACAGACCTTACTGGACCTTAAAAGACCTTGGTAGACCTTAACAGACCTTACTGGACCCTAACAGACCTTACTGAACCTTAACAGACCTTTGTAGACCATAACAGACCTTATTAGACCTCAACAGACCTTGGTAGACCTTAACAGACCTTACTGGACCTTAACAGACCTTGGTAGACCTTACCAGCCCTTTGTAGACCTTAACAGAACTTAATGGAGATTAACAGACCTTGGTAGACCTTAACAGACCTTACTGGACCTTAACAGACCTTGGTAGACCCTAACAGACCTTACTGGACCTTAACAGACTTTGGTAGACCTTAATAGACCTTAGTAGACCTTAACAGACCTTTGTAGACCCTAACAGACCTTGGTAGACCTTAACAGACCTTAGTATACCTTAACAGACTTTAATAGACCTTAACAGACCTTACTGGACCTTAACAGACCTTACTGGACCTTAACAGACCTTAGTAGACCTTAACAGACTTTAACAGACCTTGGTAGACCTTAACAGAACTTATTAGACATTAAAATACCTTTGTAGACCCAACTGGACCTTAACAGACTTTGGTAGACCTTAACAGACCTTAGTAGACCTTAACAGACCTTTGTAGACCTTAACAGACCTTACTGGGTCTTAACAGACCTTGATAAACCTTAACAGACCTTAGTAGACCTAAACAGACCTTTGTAGACCTTAACAGACCTTTGTAGACCCTAACAGAACTTACTGGATAATAACAGACTTTGGTAGACCTTAACATACCTTACTGGACCTTAACAGACCTTTGTAGAACTTAACAGAACTTAACAGACCTTAACTGACCTTAACAGACCTTGGTAGACCTTACCAGACCTTACTGGACCTTAACAGACCTTGGTAGACCTTAACAGACCTTTGTAGACCTTAACAGACCTTACTGGACTTTAACAGACCTTGGTAGACCTTAACAGACCTTAGTAGACCTTAATAGACCTTTGTAGACCTTAACAGACCTTGGTAGACCTTAACAGACATTGGTAGACCTTAAAAGACCTTAACAGACTTTTGTAGACCTTAAAAGACCTTACTGGACCTTAACAGACTTGGTAGACCTTACCAGACCCTCCTGGACCTTAACAGACCTTGGTAGACCTTAACAGACTTTAGTAGACTTTCACAGAATTTAGTAGACCTTAACAGACATTGGTAGAACTTAACAGACCTTAGTAGACCTTAACAGACCTTAGTAGACCTTAACAGACCTTACTGGACCCTAACAGACTTTGGTAGACCTTAACAAACCTTACTGGACCTTAACAGACCTTACTGGACCTTAACAGACCTTTGTAGACCATAACAGACCTTTTGGACCTTAACAGACCTTGGTAGACCTTAACAGACCTTACTGGACCTTAACAGACCTTGGTAGACCTTAACAGCCCTTTGTAGACCTTAACAGACCTTTGTAGACCTTAACAGACCTTACTGGACCTTAAAAGACCTTGGTAGACCTTAACAGACCTTAGTGGACCTTACTGGACCTTAAAAGACCTTGGTAGACCTTAACAGACCTTAATGGACCTTAACAGACCTTAGTAGACCTTAACAGACCTTTGTAGACCTTAACAGACCTTACTGGACCTTAAAAGACCTTGGTAAACCTTAACAGACCTTAGTAGACCTTAAAAGTCTTTTGTAGACCCTAACAGACCATACTGGACGCTAATAGACCTTGGTTGACCTTAACAGACCTTAGTAGACCTTTAAAGACCTTGGTAGACCTTAACAGACCTTAGTAGACCTTAACAGCCCTTTGTAGACCTTAACAGCCCTTTGTAGACCTTAACAGACCTTAGTAGACCTTTAAAGACCTTGGTAGACCTTAACAGACCTTAGTAGTCCTTAACAGACCTTGGTAGACTTTAACAGAGCTTAGTAGACCTTAACAGACCTTACTGGACCTTAACAGACCTTACTGGACCTTAACAGACCTTTGTAGACCTTCACAGACCTTAACAGACCTTTGTAGACCTTAACAGACCTTAGTAGACCTTGGAAGACCTTAACAGACCTTTGTAGACCTTAAAAGACCTTACTGGACCTTAACAGACATTAGTAGACCTTAACAGACTTTTGTAGACCTTAACAGACCTTACAGGACCTTAACAGACCTTGGTAGACCTTAACAGACCTTAATAGACCTTAGTAGACCTTAACATACCTTACTGGACCTTACTGGACCTTAACAGACCTTAACAGACCTTGGTAGACCTTAACAGACCTTAGTAGACCTTAGAAGACCTTAACAGACTTTGGTAGACCTTAACAGACCTTAGTAGACCTTAACAGACCTTAACAGACCTTACTGGACCTTAACAGACCTTGGTAAACCTTAACAGACCTTAGTAGACCTTAACAGACCTTAGTAGACCTTAACATACCCTTGTAGACCTTAACAGACCTTACTGGACCTTAACAGACCTTGGTAGACCTTAACAGACCATATTGGACCTTAACAGACCTTGGTAGACCTTAACAGACCTTACTGGATCTTAACAGACCTTGGTAGACCTTAACAGACCTTTGTAGACCTTAACAGACCTTACTGGACCTTAACAGACCTTGGTAGACCTTAACAGACCTTTGTAGACGTTAACAGACCTTGGTAGACCTTAAAATACCTTAAAAGACCTTAACAGACTTTTGTAGACCTTAACAGACCTTACTGGACCTTAACAGACCTTGGTAGACCTTAACAGACCTTGGTAGACCTTACCAGACCCTCCTGGACCTTAACAGACCTTGGTAGACCTTAACAGACTTTAGTAGACTTTAACAGAATTTAGTAGACCTTAACATACCTTATTGGACCTTAACAGACCTTGGTAGACCTTAACAGACCTTACTGGACCTTAACAGACCTTACTGAACCTTAACAGACCTTTGTAGACCATAACAGACCTTTTTGGACCTTGACAGACCTTGGTAGACCTTAACAGACCTTACTGGACCTTAACAGACCTTGGTAGACCTTAACAGACTTTAGTAAACTTTAAAAGATTTTAGTATACCTTAACAGACATTGGTAGAACTTAACAGACCTTAGTAGACCTTAACAGACCTTAGTAGACCTTAACAGACCTTACTGGACCTTAAAAGACCTTGGTAGACCTTAACAGACCTTACTGGACCCTAACAGACCTTACTGAACCTTAACAGACCTTTGTAGACCATAACAGACCTTATTAGACCTCAACAGACCTTGGTAGACCTTAACAGACCTTACTGGACCTTAACAGACCTTGGTAGACCTTACCAGCCCTTTGTAGACCTTAACAGAACTTAATGGAGATTAACAGACCTTGGTAGACCTTAACAGACCTTACTGGACCTTAACAGACCTTGGTAGACCCTAACAGACCTTACTGGACCTTAACAGACTTTGGTAGACCTTAATAGACCTTAGTAGACCTTAACAGACCTTTGTAGACCCTAACAGACCTTGGTAGACCTTAACAGACCTTAGTATACCTTAACAGACTTTAATAGACCTTAACAGACCTTACTGGACCTTAACAGACCTTACTGGACCTTAACAGACCTTAGTAGACCTTAACAGACTTTAACAGACCTTGGTAGACCTTAACAGAACTTATTAGACATTAAAATACCTTTGTAGACCCAACTGGACCTTAACAGACTTTGGTAGACCTTAACAGACCTTAGTAGACCTTAACAGACCTTTGTAGACCTTAACAGACCTTACTGGGTCTTAATAGACCTTGATAAACCTTAACAGACCTTAGTAGACCTAAACAGACCTTTGTAGACCTTAACAGACCTTTGTAGACCCTAACAGAACTTACTGGATAATAACAGACTTTGGTAGACCTTAACATACCTTACTGGACCTTAACAGACCTTTGTAGAACTTAACAGACCTTAACAGACCTTAACAGACCTTAACTGACCTTAACAGACCTTGGTAGACCTTACCAGACCTTACTGGACCTTAACAGACCTTGGTAGACCTTAACAGACCTTTGTAGACCTTAACAGACCTTACTGGACTTTAACAGACCTTGGTAGACCTTAACAGACCTTAGTAGACCTTAATAGACCTTTGTAGACCTTAACAGACCTTGGTAGACCTTAACAGACATTGGTAGACCTTAAAAGACCTTAACAGACTTTTGTAGACCTTAAAAGACCTTACTGGACCTTAACAGACTTGGTAGACCTTACCAGACCCTCCTGGACCTTAACAGACCTTGGTAGACCTTAACAGACTTTAGTAGACTTTCACAGAATTTAGTAGACCTTAACAGACATTGGTAGAACTTAACAGACCTTAGTAGACCTTAACAGACCTTAGTAGACCTTAACAGACCTTACTGGACCCTAACAGACTTTGGTAGACCTTAACAAACCTTACTGGACCTTAACAGACCTTACTGGACCTTAACAGACCTTTGTAGACCATAACAGACCTTTTGGACCTTAACAGACCTTGGTAGACCTTAACAGACCTTACTGGACCTTAACAGACCTTGGTAGACCTTAACAGCCCTTTGTAGACCTTAACAGACCTTTGTAGACCTTAACAGACCTTACTGGACCTTAAAAGACCTTGGTAGACCTTAACAGACCTTAGTGGACCTTACTGGACCTTAAAAGACCTTGGTAGACCTTAACAGACCTTAATGGACCTTAACAGACCTTAGTAGACCTTAACAGACCTTTGTAGACCTTAACAGACCTTACTGGACCTTAAAAGACCTTGGTAAACCTTAACAGACCTTAGTAGACCTTAAAAGTCTTTTGTAGACCCTAACAGACCATACTGGACGCTAATAGACCTTGGTTGACCTTAACAGACCTTAGTAGACCTTTAAAGACCTTGGTAGACCTTAACAGACCTTAGTAGACCTTAACAGCCCTTTGTAGACCTTAACAGCCCTTTGTAGACCTTAACAGACCTTAGTAGACCTTTAAAGACCTTGGTAGACCTTAACAGACCTTAGTAGTCCTTAACAGACCTTGGTAGACTTTAACAGACCTTAGTAGACCTTAACAGACCTTACTGGACCTTAACAGACCTTACTGGACCTTAACAGACCTTTGTAGACCTTCACAGACCTTAACAGACCTTTGTAGACCTTAACAGACCTTAGTAGACCTTGGAAGACCTTAACAGACCTTTGTAGACCTTAAAAGACCTTACTGGACCTTAACAGACAGTAGTAGACCTTAACAGACTTTTGTAGACCTTAACAGACCTTACAGGACCTTAACAGACCTTGGTAGACCTTAACAGACCTTAATAGACCTTAGTAGACCTTAACAGACCTTACTGGACCTTACTGGACCTTAACAGACCTTAACAGACCTTGGTAGACCTTAACAGACCTTAGTAGACCTTAGAAGACCTTAACAGACTTTGGTAGACCTTAACAGACCTTAGTAGACCTTAACAGACCTTAACAGACCTTACTGGACCTTAACAGACCTTGGTAAACCTTAACAGACCTTAGTAGACCTTAACAGACCTTAGTAGACCTTAACATACCCTTGTAGACCTTAACAGACCTTACTGGACCTTAACAGACCTTGGTAGACCTTAACACACCTTACTGGACCTTAACAGACCTTGGTAGAACTTAAAAGACCTTACTGGACCTTACCATACCCTTCTGGACCTTAACAGACCTTGGTAGACCTTAACAGACTTTAGTAGACTTTAACAGAATTTAGTAGACCTTAACAGACATTGGTAGACCTTTACAGACCTTAGTAGACTTTAACAGACCTTTGTAGACCTTAACAGACCTTACTGGACCTTAATAGACCTTGATAAACCTTTACAGACCTTAGTGGACCTAAACAGACCTTTGTAGACCTTAACAGACCTTACTGGACCTTAAAAGACCTTGGTAAACCTAACTGGACCTTAACAGACTTTGGTAGATTTTAACAGACCTTAGTAGACCTTAACAGACCTTTGTAAACCTTAACAGACCTAACTGGACCTTACTGGACCTTACTGGACCTTACTAGACCTTAAAAGACCTTGGAAGACCTTAACAGACCTTACTGGACCTTAACAGACCTTAGTAGACCTTAACAGACCTTTGTAGACCTTTGTAGACCTTAACAGAACTTAGTGGACCTTAACAGACATTTGTAGACCTTAACAGACCTTACTGGACATTAAAAGACCTTTGTAGACCTAACTGGACCTTAACAGACTTTGGTAGACCTTAACAGACCTTAGTAGACCTTAACAGACCTTTGTAGACCTTAACAGACCTTACTGGACCTTAACAGACCTTGATAAACCTTAACAGACCTTAGTAGACCTAAACAGACCTTTGTAGACCTTAACAGACCGTTGTAGACCCTAACAGAACTAACTGGACATTAACAGACCTTGGTAGACCTTAACAGACCTTACTGGACCTTAACAGACCTTAACAGACCTTAACAGACCTTAACAGACCATATTGGACCTTAACAGACCTTGGTAGACCTTAACAGACCTTTGTAGACCTTAACAGACCTTACTGGACCTTAACAGACCTTGGTAGACCTTAACAGACCTTAGTAGACCTTAACAGACCTTACTGGACCTTAACAGACCTTGGTAGACCTTAACAGACCTTGGTAGACCTTACCAGACCCTCCTGGAACTTAACAGACCTTACTGGACCTTAACAGACCTTGGTAGACCTTAACAGACCTTACTGGACCTTAACAGACCTTACTGGACCTTAACAGACCTTTGTAGACCATAACAGACCTTATTGGACCTTAACGGACTTTGATAGACCTTAACAGACCTTAGTAGACCTAACAGACTTTTGTAGACCTTAAAAGACCTTTGTAGACCTTAAAAGACGTTAGTAGACTTTAACAGACCTTACTGGACGTTAACAGACCTTGATAAACCTTAACAGACCTTAGTAGACCTAAACAGACCATTGTAGACCTTAACAGACCTTTGTAGACCTTAACAGACCTTACTGGACCTTAACAGACCTTGGTAGACCTTAACAGACCTTACTGGACCTTAACAGACCTTGGTAGACCTTACCAGCCCTTTGTAGACCTTAACAGACCTTTGTAGACCTTAACAGAACTTAATGGAGATTAACAGACCTTGGTAGACCTTTACAGACCTTACCGGACCTTAACAGACCTTACTGGACCTTAACAGACTTTGGTAGACCTTAATAGGCCTTAGTAGACCTTAACATACCTTTGTAGACCCTAACAGACCTTGGTAGACCTTAGCAGACCTTAGTATACCTTAACAGACCTTAGTAGACCTTAACAGACCTTACTGGACCTTAACAGACCTTACTGGACCTTAACAGACCTTAGTAGACCTTAACAGACCTTAACAGACCTTGGTAGACCTTAAAGGACCTTATTAGACATTAAAAAACCTTTGTAGACCTAACTGGACCTTAACAGACTTTGGTAGACCTTAAAAGACCTTAGTGAACCTTAACAGACCTTTGTAGACCTTAACAGACCTTACTGGGTCTTAACAGACCTTGTTTAACCTCAACAGACCTTAGTAGACCTAAACAGAGCTTTGTAGACCTTAACAGACCTTACTGGACCCTAACAGACCTTACTGAACCTTAACAGACCTTTGTAGACCATAACAGACCTTTTTAGACCTTAACAGACCTTGGAAGACCTTAACAGACCTTATTGGACCTTAACAGACCTTGGTAGACCTTAACAGACCTTTGTAGACCTTAACAGAACTTAATGGAGATTACCAGACCTTGGTAGATCTTAACAGACCTTACTGGACCTTAACAGACCTTGGTAGACCTTAACAGACCTTACTGGACCTTAACAGACTTTGGAAAACCTTAATATACCTTAGTAGACCTTAACAGACCTTTGTAGACCCTAACAGACCTTGGTAGACCTTAACAGACCTTAGTAAACCTTAACAGACCTTAGTAGACCTTAACAGACCTTACTGGACCTTAACAGACCTTACTGGACCTTAACAGACCTTAGTAGACCTTAACAGACCTTAACAGACCTTGTTAGACCTTAACAGACCTTATTAGACAATAATATACCTTTGTAGACCTAACTGGACCTTAACTGACTTTGGTAGACCTTAACAGACCTTAGTAGACCTTAACAGACCTTTGTAGACCTTAACAGACCTTACTGGGTCTTAACAGACCTTGATAAACCTTAACAGACCTTAGTAGACCTTAACAGACCTTTGTAGACCTTAACAGACCTTTGTAGACCCTAACAGAACTTACTGGACATTAACAGACCTTGGTAGACCTTAACAGACCTTACTGGACCTTAACAGACCTTTGTAGACCTTAACAGACCTTAACAGACCTTAACAGACCTTAACAGACCTTAACAGACCTTAACAGACCTTGGTAGACCTTACCAGACCTTACTGGACCTTTACAGACCTTGGTAGACCTTAACAGACCTTTGTAGACCTTAACAGACCTTACTGGACCTTAACAGACCTTGGTAAAGCTTAACAGACCTAACTGGACCTTAACAGACCTTGGTAGACCTTAACAGACCTTACTGGACCTTAACAGCC
Organism: Trichomycterus rosablanca; assembly: GCF_030014385.1. Taxonomy (NCBI): domain Eukaryota; kingdom Metazoa; phylum Chordata; class Actinopteri; order Siluriformes; family Trichomycteridae; genus Trichomycterus; species Trichomycterus rosablanca. The sequence goes on from NC_085994.1 coordinate 20,923,225, forward strand.
CTTACTGGACCTTAACAGACCTTTGTAGACCATAACAGACCTTATTGGACCTTAACAGACTTTAGTACACCTTAACAGACCTTAGTAGACCTAACAGACTTTTGTAGACCTTAACAGACCTTTGTAGACCTTAAAAGACCTTTGTAGACTTTAACAGACCTTACTGGACGTTAACAGACCTTGATAAACCTTAACAGACCTTAGTAGACCTAAACAGACCATTGTAGACCTTAACAGACCTTTGTAGACCCTTACAGACCTTACTGGACCTTAACAGACCTTGGTAGACCTTAACAGACCTTACTGGACCTTAACAGACCTTGGTAGACCTTACCAGCCCTTTGTAGACCTTAACAGACCTTTGTAGACCTTAACAGAACTTAATGGAGATTAACAGACCTTGGTAGACCTTAACAGACCTTACTGGACCTTAACAGACCTTTGTAGACCTTAACAGACCTTACTGGACCTTAACAGACTTTGGTAGACCTTAATAGACCTTAGTAGACCTTAACAGACCTTTGTAGACCCTAACAGACCTTGGTAGACCTTAACAGACCTTAGTATACCTTAACAGACCTTAGTAGACCTTAACAGACCTTACTGGACCTTAACAGACCTTACTGGACCTTAACAGACCTCAGTAGACCTTAACAGACCTTAACAGACCTTGGAAGACCTTAACAGACCTTATTAGACATTAAAAAAACCTTTGTAGACCTAACTGGACCTTAACAGACTTTGGTAGACCTTAACAGACCTTAGTAGACCTTAACAGACCTTTGTAGACCTTAACAGACCTTACTGGGTCTTAACAGACCTTGATAAACCTTAAAAGACCTTAGTAGACCTAAACAGACCTTTGTAGACCTTAACAGACCTTTGTAGACCCTAACAGAACTTACTGGACATTAACAGACCTTGGTAGACCTTAACAGACCTTACTGGACCTTAACAGACCTTTGTAGACCTTAACAGACCTTAACAGACCTTAACAGACCTTAACAGACCCTAACAGACCCTATTGGACCTTAACAGACCTTAGTAGACCTTACCAGACCTTACTGGACCTTAACAGACCTTGGTAGACCTTAACAGACCTTTTTAGACCTTAACAGACCTTACTGGACCTTAACAGACCTTGGTAGACCTTAACAGACCTTAGTAAACCTTAATAGACCTTTCTAGACCTTAACAGACCTTGGAAGACCTTAACAGACCTTGGTAGACCTTAAAAGACCTTAGTAGACCTTAACAGACTTTTGTAGACCTTAACAGACCTTACTGGACCTTAACAGACCTTGGTAGACCTTACCAGACCCTCCTGGACCTTAACAGACCTTGGAAGACCTTAACAGACCTTGGTAGACCTTAACAGACCTTGGTAGACCTTACCAGACCCTCCTGGACCTTAACAGGTTTGGTAGACCTTAACAGACTTTAGTAGACTTTCACAGAATTTAGTAGACCTTAACAGACATTGGTAGAACTTAACAGACCTTAGTAGACCTTAACTGACCTTAGTAGACCTTAACAGACCTTAGTGGACCTTAACGGACCTTTGTAGACCTTAACAGACCTTACTGGACCTTAACAGACCTTACTGGACCTTAACAGACATTTGTAGACCATAACAGACCTTATTGGACCTTAACAGACCTTGGTAGACCTTAACAGACCTTACTGGACCTTAACAGACCTTGGTAGACCTTAACAGCCCTTTGTAGACCTTAAAAGACCTTACTGGACCTTAAAAGACCTTGGTAGACCTTAACAGACCTTACTGGACCTTACTGGACCTTAAAAGACCTTGGTAGACCTTAACAGACCTTACTGGACCTTAACAGACTTTAGTAGACCTTAACAGACCTTTGTAGACCTTAACAGACCTTAGTAGACCTTAACAGACCCTTGTAGACCTTAACAGACCTTACTGGACCTTAAAAGACCTTGGTAGACCTTAACAGACCTTAGTAGACCTTAACAGTCCTTTGTAGACCTTAACAGACCTTACTGGACCCTAACAGACCTTGGTTGACCTTAACAGACATTAGTAGACCTTTAAAGACCTTGGTAGACCTTAACAGACTTTAGTAGACCTTAACAGCCATTTGTAGACCTTAACAGACCTTTTTGGACCTTAACAGACCTTGGTAGACCTTAACAGACCTTAGTAGTCCTTTACAGACCCTTGTAGACCTTATCAGACCTTAGTAGACCTTAAAAGACCTTGGTAGACCTTAACAGACCTTAGTAGACCTTAACAGACCTTACTGGACCTTAACAGACCTTACTGGACCTTAACAGACCTTGGTAGACCTTAACAGACCTTACTGGACCTTAACAGACCTTACTGGACCTTAACAGACCTTTGTAGACCTTCACAGACCTTAACAGACCTTTGTAGACCTTAACAGACCTTGGTAGACCTTAACAGACCTTAGTAGACCTTAGTAGACCTTAGTAGACCTTAACAGACCTTTGTAGTCCTTAAAAGACCTTACTGGACCTTAACAGACATTAGTAGACCTTAACAGACTTTTGTAGACCTTAACAGACCTTACTGGACCTTAACAGACCTTGGTAGACCTTAACAGACCTTAACAGACCTTAGTGGACCTTAACAAACCTTGGTAGACCCTAACAGACCTTAGTAGACCTTATTAGACCTTAACAGACCTTGGTAGACCTTAACAGACCTTAGTAGACCTAAACAGACCTTACTGGACCTTAACAGACCTTGGTAAACCTTAACAGACCTTAGTAGACCTTAACAGACCTTACTGGACCTTAACAGACCTTACTGGACCTTAACAGACCTCAGTAGACCTTAACAGACCTTAACAGACCTTGGAAGACCTTAACAGACCTTATTAGACATTAAAAAACATTTGTAGACCTAACTGGACCTTAACAGACTTTGGTAGACCTTAACAGACCTTAGTAGACCTTAACAGACCTTACTGGACCTTAACAGACCTTACTGGACCTTAACAGACCTCAGTAGACCTTAACAGACCTTAACAGACCTTGGAAGACCTTAACAGACCTTATTAGACATTAAAAAACCTTTGTAGACCTAACTGGACCTTAACAGACTTTGGTAGACCTTAACAGACCTTAGTAGACCTTAACAGACCTTTGTAGACCTTAACAGACCTTACTGGGTCTTAACAGACCTTGATAAACCTTAAAAGACCTTAGTAGACCTAAACAGACCTTTGTAGACCTTAACAGACCTTTGTAGACCCTAACAGAACTTACTGGACATTAACAGACCTTGGTAGACCTTAACAGACCTTACTGGACCTTAACAGACCTTTGTAGACCTTAACAGACCTTAACAGACCTTAACAGACCCTAACAGACCCTATTGGACCTTAACAGACCTTGGTAGACCTTACCAGACCTTACTGGACCTTAACAGACCTTGGTAGACCTTAACAGACCTTTTTAGACCTTAACAGACCTTACTGGACCTTAACAGACCTTGGTAGACCTTAACAGACCTTAGTAAACCTTAATAGACCTTTGTAGACCTTAACAGACCTTGGAAGACCTTAACAGACCTTGGTAGACCTTAAAAGACCTTAGTAGACCTTAACAGACTTTTGTAGACCTTAACAGACCTTACTGGACCTTAACAGACCTTGGTAGACCTTAACAGACCTTGGTAGACCTTACCAGACCCTCCTGGACCTTAACAGACCTTGGAAGACCTTAACAGACCTTGGTAGACCTTAACAGACCTTGGTAGACCTTACCAGACCCTCCTGGACCTTAACAGGTTTGGTAGACCTTAACAGACTTTAGTAGACTTTCACAGAATTTAGTAGACCTTAACAGACATTGGTAGAACTTAACAGACCTTAGTAGACCTTAACAGACCTTAGTAGACCTTAACAGACCTTAGTGGACCTTAACGGACCTTTGTAGACCTTAACAGACCTTACTGGACCTTAACAGACCTTACTGGACCTTAACAGACATTTGTAGACCATAACAGACCTTATTGGACCTTAACAGACCTTGGTAGACCTTAACAGACCTTACTGGACCTTAACAGACCTTGGTAGACCTTAACAGCCCTTTGTAGACCTTAACAGACCTTTGTAGACCTTAACAGACCTTACTGGACCTTAAAAGACCTTGGTAGACCTTAACAGACCTTACTGGACCTTACTGGACCTTAAAAGACCTTGGTAGACCTTAACAGACCTTACTGGACCTTAACAGACCTTAGTAGACCTTAACAGACCTTTGTAGACCTTAACAGACCTTAGTAGACCTTACAGACCCTTGTAGACCTTAACAGACCTTAGTAGACCTAAACAGACCTTTGTAGACCTTAACAGACCGTTGTAGACCCTAACAGAACTAACTGGACATTAACAGACCTTGATAAACCTTAACAGACCTTAGTAGACCTAAACAGACCTTTGTAGACCTTAACAGACCGTTGTAGACCCTAACAGAACTAACTGGACATTAACAGACCTTGGTAGACCTTAACAGACCTTACTGGACCTTAACAGACCTTGGTAGACCTTAACAGACCTTAGTAGACCTTAACAGACCTTACTGGACCTTAACAGACCTTGGTATACCTTAACAGACCTTGGTAGACCTTACCAGACCCTCCTGGAACTTAACAGACCTTACTGGACCTTAACAGACCTTGGTATACCTTAACAGACCTTACTGGACCTTAACAGACCTTACTGGACCTTAACAGACCTTTGTAGACCATAACAGACCTTATTGGACCTTAACGGACTTTGATAGACCTTAACAGACCTTAGTAGACCTAACAGACTTTTGTAGACCTTAAAAGACCTTTGTAGACCTTAAAAGACGTTAGTAGACTTTAACAGACCTTACTGGACGTTAACAGACCTTGATAAACCTTAACAGACCTTAGTAGACCTAAACAGACCATTGTAGACCTTAACAGACCTTTGTAGACCTTAACAGACCTTACTGGACCTTAACAGACCTTGGTAGACCTTAACAGACCTTACTGGACCTTAACAGACCTTGGTAGACCTTACCAGCCCTTTGTAGACCTTAACAGACCTTTGTAGACCTTAACAGAACTTAATGGAGATTAACAGACCTTGGTAGACCTTAACAGACCTTACTGGACCTTAACAGACCTTTGTAGACCTTAACAGACCTTACTGGACCTTAACAGACTTTGGTAGACCTTAATAGACCTTAGTAGACCTTAACAGACCTTTGTAGACCCTAACAGACCTTGGTAGACCTTAACAGACCTTAGTATACCTTAACAGACCTTAGTAGACCTTAACAGACCTTACTGGACCTTAACAGACATCACTGGACCTTAACAGACCTCAGTAGACCTTAACAGACCTTAACAGACCTTGGAAGACCTTAACAGACCTTATTAGACATTAAAAAACCTTTGTAGACCTAACTGGACCTTAACAGACTTTGGTAGACCTTAACAGACCTTAGTAGACCTTAACAGACCTTTGTAGACCTTAACAGACCTTACTGGGTCTTAACAGACCTTGATAAACCTTAAAAGACCTTAGTAGACCTAAACAGACCTTTGTAGACCTTAACAGACCTTTGTAGACCCTAACAGAACTTACTGGACATTAACAGACCTTGGTAGACCTTAACAGACCTTACTGGACCTTAACAGACCTTTGTAGACCTTAACAGACCTTAACAGACCTTAACAGACCCTAACAGACCCTATTGGACCTTAACAGACCTTAGTAGACCTTACCAGACCTTACTGGACCTTAACAGACCTTGGTAGACCTTAACAGACCTTTTTAGACCTTAACAGACCTTACTGGACCTTAACAGACCTTGGTAGACCTTAACAGACCTTAGTAAACCTTAATAGACCTTTCTAGACCTTAACAGACCTTGGAAGACCTTAACAGACCTTGGTAGACCTTAAAAGACCTTAGTAGACCTTAACAGACTTTTGTAGACCTTAACAGACCTTACTGGACCTTAACAGACCTTGGTAGACCTTAACAGACCTTGGTAGACCTTACCAGACCCTCCTGGACCTTAACAGACCTTGGAAGACCTTAACAGACCTTGGTAGACCTTAACAGACCTTGGTAGACCTTACCAGACCCTCCTGGACCTTAACAGGTTTGGTAGACCTTAACAGACTTTAGTAGACTTTCACAGAATTTAGTAGACCTTAACAGACATTGGTAGAACTTAACAGACCTTAGTAGACCTTAACTGACCTTAGTAGACCTTAACAGACCTTAGTGGACCTTAACGGACCTTTGTAGACCTTAACAGACCTTACTGGACCTTAACAGACCTTACTGGACCTTAACAGACATTTGTAGACCATAACAGACCTTATTGGACCTTAACAGACCTTGGTAGACCTTAACAGACCTTACTGGACCTTAACAGACCTTGGTAGACCTTAACAGCCCTTTGTAGACCTTAACAGACCTTACTGGACCTTAAAAGACCTTGGTAGACCTTAACAGACCTTACTGGACCTTACTGGACCTTAAAAGACCTTGGTAGACCTTAACAGACCTTACTGGACCTTAACAGACTTTAGTAGACCTTAACAGACCTTTGTAGACCTTAACAGACCTTAGTAGACCTTAACAGACCCTTGTAGACCTTAACAGACCTTACTGGACCTTAAAAGACCTTGGTAGACCTTAACAGACCTTAGTAGACCTTAACAGTCCTTTGTAGACCTTAACAGACCTTACTGGACCCTAACAGACCTTGGTTGACCTTAACAGACATTAGTAGACCTTTAAAGACCTTGGTAGACCTTAACAGACTTTAGTAGACCTTAACAGCCATTTGTAGACCTTAACAGACCTTTTTGGACCTTAACAGACCTTGGTAGACCTTAACAGACCTTAGTAGTCCTTTACAGACCCTTGTAGACCTTATCAGACCTTAGTAGACCTTAAAAGACCTTGGTAGACCTTAACAGACCTTAGTAGACCTTAACAGACCTTACTGGACCTTAACAGACCTTACTGGACCTTAACAGACCTTACTGGACCTTAACAGACCTTTGTAGACCTTCACAGACCTTAACAGACCTTTGTAGACCTTAACAGACCTTGGTAGACCTTAACAGACCTTAGTAGACCTTAGTAGACCTTAGTAGACCTTAACAGACCTTTGTAGTCCTTAAAAGACCTTACTGGACCTTAACAGACATTAGTAGACCTTAACAGACTTTTGTAGACCTTAACAGACCTTACTGGACCTTAACAGACCTTGGTAGACCTTAACAGACCTTAACAGACCTTAGTGGACCTTAACAAACCTTGGTAGACCCTAACAGACCTTAGTAGACCTTATTAGACCTTAACAGACCTTGGTAGACCTTAACAGACCTTAGTAGACCTAAACAGACCTTACTGGACCTTAACAGACCTTGGTAAACCTTAACAGACCTTAGTAGACCTTAACAGACCTTAATGGACCTTAACAGACCTTACTGGACCTTAACAGACCTCAGTAGACCTTAACAGACCTTAACAGACCTTGGAAGACCTTAACAGACCTTATTAGACATTAAAAAACCTTTGTAGACCTAACTGGACCTTAACAGACTTTGGTAGACCTTAACAGACCTTAGTAGACCTTAACAGACCTTACTGGACCTTAACAGACCTTACTGGACCTTAACAGACCTCAGTAGACCTTAACAGACCTTAACAGACCTTGGAAGACCTTAACAGACCTTATTAGACATTAAAAAACCTTTGTAGACCTAACTGGACCTTAACAGACTTTGGTAGACCTTAACAGACCTTAGTAGACCTTAACAGACCTTTGTAGACCTTAACAGACCTTACTGGGTCTTAACAGACCTTGATAAACCTTAAAAGACCTTAGTAGACCTAAACAGACCTTTGTAGACCTTAACAGACCTTTGTAGACCCTAACAGAACTTACTGGACATTAACAGACCTTGGTAGACCTTAACAGACCTTACTGGACCTTAACAGACCTTTGTAGACCTTAACAGACCATAACAGACCTTAACAGACCCTAACAGACCCTATTGGACCTTAACAGACCTTGGTAGACCTTACCAGACCTTACTGGACCTTAACAGACCTTGGTAGACCTTAACAGACCTTTTTAGACCTTAACAGACCTTACTGGACCTTAACAGACCTTGGTAGACCTTAACAGACCTCAGTAAACCTTAATAGACCTTTGTAGACCTTAACAGACCTTGGAAGACCTTAACAGACCTTGGTAGACCTTAAAAGACCTTAGTAGACCTTAACAGACTTTTGTAGACCTTAACAGACCTTACTGGACCTTAACAGACCTTACTGGACCCTAACAGACCTTGGTTGACCTTAACAGACATTAGTAGACCTTTAAAGACCTTGGTAGACCTTAACAGACTTTAGTAGACCTTAACAGCCATTTGTAGACCTTAACAGACCTTTTTGGACCTTAACAGACCTTGGTAGACCTTAACAGACCTTAGTGGTCCTTTACAGACCCTTGTAGACCTTATCAGACCTTAGTAGACCTTAAAAGACCTTGGTAGACCTTAACAGACCTTAGTAGACCTTAACAGACCTTACTGGACCTTAACAGACCTTACTGGACCTTAACAGACCTTACTGGACCTTAACAGACCTTTGTAGACCTTCACAGACCTTAACAGACCTTTGTAGACCTTAACAGACCTTGGTAGACCTTAACAGACCTTAGTAGACCTTAGTAGACCTTAGTAGACCTTAACAGACCTTTGTAGTCCTTAAAAGACCTTACTGGACCTTAACAGACATTAGTAGACCTTAACAGACTTTTGTAGACCTTAACAGACCTTACTGGACCTTAACAGACCTTGGTAGACCTTAACAGACCTTAACAGACCTTAGTGGACCTTAACAAACCTTGGTAGACCCTAACAGACCTTAGTAGACCTTATTAGACCTTAACAGACCTTGGTAGACCTTAACAGACCTTAGTAGACCTAAACAGACCTTACTGGACCTTAACAGACCTTGGTAAACCTTAACAGACCTTAGTAGACCTTAACAGACCTTAATGGACCTTAACAGACCTTACTGGACCTTAACAGACCTCAGTAGACCTTAACAGACCTTAACAGACCTTGGAAGACCTTAACAGACCTTATTAGACATTAAAAAACCTTTGTAGACCTAACTGGACCTTAACAGACTTTGGTAGACCTTAACAGACCTTAGTAGACCTTAACAGACCTTACTGGACCTTAACAGACCTTACTGGACCTTAACAGACCTCAGTAGACCTTAACAGACCTTAACAGACCTTGGAAGACCTTAACAGACCTTATTAGACATTAAAAAACCTTTGTAGACCTAACTGGACCTTAACAGACTTTGGTAGACCTTAACAGACCTTAGTAGACCTTAACAGACCTTTGTAGACCTTAACAGACCTTACTGGGTCTTAACAGACCTTGATAAACCTTAAAAGACCTTAGTAGACCTAAACAGACCTTTGTAGACCTTAACAGACCTTTGTAGACCCTAACAGAACTTACTGGACATTAACAGACCTTGGTAGACCTTAACAGACCTTACTGGACCTTAACAGACCTTTGTAGACCTTAACAGACCATAACAGACCTTAACAGACCCTAACAGACCCTATTGGACCTTAACAGACCTTGGTAGACCTTACCAGACCTTACTGGACCTTAACAGACCTTGGTAGACCTTAACAGACCTTTTTAGACCTTAACAGACCTTACTGGACCTTAACAGACCTTGGTAGACCTTAACAGACCTCAGTAAACCTTAATAGACCTTTGTAGACCTTAACAGACCTTGGAAGACCTTAACAGACCTTGGTAGACCTTAAAAGACCTTAGTAGACCTTAACAGACTTTTGTAGACCTTAACAGACCTTACTGGACCTTAACAGACCTTGGTAGACCTTAACAGACCTTGGTAGACCTTACCAGACCCTCCTGGACCTTAACAGACCTTGGAAGACCTTAACAGACCTTGGTAGACCTTAACAGACCTTGGTAGACCTTACCAGACCCTCCTGGACCTTAACAGGTTTGGTAGACCTTAACAGACTTTAGTAGACTTTCACAGAATTTAGTAGACCTTAACAGACATTGGTAGAACTTAACAGACCTTAGTAGACCTTAACAGACCTTAGTAGACCTTAACAGACCTTAGTAGACCTAAACAGACCATTGTAGACCTTAACAGACCTTTGTAGACCTTAACAGACCTTACTGGACCTTAACAGACCTTGGTAGACCTTAACAGACCTTACTGGACCTTAACAGACCTTACTGGACCTTAACAGACCTTGGTAGACCTTACCAGCCCTTTGTAGACCTTAACAGACCTTTGTAGACCTTAACAGAACTTAATGGAGATTAACAGACCTTGGTAGACCTTTACAGACCTTACCGGACCTTAACAGACCTTACTGGACCTTAACAGACTTTGGTAGACCTTAATAGGCCTTAGTAGACCTTAACATACCTTTGTAGACCCTAACAGACCTTGGTAGACCTTAACAGACCTTAGTATACCTTAACAGACCTTATTAGACCTTAACAGACCTTACTGGACCTTAACAGACCTTACTGGACCTTAACAGACCTTAGTAGACCTTAACAGACCTTAACAGACCTTGGTAGACCTTAAAAGACCTTATTAGACATTAAAAAACCTTTGTAGACCTAACTGGACCTTAACAGACTTTGGTAGACCTTAAAAGACCTTAGTGAACCTTAACAGACCTTTGTAGACCTTAACAGACCTTACTGGGTCTTAACAGACCTTGTTTAACCTCAACAGACCTTAGTAGACCTAAACAGAGCTTTGTAGACCTTAACAGACCTTACTGGACCCTAACAGACCTTACTGAACCTTAACAGACCTTTGTAGACCATAACAGACCTTTTTAGACCTTAACAGACCTTGGAAGACCTTAACAGACCTTATTGGACCTTAACAGACCTTGGTAGACCCTACCAGCCCTTTGTAGACCTTAACAGACCTTTGTAGACCTTAACAGAACTTAATGGAGATTACCAGACCTTGGTAGATCTTAACAGACCTTACTGGACCTTAACAAACCTTGGTAGACCTTAACAGACCTTACTGGACCTTAACAGACTTTGGAAAACCTTAATATACCTTAGTAGACCTTAACAGACCTTTGTAGACCCTAACAGACCTTGGTAGACCTTAACAGACCTTAGTAAACCTTAACAGACCTTAGTAGACCTTAACAGACCTTACTGGACCTTAACAGACCTTACTGGACCTTAACAGACCTTAGTAGACCTTAACAGACCTTAACAGACCTTGTTAGACCTTAACAGACCTTATTAGACAATAAAATACCTTTGTAGACCTAACTGGACCTTAACTGACTTTGGTAGACCTTAACAGACCTTAGTAGACCTTAACAGACCTTTGTAGACCTTAACAGACCTTACTGGGTCTTAACAGACCTTGATAAACCTTAACAGACCTTAGTAGACCTTAACAGACCTTTGTAGACCTTAACAGACCTTTGTAGACCCTAACAGAACTTACTGGACATTAACAGACCTTGGTAGACCTTAACAGACCTTACTGGACCTTAACAGACCTTTGTAGACCTTAACAGACCTTAACAGACCTTAACAGACCTTAACAGACCTTGGTAGACCTTACCAGACCTTACTGGACCTTTACAGACCTTGGTAGACCTTAACAGACCTTTGTAGACCTTAACAGACCTTACTGGACCTTAACAGACCTTGGTAGAGCTTAACAGACCTTACTGGACCTTAACAGACCTTGGTAGACCTTAACAGACCTTACTGGACCTTAACAGCCCTTACTGGACCTTAACAGACCTTTGTAGACCATAACAGACCTTATTGGACCTTAACAGACTTTAGTACACCTTAACAGACCTTAGTAGACCTAACAGACTTTTGTAGACCTTAACAGACCTTTGTAGACCTTAAAAGACCTTTGTAGACTTTAACAGACCTTACTGGACGTTAACAGACCTTGATAAACCTTAACAGACCTTAGTAGACCTAAACAGACCATTGTAGACCTTAACAGACCTTTGTAGACCCTTACAGACCTTACTGGACCTTAACAGACCTTGGTAGACCTTAACAGACCTTACTGGACCTTAACAGACCTTGGTAGACCTTACCAGCCCTTTGTAGACCTTAACAGACCTTTGTAGACCTTAACAGAACTTAATGGAGATTAACAGACCTTGGTAGACCTTAACAGACCTTACTGGACCTTAACAGACCTTTGTAGACCTTAACAGACCTTACTGGACCTTAACAGACTTTGGTAGACCTTAATAGACCTTAGTAGACCTTAACAGACCTTTGTAGACCCTAACAGACCTTGGTAGACCTTAACAGACCTTAGTATACCTTAACAGACCTTAGTAGACCTTAACAGACCTTACTGGACCTTAACAGACCTTACTGGACCTTAACAGACCTCAGTAGACCTTAACAGACCTTAACAGACCTTGGAAGACCTTAACAGACCTTATTAGACATTAAAAAACCTTTGTAGACCTAACTGGACCTTAACAGACTTTGGTAGACCTTAACAGACCTTAGTAGACCTTAACAGACCTTTGTAGACCTTAACAGACCTTACTGGGTCTTAACAGACCTTGATAAACCTTAAAAGACCTTAGTAGACCTAAACAGACCTTTGTAGACCTTAACAGACCTTTGTAGACCCTAACAGAACTTACTGGACATTAACAGACCTTGGTAGACCTTAACAGACCTTACTGGACCTTAACAGACCTTTGTAGACCTTAACAGACCTTAACAGACCTTAACAGACCCTAACAGACCCTATTGGACCTTAACAGACCTTAGTAGACCTTACCAGACCTTACTGGACCTTAACAGACCTTGGTAGACCTTAACAGACCTTTTTAGACCTTAACAGACCTTACTGGACCTTAACAGACCTTGGTAGACCTTAACAGACCTTAGTAAACCTTAATAGACCTTTCTAGACCTTAACAGACCTTGGAAGACCTTAACAGACCTTGGTAGACCTTAAAAGACCTTAGTAGACCTTAACAGACTTTTGTAGACCTTAACAGACCTTACTGGACCTTAACAGACCTTGGTAGACCTTAACAGACCTTGGTAGACCTTACCAGACCCTCCTGGACCTTAACAGACCTTGGAAGACCTTAACAGACCTTGGTAGACCTTAACAGACCTTGGTAGACCTTACCAGACCCTCCTGGACCTTAACAGGTTTGGTAGACCTTAACAGACTTTAGTAGACTTTCACAGAATTTAGTAGACCTTAACAGACATTGGTAGAACTTAACAGACCTTAGTAGACCTTAACTGACCTTAGTAGACCTTAACAGACCTTAGTGGACCTTAACGGACCTTTGTAGACCTTAACAGACCTTACTGGACCTTAACAGACCTTACTGGACCTTAACAGACATTTGTAGACCATAACAGACCTTATTGGACCTTAACAGACCTTGGTAGACCTTAACAGACCTTACTGGACCTTAACAGACCTTGGTAGACCTTAACAGCCCTTTGTAGACCTTAACAGACCTTACTGGACCTTAAAAGACCTTGGTAGACCTTAACAGACCTTACTGGACCTTACTGGACCTTAAAAGACCTTGGTAGACCTTAACAGACCTTGCTGGACCTTAACAGACTTTAGTAGACCTTAACAGACCTTTGTAGACCTTAACAGACCTTAGTAGACCTTAACAGACCCTTGTAGACCTTAACAGACCTTACTGGACCTTAAAAGACCTTGGTAGACCTTAACAGACCTTAGTAGACCTTAACAGTCCTTTGTAGACCTTAACAGACCTTACTGGACCCTAACAGACCTTGGTTGACCTTAACAGACATTAGTAGACCTTTAAAGACCTTGGTAGACCTTAACAGACTTTAGTAGACCTTAACAGCCATTTGTAGACCTTAACAGACCTTTTTGGACCTTAACAGACCTTGGAAGACCTTAACAGACCTTAGTAGTCCTTTACAGACCCTTGTAGACCTTATCAGACCTTAGTAGACCTTAAAAGACCTTGGTAGACCTTAACAGACCTTAGTAGACCTTAACAGACCTTACTGGACCTTAACAGACCTTACTGGACCTTAACAGACCTTGGTAGACCTTAACAGACCTTACTGGACCTTAACAGACCTTACTGGACCTTAACAGACCTTTGTAGACCTTCACAGACCTTAACAGACCTTTGTAGACCTTAACAGACCTTGGTAGACCTTAACAGACCTTAGTAGACCTTAGTAGACCTTAGTAGACCTTAACAGACCTTTGTAGTCCTTAAAAGACCTTACTGGACCTTAACAGACATTAGTAGACCTTAACAGACTTTTGTAGACCTTAACAGACCTTACTGGACCTTAACAGACCTTGGTAGACCTTAACAGACCTTAACAGACCTTAGTGGACCTTAACAAACCTTGGCAGACCCTAACAGACCTTAGTAGACCTTATTAGACCTTAACAGACCTTGGTAGACCTTAACAGACCTTAGTAGACCTAAACAGACCTTACTGGACCTTAACAGACCTTGGTAAACCTTAACAGACCTTAGTAGACCTTAACAGACCTTACTGGACCTTAACAGACCTTACTGGACCTTAACAGACCTCAGTAGACCTTAACAGACCTTAACAGACCTTGGAAGACCTTAACAGACCTTATTAGACATTAAAAAACCTTTGTAGACCTAACTGGACCTTAACAGACTTTGGTAGACCTTAACAGACCTTAGTAGACCTTAACAGACCTTACTGGACCTTAACAGACCTTACTGGACCTTAACAGACCTCAGTAGACCTTAACAGACCTTAACAGACCTTGGAAGACCTTAACAGACCTTATTAGACATTAAAAAACCTTTGTAGACCTAACTGGACCTTAACAGACTTTGGTAGACCTTAACAGACCTTAGTAGACCTTAACAGACCTTTGTAGACCTTAACAGACCTTACTGGGTCTTAACAGACCTTGATAAACCTTAAAAGACCTTAGTAGACCTAAACAGACCTTTGTAGACCTTAACAGACCTTTGTAGACCCTAACAGAACTTACTGGACATTAACAGACCTTGGTAGACCTTAACAGACCTTACTGGACCTTAACAGACCTTTGTAGACCTTAACAGACCTTAACAGACCTTAACAGACCCTAACAGATCCTATTGGACCTTAACAGACCTTGGTAGACCTTAACAGACCTTTTTAGACCTTAACAGACCTTACTGGACCTTAACAGACCTTGGTAGACCTTAACAGACCTTAGTAAACCTTAATAGACCTTTGTAGACCTTAACAGACCTTGGAAGACCTTAACAGACCTTGGTAGACCTTAAAAGACCTTAGTAGACCTTAACAGACTTTTGTAGACCTTAACAGACCTTACTGGACCTTAACAGACCTTGGTAGACCTTAACAGACCTTGGTAGACCTTACCAGACCCTCCTGGACCTTAACAGACCTTGGAAGACCTTAACAGACCTTGGTAGACCTTAACAGACCTTGGTAGACCTTACCAGACCCTCCTGGACCTTAACAGGTTTGGTAGACCTTAACAGACTTTAGTAGACTTTCACAGAATTTAGTAGACCTTAACAGACATTGGTAGAACTTAACAGACCTTAGTAGACCTTAACAGACCTTAGTAGACCTTAACAGACCTTAGTGGACCTTAACGGACCTTTGTAGACCTTAACAGACCTTACTGGACCTTAACAGACCTTACTGGACCTTAACAGACATTTGTAGACCATAACAGACCTTATTGGACCTTAACAGACCTTGGTAGACCTTAACAGACCTTACTGGACCTTAACAGACCTTGGTAGACCTTAACAGCCCTTTGTAGACCTTAACAGACCTTGGTAGACCTTAACAGACCTTACTGGACCTTAAAAGACCTTGGTAGACCTTAACAGACCTTACTGGACCTTACTGGACCTTAAAAGACCTTGGTAGACCTTAACAGACCTTACTGGACCTTAACAGACCTTAGTAGACCTTAACAGACCTTTGTAGACCTTAACAGACCTTAGTAGACCTTAACAGACCCTTGTAGACCTTAACAGACCTTACTGGACCTTAAAAGACCTTGGTAGACCTTAACAGACCTTAGTAGACCTTAACAGTCCTTTGTAGACCTTAACAGACCTTACTGGACCCTAACAGACCTTGGTTGACCTTAACAGACATTAGTAGACCTTTAAAGACCTTGGTAGACCTTAACAGACTTTAGTAGACCTTAACAGCCATTTGTAGACCTTAACAGACCTTTTTGGACCTTAACAGACCTTGGTAGACCTTAACAGACCTTAGTAGTCCTTTACAGACCCTTGTAGACCTTATCAGACCTTAGTAGACCTTAAAAGACCTTGGTAGACCTTAACAGACCTTAGTAGACCTTAACAGACCTTACTGGACCTTAACAGACCTTACTGGACCTTAACAGACCTTGGTAGACCTTAACAGACCTTACTGGACCTTAACAGACCTTACTGGACCTTAACAGACCTTTGTAGACCTTCACAGACCTTAACAGACCTTTGTAGACCTTAACAGACCTTGGTAGACCTTAACAGACCTTAGTAGACCTTAGTAGACCTTAACAGACCTTTGTAGTCCTTAAAAGACCTTACTGGACCTTAACAGACATTAGTAGACCTTAACAGACTTTTGTAGACCTTAACAGACCTTACTGGACCTTAACAGACCTTGGTAGACCTTAACAGACCTTAACAGACCTTAGTGGACCTTAACAAACCTTGGTAGACCCTAACAGACCTTAGTAGACCTTATTAGACCTTAACAGACCTTGGTAGACCTTAACAGACCTTAGTAGACCTAAACAGACCTTACTGGACCTTAACAGACCTTGGTAAACCTTAACAGACCTTAGTAGACCTTAACAGACCTTTGTAGACCTTAACAAACCTTACTGGACCTTAACAGACCTTGGTAGACCTTAACACACCTTTACTGGACCTTAACAGACCTTGGTAGACCTTAACAGACCTTACTGGACCTTAAAATTTCAATGTTATTTTGACTCAAGAACGAGTGAGCATCGGAAGCGTCCTTAGTGATCAAGGAAATCCCAGCATTCAGTGCGGCAGCTCTTCTCTTACAGAAAAAAAAAACATGGCTGATGGTGCGGAGAAACGAACGTTATTTTCAAACGTAAATAAATTATTATTGATTTTCAGCTTGTATAAACTTGCACAAGTGTTGTTTATTTGCAAGTTCAGGCTTGTCAGTGAATTTAACCGTTTTCGATACACGAAGGGAGACGTTAGGTGACATGCTAGCACGCTGTGCCACCCCATCCTATTGGTTTGAATAGCAAGATGCTAACTGTTAGCTTAGTAAGCGAAACCCGTTGGAATTGCTGTCTAAGTAGCGCGTTCGAATAACCTGCCTTATAAGTCAATGACTTATTAGAATCCTCTCTACTGAGGCAGCTGCCTAGGTTTTCCTTGGTTTTCAAACACACCCAGTATGTCAGCTGCCCTACCATGGACAATACACTTGACTTTCAATATGCCAATGTCAATGAGGCATGATCCTCTACTGGGAAACTTGGATCAAAACTTGGTGCAACTGATGCCTCTGTATAAACCAGTTATAATAAGGTAAGTGGTCTGCTGAGGCTATGAGTGTCCTAAAAGGAGGCTGAAACAAGGCTGCTTTAAAACAACTGATATGTGACTTCCATGCTGAGGACATGCCTGAGGAAACAGACTGTATAACAGGCTACCTAAACTTCTGTGTGACTGCTGTGCTACCTAAGTTACTGGTGGCCTTGCTAAACATGAAGAAGCAGGCCTTAAAGGCTGATGATAGGGATGGCATGCGGACTATAGAAGCTGAAACTGAGAATTAGAGAGAGAGTAAGAAGAACTACAGGACAAATATGGAAAGCAATAGCGAAGTAAGGTGAAAGAGATGTGGAATGGTATGAGGCAGGTGTCAGAGACAGTATGGAATACAAACTGCGCAGCCATCAGCAACCTTAAGAGAGCTTGATCAGAGCAGATGAGCTAAACACCTCCTTCAATAGGTTTGTTAGTGGGTCATTTGCAAACACACCTTCCAGGACATATATCTGTATAGGTTCTCAGTCATCCAGGTCATGGTAGTCTTAAGAGCTTGAGTTGAAGGCAACTGGACTTCTTTTTAGGTTCTTAAAGATGTTTTATCTCTTATCTGAAAGGCTTCTTCAGTTCTAAAAGCTGGTGGAGAATCTCAGGTATTCAACCTCCAGTGGGGCTTTGAAGGTTGTCCTCAGCTTTGTTGACTGTTGTCTGCCAACAAGTAAGTTGTTAGGTTCACAAGAACCAAAGTGTGCCTCATTTGAGAACTTTTGCCCCACTTTGCCATTGTGTGGCTTATTAAAATCACATGGGTCGAGGTGTGAATGTGGGATACACTGCCTAGAAAGGATCTCAAGACTGCTCAAGACTGCTTTATAGTTGGCTGACAAATGATGTCGTAAAACACCACCTTTGTTCAAAGCTCTTGTGGTCATGTGAAGCCTTTTGGA
This sequence comes from Trichomycterus rosablanca, assembly GCF_030014385.1. NCBI lineage: Eukaryota > Metazoa > Chordata > Actinopteri > Siluriformes > Trichomycteridae > Trichomycterus > Trichomycterus rosablanca. The sequence continues at coordinate 20,941,845 of NC_085994.1, forward strand.
AGAGAGGTAAAACACCTTTAAGAATCAGTGACCTTTAACTCAAACACTCTAGATTTTGGTTAAGTCGTTGGACTTGAAATCCATTGGGGTCTCCCTGCGCAGGTTCGAACCTTGCTCACAGCATCTGCTTGCACTTTTTTAAGAACACCTCTCACCCACTGTATGAGACAGTGGCAGCACTGGGCAGCTCCTTCAGTGACAGGCTTCTTCACCTGCAGTGCTCAAAGGAGAGATATCGCTGTTTATTTCTTCCTACTGCTGTCAGACTACAACCAGCACCGACCAAAACATAGACAATCACCATCACAATATACACTGATCAGCCATAACATTAAAACCACCTCCTTATTTCTGCACTTACTGTCCATTTTATCAGCTCCACTTACCCTATAGAAGCACTTTGTAGTTCTACAATTACTGACTGTAGTCCATCTGTTTCTCTACATACTTTTTTAACCTGCTTTCACCCTGTTCTTCAATGATCAGGACCACCACAGAGCAGGTATTATTTAGGTGGTGGATCATTCTCAGCACTGCAGTAACACTGACATGGTGGTGGTTTGTTAGTGTGTGTTGTGCTGGTATGAGTGGATCAGACACAGCAGCGCTGCTGGAGTTTTTAAATACCGTGTCCACTCACTGTCCACTCTATTAGACACTCCTACCTAGTTGGTCCACCTTGTAGATGTAAAGTCAGAGACGATCACTCATCCATTGCTGCTGTTTGAGTTGGTCATCTTCTAGACCTTCATCAGTGGTCACAGGGCGCTGTTGGCTGGATATTTTTGGTTGGTGGACTATTCTCAGTCCAGCAGTGACAGTGAGGTGTTTAAAAACTCCAGCAGCGCTGCTGTGTCTGATCCACTCATACCAGCACAACACATACTAACACACCACCACCATGTCAGTGTCACTGCAGTGCTGAGAATGATCCACCACCCAAATAATACCTACTCTGTGGTGGTCCTGTGGGGGTCCTGACCATTGAAGAACAACATGAAAGGGGGCTAACAAAGCATGCAGAGAAAGTGAAGTGCACGTCAGCAAGAAGCGAGCGATCAAAGTTGTTTGTGCGCAAATATTCAGAGTAAAAGCAAAAATGAAAAAAAAAAGGTAGGTTGGAGGTAAATATTTTTTTGCAAGGGCCTTGCTCAGGGGCCCAACAGTGGCAAGATCTGAATTCCCAACCTTATATTTACCTTTGCCCATTTTAGGGATATTTAAATGCTTTGGGATCAGTCACACTGATGCTTCACAATAGTGACACTGAATCTGTTTTCAGCAGGGTGAAACTCTTTCCCAGAATAAACCCAGTGCTCAGTTACCAGCTAAACCAGCACAGTCCAGTTTAAAGCAGCAACAGGTCAATGTTTCAGCTTAGGCGAGCAACCATCTGTCACGCTTGGAGCCTCAGGGTGATCCTGTGCTCCAGTGTGCCACGCCCTTCTCTCCCCAGTCTCCAGCCAGCCTCCCTCTCCTGATTGGTTAGCTGGGGCTAATTAGCCCCAGCTGCTACTATTTAGGAGAGGCTCAGGGAAAGGCTGGTTGGAGATTATTGAGGGTAACTCTGTCTGTTTGCTCTGGTGACTGTTTGCTCCTTGCTCCTTGCTCCTTGCTCCTTGCTCCTTGCTCCTTGCTCCTTGCTCCTTGCTCCTTGCTCCTTGCTCCTTGCCGTTTCATCCGGTCTGTTTAGTCTGTTTGGTCTGTTTAGTCTGTTTAGTCCTGTTTAGTCTTTGTTTAGCCTGTCCGTTAACCTGTTTAGTCTGTTTAGCCAGTTAGTCTGTTTAGTCCTGTTTAGTCTGTTTAGTCCTGTTCTGTCTGTTTAGTCCTGTCCTGTCTGTTTAGTCTGTTTAACCTGTTTAGTCTGTTTAGCCTGTGTAGCTTTGTTAGCCTGTTTAGTTTAGTCACTGTTCAGCCCCTGTCTGTTAGCTTAGTCCTTGTTTGTTAGCCTGTGTGTATTAGCCTGTCCGTTAGCCTGTTTAGTCTGTTTAGTTCTGTTTAGTCTGTTTAGTCTGTTTAGTCCTTAATCCTGTTAGTCTGTTTAGCCTGTTAGTCTGTTTAGTCCTGTTAATCTGTTTAGTCCTGTTAGTCTGTTTAATCCTGTTAGTCTGTTTAGCCTGTTAGTCTGTTTAGTCCTGTCCAGTCTGTTTAGTCCTGTTAGTCTGTTTAATCCTGTTGGTCTGTTTAGCCTGTTAGTCTGTTTAGTCCTGTTAATCTGTTTAGTCCTGTTAGTCTGTTTAGTCCTGTTTAGTCTTTGTTTAGCCTTGTTAGCTTTGTTAGTCCTCTTAGCGTGGTATGTCCTGTCTTTTGTTATATTAAATCTGTTGTTTACACATCTCTGCGTTTGTGTCCGCCCCTCCTGTCCGTCTAGCCCACAAACCGTTACAGAATAATCTCCCCCTATTAGGACACAGCGAGATGTTGCTTGTTCATGTTTTCCCAGACTTGGGATCTATGAGGTTTCCTCTAGTCTTCCCGCTTAGTAGGCCGGCTCCTTATGATGGAAGCAACCATAGGGTTGAAGGCTTCCTTCTACAGAGCCAGCTCTACCTGCAGAACCTTCTGGACCCCCAGCCAACTGAAATCGACAAGGTACGATTTATGATGTCTAGACTGAGGGGTGCTGCTCGTGAGTGGGCTAAGCAGCTTTGGTCTGACAGGGGAGTTGTGCTGAACTCGGTGAAGGATTTTGAGGGCCTCATGAGAACCAAATTTTCATGTAGCAAAGTGCCCACTGCAGCTTATACCTGGCATCCAGTGCCCACTGGGGAGGTTAAGTTTTCCCCAGTGCCCACTGCGGATGTGGTCCAGGAGCCAGTGCCCGCTTATAAAGCTCGTGACTGTCCCAAGTCCATGTTAGGAGCCAGCCAAAATTATTTAGGTCCTATTTCCTGTTTCGACCCCAAGGGCTCCGAGGGTCTCTCTGTTTGTTTGCCGGCTCCAGTCCCGTGTACTCAGGTTCAGCTGAGTTCAGTTTCTCCAGGGTCCAAACAGCTGACTTTTGACGCATATCCAGGGTCCAAGCAGCTGATTTCGGATGCCTCTCCAGTGTTTTCGCAGCTGAGTCCAGTTTCTCCAGGGTCCAAACAGCTGACTTTTGACGCCTCTCCAGGGTCCAAGCAGCTGATTTCGGACGCCTCTCCAGTGTTTTCGCAGCTGAGTCCAGTTTCTCCAGGGTCCAAACAGCTGGCTTTTGACGCATATTCAGGGTCCAAGCAGCTGACTTTGGACGCCTCTCCAGGGTCCTCGCAGCTGAATGACGTTTTTCCAGTGTTTTCGCTAGTGACTTCGGACGCCTCTTCAGGGTCCTCACAGCTGTTTCAAGGAGTTTCTCAAGGATTTTCGCAGCTGACTCCCGAAGCCTCTTCGCCAGGCTCACCGCAGCTGACTCCCGAAGCCTCTTCGCCAGGCTCACCGCAGCTGACTCCCGAAGCCTCTTCGCCAGGCTCACCGCAGCTGACTCCCGAAGCCTCTTCGCCAGGCTCACCGCAGCTGACTCCCGAAGCCTCTTCGCCAGGCTCACCGCAGCTGACTCCCGAAGCCTCTTCGCCAGGCTCACCGCAGCTGACTCCCGAAGCCTCTTCGCCAGGCTCATCGCAGCTGACGCCCGAAGCCTCTTCGCCAGGCTCACCGCAGCTGACTCCCGAGGCCTCTTCGCCAGGCTCACCGCAGCTGACTCCCGAGGCCTCTTCGCCAGGCTCACCGCAGCTGACTCCCGAGGCCTCTTCGCCAGGCTCACCGCAGCTGACTCCCGAAGCCTCTTCGCCAGGCTCACCGCAGCTGACTCCCGAAGCCTCTTCGCCAGGCTCACCGCAGCTGACTCCCGAAGCCTCTTCGCCAGGCTCACCGCAGCTGACTCCCGAAACCTCTTCGCCAGGCTCCACGCAGCTGGCTCCTGTTCCCGAGTTGGCGCATCCCGATGGCGCTCCTGTTCCCGAGTTGGCGCATCCCGATGGCGCTCCTGTTCCCGAGTTGGCGCAGCCCGATGCCGCTCCTGTTCCCGAGTTGGTGCCCCCTGATGGCACTCCTGTTCCCGAATGGGCGTCCCTCGGCGACGCTCCTGTTCCTGAGTTGGTGTCCTCCGACGGCACTTCTGTTCCTGAGTTGGTGTCCTCCGACGGCACTTCTGTTCCTGAGTTGGTGTCCTCCGACGGCACTTCTGTTCCTGAGTTGGTGTCCTCCGACGGCACTTCTGTTCCTGAGTTGGTGTCCTCCGACGGCACTTCTGTTCCTGAGTTGGTGTCCTCCGACGGCACTTCTGTTCCTGAGTTGGTGTCCTCCGACGGCACTTCTGTTCCTGAGTTGGCGCCCCCTGATGGCGCTCCTGTTCCAGAGTTGGTGTCCTCCGACGGCACTCCTGTTCCTGAGTTGGCGCCCCCTGATGGCGCTCCTGTTCCAGAGTTGGTGTCCTTCGAAGGTGCTTCTGTTTCCTCGTTGGCACTCCCAGATGGCGCTCCTGTTTCCGAGATGACGCCCCCAGATGGCGCTCCTGTTTCTGTGTTGGCGCCCTCCGATGGTACTTCTGTTCCGGCGATGGCGCCCCCCGACGGCGCTTTTGAACTCTCGTCGGCGCTCCCCGACAGCGCTTCTGGTCTCCTATCATGCCTACCGCAAGGCATATTAAATTACTTCAAATATGCCCCTCAGGGTCCAGGACCTCCTTTTTGTTTTTGGTTTTTTTATTTGGGCACGCCAGGAGTCGTGCCTTCAGGGAGGGGCCTACTGTCACGCTTGGAGCCTCAGGGTGATCCTGTGCTCCAGTGTGCCACGCCCTTCTCTCCCCAGTCTCCAGCCAGCCTCCCTCTCCTGATTGGTTAGCTGGGGCTAATTAGCCCCAGCTGCTACTATTTAGGAGAGGCTCAGGGAAAGGCTGGTTGGAGATTATTGAGGGTAACTCTGTCTGTTTGCTCTGGTGACTGTTTGCTCCTTGCTCCTTGCTCCTTGCTCCTTGCTCCTTGCTCCTTGCTCCTTGCCGTTTCATCCGGTCTGTTTAGTCTGTTTGGTCTGTTTAGTCTGTTTAGTCCTGTTTAGTCTTTGTTTAGCCTGTCCGTTAACCTGTTTAGTCTGTTTAGCCAGTTAGTCTGTTTAGTCCTGTTCTGTCTGTTTAGTCCTGTCCTGTCTGTTTAGTCTGTTTAACCTGTTTAGTCTGTTTAGCCTGTGTAGCTTTGTTAGCCTGTTTAGTTTAGTCACTGTTCAGCCCCTGTCTGTTAGCTTAGTCCTTGTTTGTTAGCCTGTGTGTATTAGCCTGTCCGTTAGCCTGTTTAGTCTGTTTAGTTCTGTTTAGTCTGTTTAGTCTGTTTAGTCCTTAATCCTGTTAGTCTGTTTAGCCTGTTAGTCTGTTTAGTCCTGTTAATCTGTTTAGTCCTGTTAGTCTGTTTAATCCTGTTAGTCTGTTTAGCCTGTTAGTCTGTTTAGTCCTGTCCAGTCTGTTTAGTCCTGTTAGTCTGTTTAATCCTGTTGGTCTGTTTAGCCTGTTAGTCTGTTTAGTCCTGTTAATCTGTTTAGTCCTGTTAGTCTGTTTAGTCCTGTTTAGTCTTTGTTTAGCCTTGTTAGCTTTGTTAGTCCTCTTAGCGTGGTATGTCCTGTCTTTTGTTATATTAAATCTGTTGTTTACACATCTCTGCGTTTGTGTCCGCCCCTCCTGTCCGTCTAGCCCACATATCGTTACACCATCATGCTGCTCTGCTGTTCTGTTTGAGATTTCTGAACTATTGCATGGAATATTAGTACATGGTGATATGTTCTTGTACTAGCAATATTATAATTAAGTGCAGTCAAGTCGATTCTGACTCCGGACGACCATAGTGTTTCTCCAGAACATCATGTTTACTGGGGCGGCACGGTGGCTAAGTGGGTAGCACTGTCGCCTCACAGCAAGAAGGTGGGTTCGATCCCCAGGTGGGGCGGTTTGGGTCCTTTCTGTGTAGAGTTTGCATGTTCTCCCCGTTGTCTGCGTGGGTTTCCTCCGGATGCTCCGGTTTCCTCCCACAGTCCAAAAACATGCGGCTGTGGTGAATTGGAGATACAAAATTTTCCATGACTGTGTTTGATATAACCTTGTGTAATGAGTAACTACCGTTCCTGTCATGAATGTAACCAAAGTGTAAAACATGACGTTAAAATCCCAATAAACAAACAATCATGTTTACTGTCTTGGTGTTCAGGACTTTCTCCCCTTTTTCTCCCTTTAAGCGTGTCCAATTGCCTGATTGCGTCATGCTTCCTCTCCACCAATGCCAATCCCTGCTGTGATTGAGGAGAACGAATCTAACCCATGCCCCCTCCGACACGTGGGCAGCATGCTGTATGCATTTTATCACCTGAATTTTAACGAGTGCAGTGCAGCTCAGCGTTGTGTACGGAGAGGACACACCCTAAGAGCACTCTTTTCTCATCTCTGTGCAGGCGCCATCAGCCAGCAGAGGTCGTAATTGCACCAGTCATGGGAGAGAGACCCCATCCGGTTTAGTCCCGCCCAAATCTGAACAACAGGCCAATCGTTTTTCATGTGGCCGCTCAGCCTTAGCCGGTAGGCAGAGCCGAGATTCGATACGATGGTGTTCAGGCTTCTTAATGGCTCGTCCATTGCTGCTCTAATTGTATTCATCCATCTTGTTTCTGCTTTCTTCTATCTTCAACATTAATGACACACATTTCAGTGCGTTGTCATGTGTTCCCCGGACTCGTTCACACAGTGCACGCTGGTAGATCGCGCCTCATTCTTTTTTTTCTATTTAGTTATGCATTTTCTCCCTTTTTCTCCCGATTTAGCATAGCCAATTAGTCTTCCGCTGCTGGGTATATTGCTGCTCATGCCTCCTCCGACATGTGTGCAGTCCTAGCAAACTCTTTCTTTTTACCCATTCATTCTGCACAGGTGCCTCTATCTGCTAATCAGTGACCTTGCACAGCGTTTGAAGACCCCACCCACATAGTCCGGTCATCCCCACCCAGCAGACTCGGTGGCCAATTAGTGTCTGCTGCAGGCACTGCCAATTATGCCCGCTAGATGGTGCCCAGCCTACCGGTGGCAACGCAGAGGAGTTCAGAATCTAGACGCTGGTGTACTACCAAAATATCCCAATCACACCTTATTCAAACAGGTCAACGTGATTGACGTAAAATGTGTCCACTGTTTCTTTTACATTTACATTTTCAGCATTTAGCAGACGCTTTTATCCAAAGCGACTTACAGTACTGTGAGAGTACACTGTCTAAGCAATTGAGGGTTAAGGGCCTTGCTCAGGGACCCAACAGTGGCAACTTGGTGGTGGTGGGGCTTGAACCGGCAACCTTCTGTTTACTAGTCCAGTACCTTAACCACTGAGCTATCACTGCCCACTGTTTCTTTAATGCGCCATTTGTTACAATAGCTATGCCTCAACCCGCCTAAAGCACTGCTAATCTAGAAAGTTTCATACATCAGTAGCCAGTTGCATTTTTCCTTTTGTAATCGTGAACAACCAAGCACAAAGAAACCAACAACGTTTCTATTCGGGCAAGAACACTACAAAGACGGCTGTTTTGTTCATACGTGGAAGAAGCTGACGGAGAAATTTTAATCCTATAATCATATGATGTCATTCATGAAGACATTTATATGAATTCGAAATTGTCTCTGCTGGACAATTTTGGAACTGGCTGAGGTAACCTGTCCAAACATATAAAAATATGCCACACATTTGACTGCCAACATTTTTTGGATCAACCTACTTGTGTGAAACATACAACGGCGTATTAGGGCCACTGTAAAAAATATTTTTAAGTTTCGATTTCGAGATAAAAGTGGAAAATTATGAAAATAAAGTCTAAATTATTTCGAAATGATTATAAGAATGAAGTTGAAATATTATGGCTAAAGAGTGAGCAGCCATTGTAAGCTTGTCAGTTCAGAGAAGCAAGGGTCTCAGTACCTGGTTTGGCACATGAGCGCTGATGGCAGCCTCCAATGTTACTGTGGTTATCCAATATCCCGGGATTATTTTTGGGTGGTTGTTTGCATTGTACGCTTCCATTCACATGACATGACGACTAAATCCATCGATGCAACAATTTATAGCAATGCCATACGGCTTTAGTTGATCGTACAAGTCCATAAGACTTGGTTGAAGTACTTGCACACGTCCTTCTAAATAAACACGATTTATTACATAGCAGTTTCATCATCCTTACGCTAATAACAAACTGGTTCTGATGTGCCAAGAGATTGGGGATTTATTTATTTGTGAAATCAATATTTAACACAAGAAGGTTGCTATGGCCATAATATTTCGACTTTAACCTCAAAATAATTTCGACTTTAATCTCATAATCATTTCGACTTTAATCTCATAAGTATTTCGACTTTAATCTCGAAATCGAAACTTACATCTTTAAAGTGGCCCTAATACGCCGTCATAGAAACAGCCTTTTCCCACATAAAAATAATTAAGTCTAAATATTGGTCCACCCTTACTGATGAACACTTGAAAGACTGCTTGAGAATTGGCATTAGCAGCTATTGTCCCGACTACATAAACCTGGCTGAAACCATTCAGTGTAAATCATCAGAATAAGGTTAGTGTAATTGTTCAGTTGCTTGCCCTGTAATGCTGAATATTACGACGGCGTATTAGGGTCACTTCAAGTTTTGATTTCGAGATTAAAGTCAAAATATTATGAGAATAAAGTCGAAATATTACGAAATTAAAGTCAAAATAATTACGAGATTAAAGTCGAAATAATTACGAGATTAAAATCAAAATAATTACGAGATTAAAGTCGAATAGCAACCTCCTTGTGTTAACATGAGGGATGTTCAAGATTTGTTATACTTTCATATTGTTATACGGTTTCACAAATAAAGAAATCCCCAATCTCCTGCACATCAGCACCAGTTTGCTATTAGTATAAGGACAATGAAATGGCATTGCAATAAACCGTGTTTATTTAGAAGAACATGCGCCACCAGCACACTCGCGTCTGCGTCGTCAGCAGTACTTCAACCGAGTCTTATGGACTCGTACAATAAACTAAAGCCGTATGGCATCAAAATCCCCAATCTCCTGCACATCAGCACCAGTTTGTTATTAGTATAAGGACAATGAAATGGCTTTGCAATAAACTGAGTTTTTTAACCCAATTTAACTGGGTTTACGATAAACTTAAGCCGTATGGCATCGCTATAAATTATTGCATTGACATAGTCTTTATGTCATGTGAATGGAAGTGTACAATACAAACAGCCACCCAAAAATAATCACGGGTTATTGGATAACCACAATAACACTCATTAGAAGCGGCCCTCAGTGCATGCATGCCAATCCAGGTACTGAGACCCATGCTTCTCTGAACTGACAAGCCTATCACGGCTGTACACTCTTCGGCCATAATATTTCGACTTTTAATAATCATTTCGACTTTATTCTCATAATATTTTGACTTTATTCCAATAATCATTTCGACTTTAATCTTGAAATAATTTTGATTTTATTATCATAATATTTTGACTTTATTCTTATAATCAATTTGACTTTATTCTTGAAATAATTTTGACTTTATTCTCAAAATATTTTGACTTTATTCTAATAATCATTTCGACTTTAATCTTGAAATAATTTTGATTTTATTATCATAATATTTTGACTTTATTCTTATAATCATTTCAACTTTAATCTTGAAATAATTTTGACTTTATTCTCATAATATTTTGACTTTATTCTTATAATCATTTCAACTTTAATCTTGAAATAATTTTGACTTTATTTTCATATTTCGACTTTATTCTTATAATCATTTCGACTTTAATCTTGAAATAATTTCGACTTTATTCTCATAATATTTTGACTTTATTTTTATAATCATTTCAACTTTAATCTTGAAATAATTTTTACTTTATTCTCATAATATTTCAACTTTATTCTAATAATCATTTCGACTTTAATCTTGAAATAATTTCGACTTTATTTTCATAATATTTTGACTTTATTCTTATAATCATTTCGACTTTAATCTTGAAATAATTTTAACTCTATTCTCATAATATTTTGACTTTATTCTTATAATCATTTCGACTTTAATCTTGAAATAATTTCGACTTTATTCTCATAATATTTTGACTTTATTCTAATAATCATTTCGTCTTTAATCTTGAAATAATCATTTCAACTTTAATCTTGAAATAATTTTGACTTTATTCTCATAATATTTGACTTTATTCTTATAATCATTTCGCCTTTAATCTTGAAATAATCATTTCAACTTTAATCTTGAAATAATTTTGACTTTATTCTCATAATATTTGACTTTATTCTTATAATCATTTCGCCTTTAATCTTGAAATAATCATTTCAACTTTAATCTTGAAATAATTTTGACTTTATTCTCATAATATTTGACTTTACTCTTATAATCATTTCGACTTTAATCTTGAAATAATTTTGACTTTATTCTCATAATATTTTGACTTTATTCTTATAATCATTTCGACTTTAATCTTAAAATAATTTTGACTTTATTCTCATAATATTTTGACTATTCTAATAATCATTTCGACTTTAATCTTGAAATAATTTTGACTTTATTCTCGTAATATTTTGACACATTCCGTAACTGAATATTTTCGTCCTACAGGTAAACTATAGGTCGCTGGTTGTTCCAGAGCGACAACCAGCGACCACAAACCGAAACAGCAAGTATGAACTGCGACACAAAATGGAGGCCCAGTTCTGTTTAACTTTCTGTTTCTTTTTCGGTTCTTGACGCTTCTAAGGAAACGAGCTGAACCAGTGTTCAACCAGGAGCGCCCAGCAGCGCAGCATTAGCCCCAAAACCGATTATATCCAGCAAATATAACACATTCAGTCATTTATATAGTAATGTAATGTTTGGTTGAAGAAACTAGTTTGGCGTGTAGTTACGCCCAGTCTTTAAGTGAGCGAATGGATGACCGTGTGTGTGTTAGCTGTAGCAATGCTAGCTGCACTTCCTGGTTGCACAACAGTATGCTGGAAAGCTGAGTCGAACCCAGTTTTCAGTCGAGCTACAAAAATAGATATGAAAAGAAGTTATAAGGAAATGATCACAGTTCGTGTGGAGAACTATAAATAAAAGCTTCGAATTGTTCCACCTAGGTGCAGGTGGTGTATATTCTGATAAACAACAGGATGGTCCTGAAATAAAGATCGAAGTGATCTGAAATCGAGTGGAACGCAAAAACGCAGCCAATGCCTCGCCTTCATGGAGAATGACACTACTATATCCAAACAAGGTGAACGTCTATTTTAATCATTCTTTACTAAATACTGAGTTGTTTGGCTGAATTATATATCAGGACTGCAACTATTCATGTTATATGCGAGTTTGTTTTTACGTATGATTTAAGTATACACATGTATGTATTTCTTAGGAAATGTTCAAACGGCTAACCGGCTAGTTTGCGTGCGAATGTTTACATTAAGCAAACGCCCCAGCTGCCTTTATAACCAAATAAATACATGTTTTAGATTTTCAATGTAAATGCACTTTGCCAAGCTTATTTAAAACATGTTCATAAATATTTGGTTTATAGTGACAGACTTTGAAATAAACCACAATGTACATTTAAAACTCGTGTGTAGTGCCATAGTGACATGAGTAACTGATACACAAGCTACCATTATATTTTTCTACGCTTTAATTAGAATTATTTTGCTCATAACCACCTTTTAAAAACCTCTTATATATATACATATAGCTAACTTAACTAAAAGTTTACATATACATCAAAGGTATATGTAAGTCTTGGCATGTTTTACACTCCTTGGTTACATTCATGACAGAATACTGTAGTTACTCATTACACAAGGTTTATCAGTTCACAAGGTTATATCAAACAGTCTTGGACAATTTAGTGTCTCCAATTCGCCTCACCTGCATGTCTTTGGACTGTGGGAGGAAACCCACGCAGACACGGGGAGAACATGCACTCCACAACTCCACACAGAAAAGACCTGGGGAGACACTGCCCTACCTGGGGATCAAACCCAGGACCTTCTTGCCAATTTATGCAGCTGGGGTTTCCAAAATATGCTGGCTCAAATATACATACAATCTATATTTGAATTTGTAGAAAGTTCTATAATATAATATAATTTCATTTCTGCTGATTGTTTTGCTTGTGACCATACAAATCCGACTGCACACCTTAGAGTGATCCACAAGCATTACACATCCAAAGAAAATTGTATAAATGGTCATTTGTCGTTGTATCAAAAATGTCCCTATCCACAGTCATGCCACCTTACCCTTGTCATGGACTTACAGGCTGCTTTAAAAAAGAAGAAAGGAGTTTTGTGGCAAGATAAAACAAAGGTTGCGTTATTTGTCCCCAATGGCCAGAAACAATTTTTGAATAGACACTGTGAGGTTTCCAACCCCAATTACACTGTTACTACTGTCAATTAAAGTGGTGATAGTATTATGCTTTTGTTTTGATTTGCTGCCATTGAAGCTGTTTACAAAAAAAACAACCCTTCAGCACAACCTCAAACCATCAGCCAGGTTAAATCCTGGATGCAGTTGAGTGTTCTAGCAGGACATTAATCTAAAATGATGTTAAATCATGTCAAAATTAGGCATTTGGATTGGTCTTAATAAAGTATTAATTTCAATCCAATATGTGCCAGGAAACTGTACTGAAAAGTAAAATGGTAACAGACCAAGCCAAAGAGGTGCAAGTGCAGATAGCTATCAAAATCTTTGAATGTAAATATAGCCAGTTCTTAAAAACCTTTAGACTAAAGTTATATATGGATAGTAATACTTGATTACTGTGTCTTAAGGTATATCTAACCTGGCAATCTTATTTCCATTTGAGTTTCAGGTGTTCTTGAGCCTGTTCTTCCAGGCTCAGTAACCTTTGATAGAAGTATTTTGGCTCCTCTTCGGAATAACTATTTGTATGAGGAGTCTAAGGAGTGTTTTACATATAATTCTGCATGTTTGGTCACCAATGCAGCGCTACAAAAAAGGGTAAGTCGACTTATTAATTATATTTTTGCTTTGTTAGGTGCAATTTCTGTAAACACTGATGTTCTGTAAACACTAGGCAAACTAATGTAACGTGTGTTTCTGTGTGCTTCATAGTATTCTGATTTCCGTGCTGAGAAACAGGCAAAAGGATATTCTGAGGAGGAATTGGAGGAGTCATTTGGATTCTTGTTGTTTAATGATATATCCAGGGTACATACATGCAAAACTGAGCACAATCATGCAGCTGTACATAAATCTACTAATTAAGTAATACATTTCCTGACGACTTGTTTACCTTTATTTAAAGGCAAATAGGCTTGCGGATACAGGCTTAATTGTTGGGCAGGGGACTTGCACCACGCTTGGAGATTGCTCAAAAGGTAATTATTATCACAGCTGTAAATGGTTTATAGAGAATCATTTATCAGTGTATCTCACCTTTTTTCCTGGAATGTTGCTTCTGCAGCTTGACCCGCAAGCACTCTGGAATACACTGTATAGACAAAATTGAAATATTGAAACCCATTTCTTGAAATACGTTAGTGAGATTAAGTATACACCGAACAGCCACAACATTAAAACCACCTCCTTGTTTCTACACACACATTTTATCAGCTCCACTTACCATATAGGAGCACTTTGAAGTTCTACAATTACTGATTGTAGTCCATCTGTTTTTCTGCATGCTTTGTTATCCCCCTTTTATGCTGTTCTTCAATGGTCAGGACCACCACAGAGCAGGTATTATTTGGGTGGTGGATCATTCTCAGCACTGCAGTGACACTGACATGGTGGTGGTGTGTTAAGTGTGTGTTGTGCTGGTATGAGTGGATAAGACACAGCAATGCTGATGGAGTTTTTAAACACCTCACTGTCACTGCTGGACTGAGAATAGTCCACCAACCAAAAACATCCAGCCAACAGCACCCCGTGGGCAGCGTCCTGTGACCACTGATGAAGGTCTAGAAGATGACCAACTCAAACAGCAGCAATAGGTGAGCGACCGTCTCTGACTTTACATCTACACGGTGGACCAACTAGGTAGCAGTGTCTAACAGAGTGGACAGTGAGTGGACATGGTATTTAAAAACTCCTGCAACGCTGCTGTGTCTGATCCACTCATACCAGCACAACACACACTAACACACCACCACCATGTCTGCGGGGGTCCTGACCATTGAAGAACAGGGTATAAGCAGGTTAAAAAGATATGTAGAGAAACAGATGGAAGTGTTTCTATATGGTAAGTGGAGCTGATAAAATAGACAGTGAGTGTAGAAACAAGGAAGTGGTTTTAATGCTGATCAGTGTATTAACCACAGGCACTTTTCAGTGTATTTCTTTTACCCAGCTTTGCCAATGGTGACAACCCTAATACTATATAAATTGAAACCAAGACTTTTAGTGAAACTGGTTTCAGTTTCTCCTGTAGCATGAAAGCATAATGTCAAATCAAACTTATTTTTACACAGTGATAAACCAAACCTTCCCAGTGGTTGACTAAATAATACCTAGCCTGCATACATATACAGTATATATTTAGACTCTGACTATAAAAAGCAACATACAGTGTATCACAAAAGTGAGTACACCCCTCACATTTCTGCAGATATTTAAGTATATCTTTTCATGGGACAACACTGACAAAATGACACTTTGACACAATGAAAAGTAGTCTGTGTGCAGCTTATATAACAGTGTAAATTTATTCTTCCCTCAAAATAACTCAATATACAGCCATTAATGTCTAAACCACCGGCAACAAAAGTGAGTACACCCTTTAGTGAAAGTTCCTGAAGTGTCAATATTTTGTGTGGCCACCATTATTTCCCAGAACTGCCTTAACTCTCCTGGGCATGGAGTTTACCAGAGCTTCACAGGTTGCCACTGGAATGCTTTTCCACTCCTCCATGACGACATCACGGAGCTGGCGGATATTCGAGACTTTGCGCTCCTCCACCTTCCGCTTGAGGATGCCCCAAAGATGTTCTATTGGGTTTAGGTCTGGAGACATGCTTGGCCAGTCCATCACCTTTACCCTCAGCCTCTTCAATAAAGCAGTGGTCGTCTTAGAGGTGTGTTTGGGGTCATTATCATGCTGGAACACTGCCCTGCGACCCAGTTTCCAGAGGGAGGGGATCATGCTCTGCTTCAGTATTTCACAGTACATATTGGAGTTCATGCGTCCCTCAATGAAATGTAACTTCGCAACACCTGCTGCACTCATGCAGCCCCAGACCATGGCATTCCCACCACCATGCTTGACTGTAGGCATGACACACTTATCTTTGTACTCCTCACCTGATTGCCACCACACATGCTTGAGACCATCTGAACCAAACAAATTAATCTTGGTCTCATCAGACCATAGGACATGGTTCTAGTAATCCATGTCCTTTGTTGACATGTCTTCAGCAAATTGTTTGTGGGCTTTCTTGTGTAGAGACTTCAGAAGAGGCTTCCTTCTTGGGTGACAGCCATGCAGACCAATTTGATGTAGTGTGCGGCGTATGGTCTGAGCACTGACAGGCTGACCCCCCACCTTTTCAATCTCTGCAGCAATGCTGACAGCACTCCTGCGCCTATCTTTCAAAGACAGCAGTTGGATGTGACGCTGAGCACGTGCACTCAGCTTCTTTGGACGACCAACGCGAGGTCTGTTCTGAGTGGACCCTGCTCTTTTAAAACGCTGGATGATCTTGGCCACTGTGCTGCAGCTCAGTTTCAGGGTGTTGGCAATCTTCTTGTAGCCTTGGCCATCTTCATGTAGCGCAACAATTCGTCTTTTAAGATCCTCAGAGAGTTCTTTGCCATGAGGTGCCATGTTGGAACTTTCAGTGACCAGTATGAGAGAGTGTGAGAGCTGTACTACTAAATTGAACACACCTGCTCCCTATGCACACCTGAGACCTAGTAACACTAGGTCACATGACATTTTGGAGGGAAAATGACAAGCAGTGCTCAATTTGGACATTTAGGGGTGTAGTCTCTTAGGGGTGTACTCACTTTTGTTGCCGGTGGTTTAGACATTAATGGCTGTATATTGAGTTATTTTGAGGGAAGAATAAATTTACACTGTTATATAAGCTGCACACAGACTACTTTTTATTGTGTCAAAGTATCATTTTGTCAGTGTTGTCCCATGAAAAGATATACTTAAATATCTGCAGAAATGTGAGGGGTGTACTCACTTTTGTGATACACTGTAGCAACTCTAGCAGCCCCAAATAAGCATGTTGGCATTTGATGATAAAACAATTATTGTTGACATAAAAACAATTACAAATTACAAACTGTAAACAGGTGGAAAAGAATTGCTTAGTTAATAGTAATAAATCTGGAAATACTCACTATGACTTTATACATATCTGGATACACTGTGCTTAGACCAGGATGTCATTGGTTGTGAAAGTGAAAGCTTAAATATATAGCTTTATAATGCAGAGAAATAAAATAGAAACTGAAAGTGCAAGTGTGTTTAGTTCGAAGTACTTAGGAAGTATTTTAGCAAGTCAAGGCACATAAAAATTAAATAATTAGATATTACACATGCTATAAATGTAAACACATTTCTGTGTCTCGTTCCTATAGGTACCCATAAGGTACCCTAGTTAAATCGGGTGTGCAAAAACACAGCACATACTGTGCTGCTCAGTCTTATTTGTCATTAAATCACGTCATTAAAACCTTAATATAGTACCCACAGTCATTCTGTACAGAGATCAGAATAAAATGGTATTACAATAAGTCACAGAGGGGTGTTTAAATAAGTCACTTATTGGTCAAAGTTCACTCGTGAATGTGTTTAGCTTTTTTCATGTACACACACTTTCTCGTTCATGCTGTCTTTTTTTCCTGCTGTTTTTACTCTTGTACATAGATGAGATCACCAACACATTTTCTTCAGTTGGGTGCATACTGTGCTGGTGGGATCTGATTGGTCTAGACTGGTTAAGAAAAAAAAAAAAAGAGAGCAAAGGAACCCTTCCCCCATGTTCAACTGTTGACAGAGCTTGCTCAATTAATCGGAAAGCACCAACAAATGTTGATAATTGAAAGAAAATTTCCAAACATAGTAACACATACTATGTTTGGAAATTTTCTTTCAATTATCAAACACCATACATATATACTATATACACAGATCAGCCATAACATTGGTCTCCTGTGGGGGTCCTGACCATAGAAGAACAGGGTGAAAGCAGGCTAAAAATTTATGTAGCGAAACAGATGGACTGCAGTCAGTAATTGTAGAACTAGAAAGTGCTCCTATATGGAAGTGGAACTGATAAAATGGACAGTGAGTGTAGAAACGAGGTGGTTTTAATGTTACACCTGATCGGTGTATATTTGTAATATCATGTACTGTAAGTGTTTGAGTCAGTTGTTTATAATTACTGTTGTTAAAATGATCTCTTTGTCTGTGTTAGGTGTGTATATCTCAAAGTACTCAGACTGTCTTGACCTGAAGCGCTGGTATGATGGGAAAAAGGGCTACATTGTCCTGTTTAAGCTGACTAAGGTAAAAAGATAAATCAAAAAACTATAGTAGGCATTCTGTCATGACTGTGATTGTGATTGTTGCCATTTTTAACCATAATTTGATCAGTTTGTTTTGACTAAAAGTGTTTAAAAGAAATTGTATTTCACATATATGTTAGAATTTAGTTTTTAGAAATCATTATGCTTTGTCAACAGGGTCGAGTCAAGGAAGTAACAGAAAACTATACACAGAATTTCACACCTCCAACTGCTGGGTATGACTGTCATGTGTCAGAGCAGCTCAGAGCAGTATGTGCAACCACCAGCTCCTTCCTGGCCTTTGAACGGACTCAGGTAACAATGGTCTCTTTGTTTATCCAGTTTAGCTTTGACTCAGCTTTACTGATGCCAGTTTTACCAAATCTGAAACATGCAGAATACTGCTATTGTAGAGCACAAAGCAAACAGTGTGAAGAGCAGCAGTGAAAAGTATCACACATTACAGTCTGTTTTTAAATTATAAACATTACAACATCATGAAACATTTTAGGTGGACAATAATATATATATAATTTACTGATTAATACATCGATCAGCCATAACATTAAAACCACCTCTTTGTTTCTACACACACTGTCCATTTTATCAGCTACACTTACCATATAGAAGCACTTTGTAGTTCTACAGTTACTGACTGTAGTCCATCTGTTTCTCTGCATGATTTGTTAGCCCCCTTTCATGTTGTTCTTCAATGGTCAGGACTCTCCCAGGACCACCACAGAGTAGGTATTATTTAGGTGGTGGATCATTCTCAGCATTGCAGTGACACTGACATGGTGGTGGTGTGTTAGTGTGTGTTGTGCTGGTATGAATGGATAAGACAGCAGCACTGCTGGAGTTTTTAAATCTCTCACTGTCACTGCTGGACTGAGAATAATCCATCAACCAAAAATATCCAGCCAACAGTGCCCCATGGGCAGCGTCCTGTGACCACTGATGAAGGTCTAGAAGATGACCAACTCAAACAGCAGCAATAGATAGAACAGTATTTAAAAACTCCACTGCAGCGCTGCTGTGTCTGATCCATTCATACCAGCACAACACACTAACATACCACCACCATTATGTTGCCAGAGTTTTCTGTCATTGAGCAAACTCCAAGCAGGCTGTCATATGTTTTTTTTTACTCAACAGTGGCCTCCTTGTGATAATTCGTCTTTTTTTAAATCACATTCCAGCCGCTCAGGTGGCGCAGCGGTAAAACATGCTAGCACACCAGAGCTGACATTTCGATCTGGGCTGGGCGGCTACATGAACAACGATTGGCTTGTTGTTCATACAAGTCGGGAAGCTGGAGAGGGACCTCATAACTGATGCAATTACGACCTCTGCTGGCTGATTGATGGCACCTGCACAGAGTCGAGGAATAATGTGGACAGGGTGTGGCTCTCCATACACAAAGCTAATCCACATATGAACCTCATGCTGGTGAAAAGATGCAGTAGGCTACTGCACAAGTGGTGGAGGACGTGTCTCGCTCACCTCAATCAGAAGGGGGGATTAGCATCAGTAGAGAGGAAGTGAAATGCAGTCGGGTAATTGGATACGACTAGATTGTTCTAGATTGTTCTTCTGAAAGAAATCAATTTCTAGTGTTTGGGAACATTGTCAGAGCAGAAAAGAGGAAGTTTTCTTCCAGGACAACTTTGTACATGACTTGTTTGATATGTCCTCCAGAAACACAAATCTACACTATTACAGCCTTGTTGAAACAGATCATCACTGTTTCTTCAATTAATTCCACAGTGGGTGCGAGACACTGTGGCTTGGAGACCTTTCCAGGTCTCAGGCTGCCCATTGCACAGTGTTGAGCAAATAGGATTTGGTTTCGGAGATTCTGTATGAACTGTACCTCATTAAGTAGAATGAAACATGCTTGTGTTGGAATTTAACGTACTTGGTCTCATACTATTATTTGGGAATCTCCAATCTCTCATGCATCTTGGACCATGGAAGATTCCCCAATATCACAGCTGAGATTTGAGCTAGCACTTAAGACTGCTGCAAGATGTGCATGTGTGTGTTTTAACAGCATTTTAGGTGAATGGTCCTATCGTGTTGATAAAGGACATTATTAGGAATTAGGAATTATTGAAATTATTTTATAAAATGTGTTCCACTGTTCTTGGTCAAGTTGTTCACAATTTTTCTTACAGACTGTAATGCTTGATACAATTTTGCAATCTTTATATTCTGTTTTGGGAAAACCTTTAACAATCAATATTCACTTGATACTTGCTTACTTCACTGCTTTTCACAGATATACATCTTTTGAATGCTAATTAAACATGTATGCAGTTTATTAGGCCTTAATGGGTTGAATTTCTGCTATGAAAGAAACCAATATTTGAACTAAATTATATTTCACATTCCTCAATGGTTGACTGAATTAACTCTTAAATAACTGTACACTAGTTTAATTGGTTGTATTATTGTTGTATTATTATTTAGACCATTTGCAGTGGTCTAAATCCTGTTTTTATTTTTGTTTAACTAAATTTCTTTGTTAAAATGAGGGTCAGAGTTGAATATTTTGGCCTACTTTACAAGGTTAATGCTTTGTTTTGCAGTATTACATGTACGAACTGCTCGATGGAAGAAAGGTTGAGCAATGCCCAAGGCATGTGCTACCATTTGCTATCGTGTGTTTCTCTTACGGAAAAACTTGCACCCTGCTCAAGGAGAAAAGGTCAGCACAACCAGTGACTTTTATTGTTTTTTGCATAATGTTCTTGAATGATTTCACTTGAATACCAGTAATGGTAATCTTTAACTATCATGGATACTGTACAGTACACAATGTATGCAGGTCTCCTTTTCTTAACAGTACTAAAGCATTAAATGAATAAGTCAAATTCTGATTTTATATTCATTTGTAAAGTACTCGTCTACTTATTATTACATTTTAATTATTTAAATCTAATGTAATAATTGACAGCAAATCATTTATATTTAGGTCTAAGTCTTGACTAAAGACAGTCATTTACATTGTTTTACTTAAAATTTACATTTTCTATACACTGGCTTACCTTAGCTCTGCAACAATCACGTTGGTTTAAAAAAGAACAAATGTAAATACCCTCAAACACTTGATTTGCACCTTTTGTATGACACCTGCTGAGTAAGTAAACAAAGCATCCTCATGCTAATTTCTAAATGTCTGTCTTTTCTCTTGTGTCTTTTTAGTCAAGAGAACACATGTAAGTATTGCATTCACTATATATGTACATTGTTTAACATTATACAGCACATTTAAACCATATGCATATTGGTGTGATCGTTAACAGTAATACATGATAATTACTTTAGATTGTTGCCTTTTTCTGATATTTAATGAACACCTTTAATTTCAGCATTTCATTACCAGCCCTGGAGGGGCCAACTCAAGATTGGCTCCATTGTGTACAACATTGGGTTGAGGTCCATCCATGGAGCAATGTTCCCAGCAAATCTGTACGTTCATCTAAGTCACTGATTTACACTACAAAAAGAATGTATGCAAATATACAGGGATGGACAACATAACAGAAACACCACATAAAAATAGAGTTTGACTTTAAAGTGACTTTCAAATCACAATTACAAACACAGCTGCACAGGTAACTTCTAATGCAGGGGTGTCAAACTCATTTTCACCAAGGGCCACATCTGCATTATGGTAGCCCTCAAAGGGCTGATTGTAACATGCAGTCTACATGTGAGATGCAGTCTGCCTTTTAAGTCTTAGATAATTTGATGTTTTTCTCTAAATTCTGTGTTTGGTGTCAAAATGCCAAATTTATACTGTATATTTATAATATATATCTACATTTATATTGTACTCCTTTACCACAGACACAGCCTCATAACAAAAGAGACATACCGTTTTTTCTTCTTGAAGCACAAATTTGTATTTATATTGTACTCCTTTACAACAGACGGCCTCATAACAAAAGAGACGTACCGGTTTTTCTTCTTGAAGCACAAGTGTATTCACTTTCCCATCTTTCATTAAATTTCTTTCCTTCTGCTTCAATTTTCTCTTCTTGTACATTTTGGGATTATTTGTAGATATTTCTCAACATCACTTGTTGGAAACCGCCTCAGTTAAACGCTATTGTGGAAACACTGCCATCTAGTGGCGGGATGCGGTGTATTTTAAGACAATCGACAATCATACGTCTTTTAGACTCTTGCCTTGAGTTTGACACGTGTTCTATACTTTCTTTTTTAACAATTAACATTTTAATATGTGTTAAAGCAGCAGGAGGTGATCAACTAAATCCCAAAAGAAGCCAAGTTAGCCTAGCACCACATGTTCCAAGGTGTCTTAAACATGGTATCAGTGTGTGTCAACCATGGACAAACAAATGGACACTGTTGCAAGTCTAAGCTTACAGACACTGATTAAACATTTTAATATTTAATATCTTTTTTTGTTTTGATATACTTGCTGAGAATGCCTATGAGCAGTCACAGCAAAAAAACTTGTGACAAGTGGCTTTATTTAACCAACAGCGTCCAGCTGTTAACTATGATGGGAGATCTAGCCAAGATGTAGCCTAGTGGTTAAGATACTGGACTAGTAATTAAAAGGTCACTGGTTTGAGCCCAACTACTGCCAGGTTGTCACTGTTGGACCCTTGAGCAAGGCCCTTAACCCTCAATTGCTCAGACTGTATACTGTCACAGTACTGTAAGTCGCTTTGGATAAAAGCGTCTGCTAAATGCAGAATGTAAATGTGAATAATAGTATAAGCAGCAATTGTGTAAAATCATACAACCGGTGGTTACTTTGGATGGGTGCAAAATTGTTAAAGACCTGTATGACAGCATTCCAGAAAAACAATTAAAGCTGTTCTAGAGACCCTGTTTCTTACTAGGTTTTTGACGTTAAAAATTCATGGCTTTTCTCTTATTTCGTCCATCCCTTGTATATTGTATTATGGTGCATTTAATTTACATGAAATATTGTA
This sequence comes from Trichomycterus rosablanca, assembly GCF_030014385.1. Lineage (NCBI taxonomy): Eukaryota > Metazoa > Chordata > Actinopteri > Siluriformes > Trichomycteridae > Trichomycterus > Trichomycterus rosablanca. Next base: position 20,964,332 of record NC_085994.1, read on the forward strand.
AACTAAAACACAATACTAATTTTTTTTTTCTTAGTCCAAAGACAGTTCAAGTACACCATGTCATCGGAGTCTCAGAACTGAGGAAGACATTACCACAAGCAGTTTTTGAAACTTCCCTCCTTGGTGAAGGTATGATTGAGGTTTAAATGATGTCATCTTATAAATGGAATTAGGACTGCTTTTTTGTTAATGTATTGCTCAAATGTTTAATTCTCTATATAGAATGCAGTATGTAATTAAAATTAAATACCATATTATTTTTTATTCAGTCTTTCTAGATAGCAGATGGTTTAGCTTGTATGATGTCATCTCCTATGAAACAAAAAATGACCTGGCTCTTTTAACCCAGGAGTTGAAGAGGAAAGACTTGGTAAGTCTTATGCACTTGAAATCAGGGATAAAGGAAATAAATAAGTTGTTAAACTAATGACTAAAAGTCACTACACTGATTTTCTTTTCTTCTACAGGCACTTGTTGTATGTTTAACAGATGGTGGCTTTCTTGTGCTGTTACACTTATCTAATTTCCTCTCCTATGAAGGTGATAATTTAAAAAAATATTAGTATTTGTATACAATTTTGATTATTTTTGTATAATTTAGTATGTTACACAAGTAATAAAATGTTGAAATCTTTAGGGTCAGGGATTGATAAAACATTTGTCCTCCAAGGAATGTTTATTTTTCCAGACTCAAGAACTGTACCGAGAGGTTAGTATATTTCTATTATAATTATAATTTATAATGATAATATACACTGATCAGCCATAACATTAAAACCACCTCCTTGTTTCTACACTCACTGTCCATTTTATCAACTCCACTTACTATATAGAAGCACTTTGTAGTTCTACGATTACTGACTGTAGTCCATCTGTTTCTCTGCATATTTTTTAGCCCCCTTTCACACTGTTCTTCAATGATCAGGACCACCACAGATCAGGTATTATTTAGGGGGTGGATGATTCTCAGCACTGCAGTGACACTGACATGGTGGTGGTGTGTTAGTGTGTGTTGTGCTGGTATGAGTGGATCAGACACAGCAGCGCTGCTGGAGTTTTTAAATACCGTGTCCACTCACTGTCCACTCTATTAGACACTCCTACCTAGTTGGTTCATCTTGTAGATGTAAAGTCAGAGACGATCGCTGCTGTTTAAGTTGGTCACCTTCTAGACCTTCATCAGTGGTCACAGGACGCTGCCCACGGGGCGCTGTTGGCTGGATGTTTTTGGTTGGTGGACTATTCTCAGTCCAGCAGTGACAGTGTTTAAAAACTCCATCAGCACTGCTGTGTTTATCCACTCATACCAGCACAACACACACTAACACACCACCACCATGTTAATGTCACTGCAGTTCTGAGAATGACCCACCACCCAAATATAACCTACTCTGTAGTGGTACTTGGAGAGTCCTGACCATTGAAGAACAGCATGAAAGGGGGCTAACAAAGCATGCAGAGAAACAGAACTACAAAGTGCTTCTATATGGTAAGTGGAGCTGATAAAATGGACAATGTGTGTAGAAACAAGGAGGTGGTTTTAATGTTATGGCTGATCGGTGTATATATATTATAATAATATAGTATATGAATAATATTGTACATATTTTTTGCATTACTCCAATTTTTTGTCCCAATTTGCAAATATCAAATTCCCCCTGTGCATTTTTGCAACCTGTTATTTGCACAACACCCTTGCTAACAAGTAAATCCGCCATTCACTTTTACATTGACCAGAGGCAGATTCCTACAGTGAGCTTTAACAGGTATTGATAACACATTATGCTCTGTGTATTTTTCCACTACTCAACCAGTGGCAAGACTTGAACCTGGGTTTCCACGGCTATGTTCCCTGTCTTAACGATTTAAGACATACTTGCCCTGCAGGTTTTACATATTTTTGATGTCATGTCTATGAGTCTAATTACTGTTTTCTTTTTCTTTTAGAGACCAAAAGTGATCACAACAGGAATATAATTTCAGCTGAAATTCTGCAGGTACTACCTGCCCTTAATTATGCTGAATCAGAAATGGAGAAGTGTCCTCTGAAACAGCAGGAGGAGCCACTTGACATACTGGAAAAACATTTGCAGAACTTTGCTGCTCTGATCTGTCCAGGACTGTCAAGCAGTCCTAGTCGAGAGGCCAGCATGTTTCCTGATCAGTACGATGTACCAGCTGGTTTTCCTTGGATTGCTCCGAAATGGACTGAGGAGACTGGCTCTCGCCTCAGAACATACTTAAAAAACTCACATAGTTTTGAAATTTCAGTGACAAGAGCTGCGGAGTTGCTTGCCTCTGGAAAACAGCAGCGCATTGATGAACATGATGATGATGTTTATTACTATATATCGTCACCTGAGATGGCCCCAGAGACATCATCTGACATGGCTTTGGAACAAGATCTGTCAAATGAACCTGATCTGTCTTCAAGCAAAAATGTTCTCGATGAGGTAAAAAACTCTGCAGAGCAGCAGTCTGATAAGCAAGAGAGTACAGATGCTTACTTGGCTTGTTCTGCTTTGCCAATGAACATTGGTATACCTGGTCCAGCTGTTATGAGTGAAAACAACACAGTTGAAAGGACAGACCCTTCCCCTAAATCAGGTGACCTTCCTACAGAACACTATGCTAATGCTGCTGAGCACAGTAAGAAAACATCTGGGTGTGCTTCAATTGGTGAATCCAGTGAAGTGAAGTGCTCAGTTGATGTTTCAAAAGAAAGTCCCGTTCAGACCACCGGTTTACCACTATTAAGAGAAATTGAAAATGATGTCTTAAGTATATCTAATACCAGGCAAAATTCCAAACCAGATGTGGAGAAAGATCTTTCTAAAAAAGTACATTGTTTATCAGCTGCCCCTATAGAATCTGGTTCTCAGATGCCTGTTATGGACAAAGATGTTCCACTGGAATTTGACCCTTCAACATTAATCTCCTCCCCTGCTACATTAGCAAATCGGACTGATTCAATAATTGAAGGTTGTGAAAAAGTACTTCCACAAACAAGCAATACTGTTCATGATGAAACGAAGTCTCAATTGAAACACATGTCAAAACGTCGTGGGAAAAGGAGGAAAAAGAAGGCTGTAAAAAGAAATACAAGTACAGTCAGTGAAAAGCCAACCCCTATTCATAACACTAATGTTCCCCCTTGCTCCACACAAGCTAATTCTGAACAGAGTGCTAGCGAGACAATACATTTCTCACACAGCTCTCTAAAACAAGACTGGCGCTCTCTCCCAAGGCGCAAGAAGCACTGGATTGCTAATGACACCGTGAAGAGGTCATTAAGGTCAGATATTAAGACTTCTGACATTGAATCCTATTCAAAGACCAGTGATGTTGAGACCACCATTCAAGAACCAGTTGTTATAAGAAGAATTATGTCCAGTACACCAAAAAGAAAAGAAGGATTTAATATGAGAGAACGATATGGCCTTAAAACAATAATTACAGATTGTGGCAGGGTCTTCATCCCCCATGGAATGGATGTTGCTGCGGGTGACGTGAAGACAAACGAAACTAAGGAACCTGACTTGGTTACAACAAACAGCCCTTTAAAAGAAAGGCTAACAAATACATTCCCGCTAGAAATGGACAAGGGGAATCAGCATACGCCCTTAACACACACGCAAAACATTTCAGTTATTAAGTCACTTCCAGTTGGACAAATTACAGAACAAGACTGTGCAACCCATAAACATTCAGAGCAGCCATCAGATTCTGACCACATTCCAACCTCTCCTGAGAAAATCAAAAACAAATCTGTGTACAGGGCAATATCCATAAGTAAACTAAAGACAGTTCTCAAAAGAGCGAAGAAGACTGGAACAGGAGGAGAACCAGAAACGAAAAAACCCAAACCAAACGTTAATACAAGTGTTAATACAGATGCTAAAAGCAGCAGTTTATTACAGCAAAATACAGACTTGGCGGAGAGCCTGGAGCCGACCAGCAAGACCTCATCAAAGATCACAAAAGAGAATGGTAGGAATGTAATAAAACCTCTGGCTTTTTGTTATGTTACTGCATGTTTACATGTTTATATTTAGAATATCACACAATTAATAGTCACACATGTTAAGAATGAACTGTATTTGCCAATGTTTTGATTCATGAGCATTTATAATTATGGATAATTCTGGTGCTTCTTAAAACAATTGTTACATTTTTCATCAGTAGAATGCCTTGAAAATATGTAGATGTTAAAACAGATCCACATTTTCTCTCTTGTCTAGCTTTTGTCTTGTTAATTACACTGATCAGCCATACCATTAAAACCACCTCCTTGTTTCTGTAAGCTCCACTTACCATATAGAAGCACTTTGAAGTTCTACAAGTACTGACTGTAGTCCATCAGTTTCTCTACATACCTTTTTAGCCTGACCTGTCTTTAATGGTCAGGACCCTCACAGGACCATCACAGAGCAGGTATTATTTGACTGGTGGATGATTCTCAGCACTGCAGTGACACTGACATGGTGGTGGTGTGTTAGTGTGTGTTGTGCTGGTATGAGTGGATCAGACACAGCAGCACTGCTGGAGTTTTTAAATACTGTGTCCACTCACTATCCACTCTATTAGACACTCCTACCTAGTTGGTTCACCTTGTAGATGTAAAGTCAGAGACGATCGTTCATCTATTGCTGCTGAGTTGGTCATTTTCTAGACCTTCATCAGCGGTCACAGGACGCTGCCCACGGGGTGCTGTTGGCTGGATATATTTTTGGTTGGTGGACTATTCTCAGTACAGCAGTGACAGTGAGGTGTTTACAAACTCCATCAGCGCTGCTGTGTCTGATCCACTCATACCAGCACAACACACACTAACACACCACCACCATGTCAGTGTCTCTGCAGTGCTGAGAATGATCCACCACCTAAATAATACCTGCTCTGTAGTGGTCCTGGGAGAGTCCTGACCATTAAACAACAGCATGAAAGGGGGCTAACAAAGCATGCAGGTAATGAAACAGATGGACTACAGTCAGTAATTGTAGAACTACAAAGTGCTTCTATATGGTAAGTGGAGGTGGTCTGGTCTTAATGTTATGGCTGATCGGTGTAGGTGTTGTATAACCTTTAAACAAATATATAAAATCTACATTTTGTTTTTTTTTATTTAGTTTGTCTTAGTTGTCATAGATTTTTTTCTTAATTTTTCTTCTTTTAAGGTAATTCAAACCTTTCTACTCAACTGTATTTAAACAATATTGAATGTTTCTTTTGGCTGAGAAAGCACTACTCCGCTTCTTTTCTTGCTATTGCTTTTGTCGTTTCTGTTATGTATATGTTTGTGCTAATAATTCTGCTTTGTTTTATGTCCTGCTACTTTTTCATGCTCTGTTGTCTGTTTTTGTTCTTTTCTTGTTTTTACAGGATGCAACATTTTTCACAAGTCTTCTCCTTTTGTTAAACAAGTTGACCAACAACTCATATCTACGCTTATTGGGTCTAGGGTCGGAGGAAAAATTATTAGCTCTGATGGCAAAAACACTAAAGAAGGACTGGCCATTGGTTTGTCTGTGCCTTCAGATGCTCTTAATCTTCTGGCTGACTTGGCGCTCAGTGTTAATAGTGAAAAAACGTTGCCTAACCTGAGAGCAAAACCCAGACAAGACGAGACGCATGGCAGAGCCAAGAATAATAGCTCTCCGAAGTCAGAACTTCATGATCTGTTGCAGATCTCTGACAAATTGAACTTAACCCCCAAGTCACCTTTCCCAGAGGGTCTTGTGGTGACTGGGGATTTGATATTGGAAATTTCAAAAGAGCATTCTTACTCACAGCCTACATCTTTGTGGTCAGATTTGACAGGAGCATGCCCCCAGGTTCAACCCACAGTTGGATGTGTTCAGTCTCTTCTGTCCTTTCCACGTTTATATTCTGTGATGCTACCTGATCATGCTAGTAGCTCAGGCTATGAAGAGAACAAAGGACAAAATGGATGGATACACCCTACGTCATTAGATTCGACAACCTCAACTGCTTTAAACACCAAAGAGCAGAGATCCATGTTTCTTCACAGCAGACACATTATTGAAAAAGAGAGTTCGATACAAGTGACAAGACTTTGGAAAGAGAACTATGATTTCAGATATGACAGCAAGTTTACAAATGATAAACATGACAAATGTGTGACGAGAGCACTGCATGGGTATGTAATTGTTTTAATCATTTTATTTCTTATTTTCCTTTTACTATTATTAACTATTATTTACAAGATAATTATAGAATATACTTAAATATCCTCTTACCATATAGAAACACTTTGTAGTTCTACAATTACTGACTGTACTCCATCTGTTTCTGTACATGCTTTGTTAGCCCCCTTTCATACAATGGTCAGGACTCTCACAGGACCACTACAGAGCAGGTATTATTTAGGTGGTGGATCATTCTCAGCACTGCAGTGACACTGACATGGTGGGGGTGTGTTAGTGTGTGTTGTGCTGGTATGAGTGGATAAGACACAGTATCACTGATGGAGTTTTTAAACACCTCACTGTCACTGCTGGACCGAGAATAGTCCACCAACCAAAAATATCCAGCCAACAGCGCCCCGTGGGCAGCGTCCTGTGACCACTGATGAAGGTCTAGAAGATGACCAACTCAAACAGCAGCAATAGATGAGCGATCGTCTCTGACTTTACATCTACAAGGTGGACCAACTAGGTAGGAGTGTCTAATAGAGTGGACAGTGAGTGGACACGGTGTTTAAAAACTCCAGCGGCACTGCTGTGTACGATACCAGCACAACACACACTAACACACCACCACCATGTCATTGTCACTGCAGTGCTGAATCATTCACCACCTAAATAATACCTACTCTGTGGTGGTCCTGTGGGGGTCCTGACCCATAAAGAACAGGATGAAAGCAGTCTAAAAATTGTAGAACTACAAAGTGCTTCTATATGGTAAGTGGAGCTGATAAAATGGACAGTGAGTGTAAAAACAAGGAGGTGGTGTTAATGTTATGGCTGATCGGTTTAAGTGTGTGATGCTGTCATGCCTAGTGGACAATTATAATCACCATACTCTTAATATGAGCTAGGATAAAAACCTTGTTGCACTTTATATGTTGTAAAAAATAATGTAGTTATTTTTTAGAATAGAAAACCTGTAAAAATCTGTAGTATTGTCTGAAATACATCTGTCTAAAAATAATTGTGGATTATGTATGCAGTTTATTGATGTAGCTTATTCAGCTGTGCTACTAATGACCCTTTTGCTGATTGTGTAGCTAAACATACTACTTACTGCTGTACCTCTAATCACATTTCTTTCTTCCCATATTTCAGCAAATGGGATTTCAACATTGAAGACACCTTTGAGCAGGTCCATCTTATTTTTCATATGTGGATAGGCCTGTTCTACAGTAAACCCACATCCAGGTTCTTTCACTTTGATCAATACTGTCAACCTCTGGATAAAAAAGAACCTGTACAAGTCATACAGGGCTCCATTCCAGCTTCTGCACCATTACCCGGTGGTGATATGAGTTCAAAGGAGGACAAACACAGTTCCTTACTGACTGTAGTTCCTGTATCAGATGCTCTTGACCTTTCAGTAAAAGTACCAGGAGCTGTTCATGGTTCCACAAAAAGTAGAGAGGAGAATCCAGCACCTGTTCATAGTGTAACAACAAGTTCGGAACACGCAACGGAGAGTAAAAAACTGGACATTCAAGCCAACCCAAACATTACGTCCAATGTCCAACCACAGGTAATTCTTATGGTAAGTATTCCAAGAGTGTGTTAAGTGTTTTGAGTGTGTTGTAGTCATTAAATTCAAAATTTCTTTATATTTACAAAACACAATTAAGTTAATAGGCCGAAATATTAAATTGAAGATTTAAGAGAATGAACAAATCACAGATTCTTTTGCATTTTATGCAGATTTTATTGCATTTTACTAAACGTTTGAACTTTTCTGGAAATGGGGTTTGTAATGATGATTACCTTTAAAGAAGTATTGTGGAGACAAATCCTGTCTTAATATAGACCAGCGGTTCCCAAAGTGTGGGGTGCAGAAGCATGACAGGGGGGCGCGTCTGACTGAAATTAAGCGCGGAACCAATGTTTTAACGTCTGAATTTTTTTACGGTGGACGATAAACCGTGTTTTCAGGTCTGTCAGGATTCACTCTGACAGAGAGTCTAGATCAGAGGAGCCCAAAACATCGATCACACAGTAGCTGGTAGATCACGCTTCATTTAAACAGCTCAGCATGACCGATTTTCATCTTCCAAAAGGGGGTGTGACAGTTTGGGAACCACTGATATAGACAATAGTACTGTTGATAAAAGAAATTCCTCATTAAGAAATTATTTTTAACAAAACCACATGCACCAATTATTGGCATCCCTGGAATTTTTTATAAGCAAATGTACCAGATGTTTTTGTACTTTTAAAAGTTGATTAGCATTTCTTTGAACTTTCAAGCAGTAATCCATGACTTTCTGTTTCACTTGGATTTATATTGGAGCTGACAGGTTAAATTGTCTTAGTTCGAATTTGAACCATCGGGAGGACCAAAGAACACACAATTTGAATAATTCAGATAAGGTGTGGTGACCATCAAATATCAGAGAATGACTATAAAAATAGGTACTCGCATTCTGCTAGCACACCGGCGCCGAAATTGTGAACTCATCTGTTCGTAACTCGGCATTGTCAGCGGTCGGCTGGGTGCCGGGCACAATTGGCAGTGCCTGCAGGGCGGAGATGAACGGACTAAGTGGTCTTCACAAAGCTGTGTAAGGACCATGATTGGCAGGTAGAGAGGCGCCTGTGCAGAATGCATGGGTGCAAAAGGGTTCCGTTAAGGGCTGCATGAAGGAGGTGTGAGCAGCAATATACCCACCTCAACTGCAATCAGGGATCCCCCAGCAGCAGAAGACAAATTGACAACACTAAAATGGAAGAAAATGCATAAATAAAATAGAAAAAAAAATAATAGGTACTCACCTGAAAATGCCCATATCTACGCCATAGTTATGGCAATAATTCTAAACTTATCGGAAACTCTTTGCCTGAATTAGGTCCCTAGTTTGTTTTGCCCCCACATACAGGATGACGAGAGGCAAAAAATTCCCAAGGATAACTGTTTCAGAGTAACAAAATCTTGTGGTTACCAAAAGTCTCAGAAACTACCATCACTCTACTCCAGTAATTTTACCCCTAATGTAAACGCCACTGGGACTTAAACTGGAATTATGTTTTTGGTCAAATCAAATGAAAATTGAGGTGGGTTTGGCATAAAAGAAAAAAGGGTTAATAGTACCTAATGCCCAGAGCTTTTGGAGCTTGACCCTTGTTAAAGTAAATGGCATCATGAAGTTCATTAAATAACGAAATTTTTAATGAAGATCTGTCTGCCTTCGCCAAGAAACAAAAAACAGGCCACCAGTGGATCTTCTGCAAGGCAAAGATTAAAAACATATGACCAGATCAACACAAGATAGCAAGATGGTCATCTCAGTTTCTTAATCTGAACCTAATAGAAAACCTCTGAGCTGGGGTAATGAGAAGAATGTGCAAGAAAAGGCATAGGACTCTGGACAATCTGGAGAGATTTTGTGAAGAGGAATAGTCTCAAATTCCCTGCTTTTCATTCTCAAACCTTGTAAGATATTATAGGAAGAGACTCATTTGGAAAAGGGGGGTGTACAAAGTATTAAATGCAACTTTTTATTTTCTCAAATGAATTTATGTTGACTAAAGTTTGAATTTTTGTCAGTGCAAGATTAAGCTACTTTACTGAAAGTTAATTTTTTCTTAACCCTTTTTACAATAATTGAGGAGTTTGTACCATTGCAATCGGAAATACCCACTCACCTTAACATGTATTATGGGGATGTGTAGTGTTGAATGAAAACACCAAAAATCTCCGCAAACAGAGAAAAAATATATATTGATATATTGATACATACAAGCAAAGTTGATATAATTTGAGAAAAAAAACATCTGTGGGTACTTGTGTGGTGTAGTGGAAAAACACACTAGCCCACCAGCGCAAAGATCTTGAGTTCCAGATGGCCACTAGAGTTGCGCTACACCAAATTCCTTTTCATAATCTACACTGTTTTGTGACCAAGGGAGCATTCATTCTGGAACACTAGGTTGTAGCCTAGTGGTTAAGGTACTGGACTAGTAATCAAAAGGTCACTGGTTCAATCCCCATCACTTCCAGGTTGCCACTTTTGGGCCCCTGAGCAAGGCCCTTAACCCTCAATTGCCTAGACTGTATACTGTCATAGTACTGTAAGTCGCTTTGGATACAAGCGTCTGCTAAATGCTGAAAATGTAAATGTAAAACTGTTGCCACAGAGTTGGCCTGTTGGCATTGGCTGTGGCTGAAACACCTAAATTCAGCTATACATTTGGCTATAAATTGTATTGTCCTACAATGTTTCTATTATTTACAGTATTACCTTTAATCAAAAGTCAAAAGCATTTCTTTTGGTTTTGACACTTGGTTATCATAATTTACTGTTAATTTACATCATAAGACACTGCTACTATTAGTGGTGGAAGATTTGCTGCAAATGTACTATTATATAAGTTGCTGCCTGATTAAAAAAAAAATGTAAACTGAGTTTTTGTGTATTTCAGGATTACCGATCCACTTTGGATGTCTTGGATGAAAGTTCTCCAGCTGACAATGATTCCAGTGACTTGGAAAATGAAGTCACTAATATCACTGAAAGTTCCTACACACAGCTCTTGGAGAACAATAGTGCATATTGTCAGCTGGTTGAACAGGCTTCAAAAATACGTGTAGATCAACAGAAATTGTTAAAGATGCGGAAGCATGCGCTTTCCCGTAAGGACTTAAATACGGTAAAGACCTTGACAAAAAGAAATCTCTCAATGATGGCCTCTGGCACAAAAAAAGTTGATGTATTCCACAAAGTTGTTGAGTTTCTCAGGCCTGTGATTCTGTCAAATGCAAGTGAACAATTGCCTGGAAGAAAAGTTCTAATTAAGGCACAGACATTTAAGTATAATGCAGGTAATGAAGCAGTTGTACAAATGTGTACTGGGGATATACCCAAAAACAAGGAGTGTGAATCAGCATTCAAAGAGGAAAACAGTGAAAGTAATGAGCATAAAAGGACATTAAATCCCCAGACAGAAAGCAGTTCTGAAGAAACTATGCCTGTGTGTGTTACAAACGATGAAACAAGAACGAAAAGTAAATCTCTGCCTGATGACACAGAAAATGCTTTGTGTGAAAGTGATTGTGACGACAAGGAATCTATGACTGATGGCGGAAATGAACCAATGCAAAATGACATACAAGAAACATCAGAGGCTGTGAGTGATAATGAGGAAGTCAAACGTGACAGCAAGGACACACCTATAAATGTGAGAGATGATGCTTCAGTGTGTATAAATAGTGATGATAATGAACAGGAGAAAGTTACACCCATGCCAGATGTCAGACCTGACATACAGATGAATGTGCCTGATGTAAATCAAGAGACGACAGAGGAACTACTCATAGATAACACAACTACCCCTGATGTCAGGAATGACCCAGTTGTGGAAACAGTAGTTGATGATGACAAAAATGAGAGCATTTCACCTAACATGGAAAGTGAGATCACTTGTGATGCATGTGATGTGCAGAAATCCGATGTCAATGACGAAACACCTGTATCCGATGTCAAAGACGAAACACCTGTATCCAGTGTCAAAGATGAAACACCTGTAGATAGTCAGAATGTGACTGATAACACAGAGAACAAAGCTCAACCAAAGGAGGATGTCCAAACTGACACACCTGTTGATGAACATATTGAAGAGAAGGAAGCCAAACAAGGGTTTGTTGTCAGCGATGACATCATACCCATTGAAGAACATGATGTGAATGATACGAACATGGAAGGCTTTGAACTTAAACTTGATGTCAGTAATGACACAACAGATGTGGACGATGTAAACATTAACGTAAATGAGGAGACAGAACTTGATGTCAGAGACTGCATATCTGTAGATGGACAGATGGATATGGATAAAACAGAAGACACCGCAGTTCATAACCAAATTCTTGAAAATGCTTCAGGTGATGAAACTAATAAAGAAGAAGTAGTTGATGAAAGTAAAACTCACAAAAGCACAGATCTCATTTGTGACAGTACAAACAATGAAGTCAATACAGAAGAGCAAAGGATTGAAGCAGAAGAAGCAATGGATTATGTATGCATGGATTCCATTGATATGGACATTTCTGACCAGGATTCAGAAGATGAAACTCAAGTAACATGCTTTGCGGTGAATGTCTCTGGTGAAGAAACTACTCTAGATCAGAAAGATACTGTACAGCTGCAAGGGGGTGAAATTAAATCTGAGAAGACTATCCAGGATTGTCAGCCGGTTATAGCAGATAATTTTGCTGCAGGTCATGTTAGTCCAGCACACCATCATATAGTTCAGCTGACAAATGGTGGCACTTGTTTGCCACAAGAGAATGATAATGAAAGCACAAACCACTCCGATGCGGTTCATAATGAGACTCCTTCTCTAGGTCAGTCTAGAGATGAATGCAATTACTCACCCCCCTGCAGTGAAGTTCTCAACCCAGAACCTCTTGACATGAAAGATTCCAGTCATGAGCGCTTAAGCGATGAAAGCATTGATAATCAAGTGCTGGTAAATGTGACCCCAACACAAACGATGAACTCAAGCAGATACCTTAAAACAGAGGTTAATAGCAGTGAACAAACACTATTCCCAGAGATGGATGATAATCTTGACACTACAGATCAATCCCCATCAGCTTTGCAAATTGATTTAGAAGTTAAGTCAAATATCAGAAGCTGTACCCCCACTCAGGATGAACTGCCACTCGAACGAGCAGTACATGAGGATTTAGAAGATTCAGAATTTCACCTTTATCAACAAGGGTATTACTATGTACAGCAGAGCCCTACCAGTGCTGAGTTAAGGCCTGACAAATCTGGCTGTTCTTATAGTTCAGATCCTCCTGATACTGTCTATCCAGGTTACGAAGCACAGTCGTTTTTTCAGGGTAATTACTATAGTAGTAAATATGATGTTACACCTAAACAAACTGAAAAACATTTGACCAAAGAGAGACCACTTTATGTTGACTATGAAGACATCCCATCGTCCCGAAACCTTATCTCTGAAGAGGAAACACCTCAAATGGGGCATTTTGGTAGTTTCTCAGAGCAGTATGAAGAGGATTCATCGGAAATGCCTTTCTCGTGGAGATTCAGGTCCAGCTCTGGATCCGAGGGTCTTAAAAGACTCAGGGAATCTTGTAGATATGATGAGGATTCACATTTCACAAACAGTATTTCTGCCCACAAAGAAGTTACCCACAGAACAAGAGAGAACACAGAAAGGGATTCTGATATCTCTAGTTGGGCACAACAAATGCACTACTCAGGTTCAAATGAGCCTACTGATGGAGTTTTTTCTCTCAGACATTATGCAGATTTAGGTGTTTCTGAATCTAATGACATTGCAGTGAGTCTTGGACCAAAGCGTATTTGTAAAAGTAGGAGGAAACAAAAAAGGAATTACCGCCAGCATAAGTGGCATGAAGAAGACTCTAATGATACCCCAGACTTCAGCATGAAAAAGACATTTTCCTGTATTGGGGATGAAACAAGAATGTTACGGACATCTAGCCCATATCAGCGTAAAGAAGTCAAGCAGCGCTTTGACTGGCGGCGGTATTTCAGGAGAGAGGAAATATTTGACTCAAATGACGAGAAGAAGGGACCTTTTCATGATCCTCCTTCCTCTATTGTCACTGTACTTGACAAGAAAGGAAAAAAAGTCATAATTGAAAGACCTTCCACTCTGAATCGATCAGTAGGCACACACGGTATGACATTGAATGTAGATGACTCTTTACATCGTTTAGAAGATCAGAAAGCAAAACCTAACATCACCCAATCTTTAATGGAACTTGAGTATCTCACCTTCTCTGAGAAGATGATCCATCTGCTCAAACACGGCAAGACCTCCTCCAGAGTAAAATCACAACAAAAAAGATATACCCACCCATCCGAGCATCCGATGACCATTCAGTTTTCAAGACTTGATGAGCAGGACAGTTTTGCCTCGTTTGATGAGAACTGGCCAAATCTTTCTAAATTTAAAATCAATGTGGACATGTCAGACAAAAAAGGCTTGAAGAAGACCACAAATTATGGTAAGCCCTTGCATCTTCAAAGCCTTTTTTGTGAACAAGCAAAAAATGTAGATTGTGTCAAAATATTAGACATAACAAAAGAGAGTCTAAAGTCCTATCAGACTATGATGAATGACATTTGCACTGGCAAGACTACCCTGCTTAAAAATGATGAGCTGAAAACAAAATGGGATAGTGAAGGTGCTGCAGGACGCAAACAGCCTGGATTTTGTGGTCGCATCAAGAAAGATATGTATGATAATCTTCACGAAAATTTGAACTCTATTGTGAGACAGACATGCAGGTTCAAGTACAAGTTCTACATACTGGTTACATCAGCAGACCCCTTTTTTGTGGAAACCAAGGTAGGTAATTATTGAGTAAAACATTGTATATGAGCACTGTGGGAGTTATAGTGATATTGTTGAAAGATGTTTATTTGATACACTTGCTTTAATCTTCAGAATCTGTTGAGGGCTGAAGGCCACATTGCAGTTGAGCCTTATGAATTTGATTTGGATGCCAGGGGGCAAACACCTCTTCTTATTATAATGAGAAATGAGGACATTGCAGATCACATATGTGAGGTAAGACACTGGGATGGTGTGGTTATGCAGCATGAAGTGGTTCTCTTTTCTAGTTACTGTTCAGAAAAAGTTGGGACAGCATGGAAAATGCAAATAATAAATAAAATGTTTCTTACATTTACTTTGACTTTGATTTGATTGCAGACAGTATGAACCTGAGATATTTCATGTTTTTTTCTGCTCAACTTAATTTCATTTATTAATAAACATCCATTCCTGCATTTCAGGAATGCAACACATTCTAAAAAAAAGTTGGGACAGTAAAGCATTTACCACTTTGTAATGTTGCCATTCCTTTTCACCACACTTAAAAGACGTTTTGGCACCGAGGATACCAAGTGATTTAGTGATTCAGCTTTTATTTTGTCCCATTCTTCCTGCAAACACGTCTTAAGATGTGCAACAGTACGGGGTCGTCGTTTTTCATTTCTAAATTCTCCACACATTCTCTATTGGGGACAGGTCAGGACTGCAAGCAGGCCAGTCCAGTACCCGTACCTTCTTCTTCCACAGCCATGCCTTTGTAATGTGTGCAGCAGGTGGTTTTGCATTGTCTTGTTGAAGAATGCATGGACGTCCCTGGAAAAGAGGACGTCTTGAAGGCAGAATATGTTGCTTTAAGATCTCAGTGTACTTTTTTACATAAATGCTGCCATCACAGAAGTGTAAATGACCTTTGCCAAGGGCACTGACTCAGCCCCATACCATGACAGACCCTGGCTTATAACAGTCTGGATGGTCCTTTTTTGTCTTTGGTCCGGAGCACACGGCATCCATTTTTTTCCAAAAAATTCATCTGACCACTATACACGTTTTCACTGTGTGATGGTCCATCTCTTTGGTCATCCTAGATGCGAGTACAGAGAAGTCGACACAGCTTCTGGACATGGTTAACATAAGGCTTCTTTTTTGCACAGTAAAGTTTTAAGTGGCATTTGTGCATGTAACTCTGTATTGTAGTGCTTGACAAAGGTTTAGTAAAAGTAATCCCTCACCCATGTGGTTATATCAGCGATTGTTGAGTGGTGGTTCTTGATGCAGTGCCGTCTGAGGGATTGACGATCACAGGCGTTCAGCTTAAGCTTGCGCCCTTGGCCTTTACACACTGAAATTCCTCCCGATTACTTGAATTGTTTAATGATATTATGCACTGTAGAGGGAGAAATATGCAAATCCCTTCCAATCTTTCTTTGAGGTACATTGTTTTTAAACATTTCAATCATTTTCTCATGGATTTGTTGACAAACTGGAGATCCTCTGATCATCTTTGCTCATCAAAGACTCAGCCTTTCCTGGATGCTGCTTTTGTATCAAACCATGATTACAATCACCTGTTGACATCACCTGTTTGGAATCGCATCATTATTTAGTTTTTCACCTCATTACTAGCCCTAAATTGCCCCCGTCCCAACTTTTTTTGGAATGTGTTGCAGGCCTAAAATGCAGGAATGGAGGTATATTAACAAATGAAATGAAGCTGAGCAGACAATTTTATTATATTTTTGCATTTTCCATACTGTCCTTTTTCTGATTTGGGGTTGTAATTTTTTCCTATTTATAAACATTTTTAAACAATTGTATTATTTTTTTATATAATATTTCATTTCTATTATTAAGCTATTATTAAGGGATTCATACTCACTATAATATCAGAATAACAGATTACTGAATGTTAATTTAGAAATTAATGCAGAACTCACATTTCATCTTTTATCAGGTTCCACATTTGCTTGAGCTGAAAAAGTCAACCAGAGTTCTGTTTGCGGGCATTGATCAGCCTGATGATGTAGTGAACCTCACTCACCAAGAGCTTTTTGCCAAGGGAGGCTTTGTGGTATTTGATGAAACCACAATAAACACACTAAATTTAGGTAATATATAAACATAGATATGTTTATACTGTAGATATAGATGTTTATAGATATTATATATACATGATTATGACTCTTGTCTTTTATCTAATTTATCCAAAGAAAACATGAAAAGGGTTGTGGGCATTATGGAGGAACTAGACAAAAAAGGGAAGTGGAAATGGTTTCTCCACTATAGAGACAGCCGCAAGCTTCGGGAAAATGCAAGGTAAGCTTAAACTTTCCCTTTAAGATGGCTGGATGAGGATATATTGTTAAAATCAACCAAGTTATATATTACAAAAGTATGTGGACATCTGTTGTAATTGGTTGGTTCATCTAACTTAGCCACACTAACCACATGCAATATTGCATAGAGTATCTAGGAATTCTATTGTAATCTAAAATGATGCCCCACTAAGTTTATCACCCTTTAGATAGATAGATAGATAGATAGATAGATAGATAGATAGATAGATAGTTAGATAGATAGATAGATAGATAGATAGATAGATAGATAGATAGATAGATAGATAGATAGATAGATAGATACTTTATTGATGTATGGAAATTAAAGCATGTATGGAAATTAAAGCAATACACAAGGGAATACTTGGAATCAGGTGCAGCATAGGAAGGCTCTTTGTGAGATGATAGTCTCCACTCTTTTCGGCAAGTTCAGAGTTGTTACAAGTGGTATGATGGTTGCAAAAGACAATTAGCACTGACAAATTGAGAGAAAGATAGATGAAATTGATATTGGGTACCTTAAAAACACCAATGGAATTATACACCCTACAAGTACCAAAAATACTGCAGAACATGGCCCATGTTGCCACCACATCAAAAATGCACCAACTGTTCAGGGAACCACAGCTCTGCGTGAAATCCAGGAATTCAAATGCATAAAGATCGGCTACCCTGAGGCAAGGAAACTAGTTAAAAATTCCCCTAGCTTCAAAATTGTGAAAACCTATGCAGAGATGGTCAAGTCAAGACATACAGTGAGCAAAGGATGCCAAAGAAATACTATTTGGGTAAACAGTGACAAACCCAATAGAGCGCAAACCCCAGCTGAGCATAAACAGCATGCAAAAATGGACAATCAAAAACTTCAAGCTCTCTAAATCTTAGACCACTTGCAACCACTTCTGCCAAGTAAGGTCACTACACCTAGACCCAGAGTTAACTCTGAACTATGAGCGTATTAAAATCGAAAATGAAACGAAATTTCTAGGTCTAGTTATAGACAGCAAGCTGACCTTTATACCACACATCCAACAACAGAGAAATAAATGTCAAAAGGCCATAAATCTAATGAAATAAATTCAGCAAACCACAAACTACTTAAACATTTATATGAAATGCTGGTCTCGGATTAGCCCTGGGAGATGACAGGACATCACAGGTGGAAATCCTAAATGTAGAAGCAAGCGAGCCCACACTTTACATTAAAAGGCAACAATTACCAATTTAAAAAAATGGCATACCACCCTGTTTTTAATAATCAATACCCACATTTATATAAATTAAAACCAAATCAGATGAATCCACTTGGACTACAGACAAAATCTAACCTAGAAGATATCCAAATCCAATGGCACACTCTAACAAACACATATAAAGTAACCCCACCATGGGAACTTAAGAAACCAAAAGCAATGAAACCAACTCTGACCCCAATCGACCAAAAAACAATTCTACAACATCAAATAAAACTACCCAAATCACCAAGTAATCTAAACACATGGCTCCAGAACAAAACATGTGGACGCAGCTTTTGTAACTACTGGCCACCAACACAGTATCCACTTACCAGAACACAGCTCCGTCTTCAACGCAGAAGTTTATTCACTATTACTTGCCATAGATTTTATGCAACACAACCCCCTAAACACAACCCCCTACAGACTTTCTAATTTGTTCCGACTCTAAATCCTGACTACAAACTTTGGCATCACATTGGAATATTGGAATGTAATGCAAACATTCCACCCAACCATTGCTAAAATTGTTAGAAAATAGAAAACATAAAAGAACAAAACTACAAATAATTTTATGCTGGGTTTTTTGTCACTGTGGACTCCCAGGGAACCAGAAAGCAGACAAACTTGCAAGGAACTCTGTGAGGAAAGAAATTTCCAACTGCTATATTCCACCTTTAGGCGCCTTTCTCACATTAAGAAAAAACCATTCTTAAACACAGGGCAAAATGGAACAACCAATTACATAACAGTCTCTCCACCACTACCAACTACCCCCCCCCCCCCCAACATGTAATGGACCAGTCCATCTACACTATACTGTATTTGTCACATAAACATAATGCACAGACACTTTCTGACAGGAGATTGAAGCACTGTTCTGCCAAACATGCAACTTACCACTGACGGTAAAGCACATCTTATTCGACTGCCCTTCTAAAAGTCCCATAAGACAAGTGTATTACAAAGAGAACCTGAAAGACATCTTTGAGAAAGCCCCACCTAAGAAAATCCTGGAATTCTTAAAAAAGCTTGGTTTGAAGCACCTAAAATAGTCACTGCAGCAAAATAATCACTGCAACAATGCCAACAATAGTATGTCATGAAATGGCTTATTAAGGGCTCAAATGTCAATAAACCGTAAATAGTTGTAAAACATAAAAATGGATGTGACATGTTGGCTTGAGTAGTGTGAAGTACACCAGCAAAAACTTTACCAGCCTGCATATAGCCCTGATTCCAAGACCTTCCAACAAGCCTTTAAAATAGGTTGGAAAGCTGACTGTGAGCCAGGTCTCATTGCTCAACATTGTTGCCCAACTGAATAGAATAGAGTTCCAACAGATTCCAAAAACTAAAAGGAAGTCTTCACTAAGGAGAACACATTATAGTAGAAAAAGAGACTCAACTTCATGTTAATGTTAAGTACACGTCACACAAGGTGTCCACCTACTTTTGGCTATGTAGTGTGTGTAAGTAAATGTGCATGTTTTATGCTTTTTAATGGTTTGGTTAATTGAACAATTTTTGTTCACATTAGGTGCAGTACTGAAGCAATGAGGAGAAAGCAGTTCATGGACTGCTGCCAGGAAGCTGGAATAGTAGAGGTTTTACCCTACCATGAGTGTGACGTCATTTCAAGAGACAGACCAGACTACCTTCGGTGTCTAGTTCGTCTACAGATTCAAAACATCTCCGCCCGGTTCCCTATTTTTATTACAGGTAAAGTAAATGCTTTGTAGCGCTTCATTTATGTAGCGCTTCATGAAATCATCTTATTTTTGTAGGAATAATTTTACTTTTTATCAGTGAACATCATCAGATGGCAATAAGTCTGTTCAAATTAGGGATGGTAATGATTATCCCATAACCAATAACCATTTAAAAGGTCATATAAATTCATTTCCAACAGCTGACCTTTTATTTGAGACTCTCTCCTACCCACCGTTACAGTGTATGCACCAGTGAGCGCTACCATTATAACCTGAACAGAGGGTTTTTCATGCATTTATTTATTTTGATAAAGGACAAACGGAAGCTGTTTTGTGTCGGTATGAAGCCTGACCACATGTAAATCTCTACACAAATGGTCTGTAAGATGATTTGTTTATAACAATGATGTGGATATTTTGCTTCATGCATTATCTTTATTATCTTATTGCTGTTTATCAGTTAACTGTCGACTAATGATGTTTGGTTATGGGTTCATAGAAACTGAAAAAAATTGCATTCCCACTCTAGATTTTTTATACACAGTCTTTGCACTGAATCTGATTGAGACGCACTAATCGCAGTATTTACATAGCTTACTAGCTACACTTGCACTGATTAGCCATAACATTAAAACCACCTCCTTGTTTCTACACACACTGTCCATTTTATCAGCTCCACTTACCATATAGAAGCACTTTGTAGTTCTACAATTACTGACTGTAGTCCATCTGTTTCTCTACATAGTTTTTTAGCCTGCTTTCACCCTGTTCTTCAATGGTCAGGACCCCCACCGGACCATCACAGAGCAGGTATTATTTGGGTGGTGGATCATTCTCTGCACTGCAGTGACACTGACATGGTGGTGGTGGGTTAGTGTGTGTTGTGCTGGTATGAGTGGATCAGACAGCAGCGCTGCT
Source organism: Trichomycterus rosablanca (assembly GCF_030014385.1). NCBI lineage: Eukaryota > Metazoa > Chordata > Actinopteri > Siluriformes > Trichomycteridae > Trichomycterus > Trichomycterus rosablanca. The sequence continues at coordinate 20,985,064 of NC_085994.1, forward strand.
GGAGTTTTTAAATACCATGTCCACTCTTAGACACTCCTACCTAGTTGGTCCACCTTGTAGATGTAAAGTCAGAGACGATCACTCATCTATTGCTGCTGTTTGAGTTGGTCATCTTCTAGACCTTTATCAGTGGTCACAGGATACTGCCCACGGGGCGCTGTTGGCTGGATATTTTTGGTTGGTGGACTATTCTCAGTCCAGCAGTGACAGTGAGGTGTTTAAAAACTCCATCAGCATTGCTGTGTCTTATACACTCATACCAGCACAACACACACTAACACACCACCACCATGTCAGTGTCTCTGCAGTGCTGAGACTGACCTACTACCCAAATAATACTTGCTCTGTAGTGGTCCTGTGGGGGTCCTGACCATTGAAGAACAGCTTGAAAGGGGGCTAACAAAGCATGTAGAGAAACAGATAGACTACAGTCAGTAATTGTAGAACTACAAAGTGCTTATATTTTTTGTTAAGTGGAGCTGATAAAATGGACAGTGTGTGTAGAAACAAGGAGGTGGTTTTAATGTTATGGCTGATCTGTGTATTTCTCACATACATGAGCTTTTATGACATTCCATTCTAAATAAAAAGCCATTCATACGGAGTCGGTCTCCCCTTTTCAGCTAAATCAGTTTTAACTCTTCGGGGAAGTTTTTTTTTTTTGCCTATTTATTCAGAAGAAATCCCAATCTTCATTCTAGTGCATCCCAAATGTATTTGATGAGGTTGAAGTCAGGGCTCAGTGTGGAGCTGGCAAGTTCTTCCACTCCAAACTCACCCAACCTTGCCTTAATGGACCTTGCTTTGTGCACTGGGGCACAGTCATGCTGGAACAGAAATGGGCCTTCCCCAAACTGATCCTACAAAGTTGAAATCATACAACTATCCAAATTGTCTTGGTATGACAAACTGTGCCTAGAATTGTTCTGATTTTACTAGAGGTTGTTGTAGGGCCCTTTCTGTGACCATGTTCTTAAGCACCCCATGACTTTAAATGAGTAAAGAGTTTTTACCACCTTTCAAGTTCAAGTTTTAAAGAGTTTTTTTTTCTAAACCAGGGACTATTTAGAACAGAAAGTATATGAATTAATCATGTTCTGCAGTTAACTAGTCTTTGTGTGTTGATTTAACAGTAGAAGTAATTATCACCATCAGAGAGGTGTAAAAAGACAGTAGATTTGGTTATGTTAAAAGATCTTAAATGTAGCCCATATATTATTAATATATTATTAATGTGTTTTCTTTGTTCTCTTTTCAGATACACCGGATGACTCTTTTGAGAAAAGTGGAATTTTAACTATGAATATTTATAAGTTCCAACGCATTCTTTCAAATGACACTTGATCAGTTTCATAAGTTGGTTGCTACAGTTGATGTGTTTGCATCAAGAACAACTTATAATAATTTTTTTACAGAGTTACTAAATCAGGCTACTTATTATTAAGTGCCCTCTTGTTCATGTAAATTATTTTGTATTTGACACCAGTTATTATTTATACTGTTGACCCCAAACTTTGCTGTCATGTAAAGGCTTATGTAAAGTTTGATAAATGTTAAATGTTGTAATTTTAAATACTGTAAAAACATCACTGATATTTTAGTGGACATCAGTTTTTCATATGGTTTTATAAATCATATTGACTGCTTAGGTTTTAATAAAACTGTTTATAAGTATTGTGGATTGTCTTTGCTGTTTCTCGTAAATAATAGCTTTGCCAGGACGTTAGTGACTAATATTACACCTCATTTTACTGAAAGTAAACCATACCACAGAGTTTTTATAAATGAATAGAGGGTTAATATACACCCATCAGCCATAACATTAAAACCACCTCCTTGTTTCTACACTCACTGTCCATTTTATCAGCTCCACTTACCATATAGAAGCACTTTGTAATTTTACAATTACTGACTGTAGTCCATCATGCTTTGTTAGCCCCCTTTCATGCTGTTCTCCCAGGACCACCACAGAGCAGATCAGACACAGCAGCGCTGCTGGAGTTTTTAAACACCTCACTGTCACTGCTGGACTGGCTCACCTAACGGCTTTCCCAAGAATCGTTCAGAAAGAACTGATTCTTCTGTGAATGGCCCATTTCTGCTTGACAACAGGAAGATGCTATGTAGTGCTTCGTGTTTTACTTTCTTTTTTTCTTTTTTTTTGCTACTTGCAGGTATATTTTAAGGTTTGAGGAATACATAAAAAAATAAACTGTGATTAGGATATGTGTTTAAAAAATATAAAAACAGTTTTTTTTATGTTTTAGTGGCATTACCATCTACAATCTAATGTAATTTCAATTATTTTTTGTAAATAAAGATAGGAAACATCTTTGAGACATACAGAAGTAATGAATTCATAGCTTATAAGTGTGCTTATAAAATTAATTTAAGAGTATTCTTTCCCACCTGATTTTCTCTAATTTTACATAACAAACCAAACACTTTCAGATTCACTTACAAAATGAAAGTTTATGCAACACGTATATCACAAAAAGTAATTGCCCTCTAAACTTAATTTCTGCTTGTGCCACCTTTTACAGCAACGACTATGACCGAAAGCATCATTTTTTTTCTCGTCTATTCATAATTTCTGAATTTAGCCATATTAAAGGGCTTTCAAGTGCCACTGCATCTAAATTGGGGTCTAGACTATGATTAGGCTAATACAAAATCTTTTTTTTTCTTGAACCATTAAATGACACACTTATACTTATGCATTGGATCACCATCCTGTGTCCCCACCATGTTCACTTGCTGACATGATGTCTTTTTGTGGAACTGTGTAAGCTTCATGATGCATTAAAATACTGAAATAATGAGCAGATTGTGTCTTTAAAGACATTCACATGGTCAGCAACAATACGCAAACATTCACAACAGTTTAATTGGTATCAGGAGGGCCAGTGTTTGTCAGGAAGTTTCCCTACACCATAAGTAAACTCCTGAGACTTGTTTGTAAAACTCTCTGGGGATCAGAAGTTAACATTAAAACAACCTCCTGGTTTCTACACACACTGTCCATTTTATCAGCTCCACTTACCATATAGAAGCACTTTGTAATTCTACAATTACTGACTGTAGTCCATCTGTTTCTCTGCGTGCTTTGTTAGCCCCTTTCATGCTGTTCTTCAATGGTCAGGACCCCCACCGGACCATCACAGAGCAGGTATTATTTAGGTGGTGGATCATTCTCAGCACTGCAGTGACACTGACATGGTGGTTGTGTGTTAGTGTGTGTTGTGCTGGTATGAGTGGATCAGACAGCAATGCTGCTGGAGTTTTTAAACACCGTGTCCACTCACTGTCCACTCTATTAGACACTCCTACCTGGTTGGTCCACTCTGTAGATGTAAAGTCAGAGACGATCGCTCATCTATTGCTGCTGTTTGAGTTGGTCATCTTCTAGACCTTCATCAGTGGTCACAGGCTGCTGCCCACAGGGCGCTGTTGGCTGGATATTTTTGGTTGGTGGACTATTCTCAGTCCAGCAGTGACAGTGAGGTGTTTAAAAACTCCAGCAGTGCTGCTGTGTCTGATCCACTCATAGCAGCACAACACACACTAACAAACCACCACCATGTCAGTGTCACTGCAGTTCTTTTTTTTTTTTTTTTCATATTTTAAGTTTTCATAAAGAACAACATGAACAAACAGAACATCAACCCCTACACAAAATTACAAAACAGATGATCAAACAAAATACAATTAGAAGAAGAAAAATAAATACATAATTAGAAAAATTAAAAAAACTAATAATAATAAATAAATAAATAAATAAATAATAAATAAATCCCTATGGTCTTCCTAAAGTGTCACTGCAGTGCTGAGAATGATCCACCACCCAAATAATACCTGCTCTGTGGTGCTCCTGTGGTGGCCCTGACCATTGAAGAACAGGGTGAAAGAAGGTAAAAAGTATGTAGAGAAATAGATAGACTACAGTCAGTAATTGTAGAACTACAAAGTGCTTCTATATGGTAAGTGGAGCTGATAAAATGGACAGAGTGTAGAAACACTTAAATCCTATATATGGGTGATTCTTCAATTGCGGGCTCTTTTTACCATCGTAACTTTTGTAAAATAAAATTAGTAATAATTTAGTTTAATTATGTCAAGATAATGCTTACATGCTTAAGAGCAAAGACTTAATGATGGCTACAATTGAGCTTATATAGCATTTTATTATTTCATATAGCCATGGATTTGCTAAAGCCAGTCAACAGCTAGTACAAGATGCACTTTAAATACATGTAAATATTGTGTAAATTTCTTCTTTTTTTTTTTTTTTGGTAAAGTATTGCCATATTGATGTAAATGGTAATGACGCTGAATAAATATACTCTATGATCAGGAGGAATACATGATTAAATTACTCACATTTCCAGACATTAAAATTTCAATCTTCTTTCATGGCTGGCATGTGCTTCCTTGCGAGTCTTTGTTTCCATGGTTACAACATAAACAAGTTTTACCTTAAAATGATTCCCTACAGAAACCATGCACTGTTGCGGTAATGACGATAATGCTGGGGACAGTAATATATTGCTCAAAAATATGCATAGGTTGTACAAATATGAAAAAATAAATTACATTTTGTTTCTTTTTAAGTTATTATAAAACTCATATTGGGATTTTTATAATGAATTGATCACTTTTTAGCATTTTATTAGAGCAGAGAAGTTTTAATGTCTGGGTTGGGGACAAGGCCAAAGTAGCAAAATATTGATGTTTAAATCATCATAAAAATGGAAATCATAATTATTTTGGTATGTAATTTTTTTTAGTGATGCAATGAATGATCTTTTTAATACCTAAAATATTTGTTTTGTAATAAGGTATTTTTAACACAAATGTATAACCTAGGGACGTTAAAGTTCCCCCAATTGAAGAATCACCCATAAACAATATATGCTTGATTGTTGCAAATACTGTGATACTGCAGTTTTCATTATGTATGTACACATTTTATAGATAGACTACTTTATAAGTCGTGTAATATTGTAAACTGTTACCGACAGCTAGAGGAGAAACTAGTCTTCATTACACAGTCAAACGTTACAAACCCAGTATAACATAAACACCTCCAATAATTCAAAATCATCTTCACCCAGAGTTAGTTAGAAAGTGTTACGATTGTTTAAAAACTCTATATTTCCATCCGACTGGTTTAGTCTTTCTCTACAGACTGCAGCCGCTTCTGTTCCTCTTTCTCTATAGAAAAAAAAAAAGTCTACACCACCGGATGCGCGGTTTTGGTTTTAACTCAACGCCAGTCAACCCGGAAAAGCCATGTCACTGCTATCATGTGCTAGTGCTAACCCTTCATGTCTTTGTCCAAAAGCTCGCATTTAATCCTCTGGACCATGCGCTGCATCTCCAAACCTGACGCCTTTTAACCAGAACAACAGGAGGACCCCGGACAAAAAGAGGACACAACCGGTGAGTCGCGCCCTTCATTGTAGTTTTAGTATCGGAGATGATATTAAGGTGTGGCAGGTCTGTGTAAAGCTGGGCTTGTTTTAGTGCTTCTGGGGGAACTAAGCTCCTATTCCCGATCCCGCACTGTGACGTCACTCATCCACCTCCTCTTTGATCTTGTAACTATGGAAGCACTTGTTGCTTGGTACAGGTGCTATAAAATAACGTTTTTATCTTATTTCTATACTATACTGCTTAATACTATAGGGCTTAGTGTGGTAGTCAGTCGGGTAACATTCTATATGCTCGTGGATGCAGATAAAAACCACAAAACTAAAAAAAAATTTGCATAGCAGCTTTACAATTTAGAGCGCCAGTAGTTAAGACAGGGTGGGACACCTGGTAGACCTACACTATATTGACGAAAGTATTCACTCACCCATCCAAATCTTTGAATTCAGGTGTTCCAATCACTTCCATGGCCACAGGTGTATAAAAGCAAGCACCTAGGCATGCAGACTGCTTCTACAAACATTAGTAAAAGAACGGGTCGCTCTTAGGTCCTCGGTGAATTCCAGCGTGGTACCGTGATAGGATGCCACCTGTGCAACAAGTCCAGTCGTGAAATTTCCTCCCTACTAAATATTCCACAGTCAACTGTCAGTGGTTTGTTTGTTTGTTTGTTTATTAGGATTTTAACGTCATGTTTTACACGTTTGGTTACATTCATGACAGGAACGGTAGTTACTCGTTACACAAGGTTCATCACTTCTCAAGGTTTTATCGAACACAGTCATGGACAATTTAGTGTCTCCAATTCACCTCACCTGCACGTCTTTGGACTGTGGGAGGAAACCGGAGCACCCGGAGGAAACCCACACAGACATGGGGAGAACATTCAAACTCCACACAGAAAGGACCCGGACCGCCCCACCTGGGGATCGAACCCAGGACCTTCTTTCACTGTCAGTGGTATTATAACAAAGTGGAAGCGGTTGGGAACGACAGCAACTCGGCCACCAAGTGGTCAGCCACGTAAAATGACAGAGCGGGGTCAGCGGACACTGAGGCGCATAGTGCGCAGAGGTCGCCAACTTTCTGTAGAGTCGATCGCTACAGACCTCCAAACTTCATGTGGCCTTCAGGTTAGCTCAAGAACAGTGCGTAGAGAGCTTCATGGAATGAGTTTCCATGGCCGAGCACCTGCATCCAAGCCTTACATCACCAAGCGCATGTGAAGTGTGAAGCACTTCGCTACTGAACTCTAGAGCAGTGGTGACGTGTTCTCTGGAGTGACGAATCACGCTTCTCCGTCTGGCAATCCGAAGGACGAGTCTGGGTTTGGCGGTTGCCAGGAGAACGGTACTTGTCTGACTGCATTGTGCCAAGTGTAAAGTTTGGTGGAGGGGGGATTATGGTGTGGGGTTGTTTTTCAGGAGTTGGGCTCGACCCCTTAGTTCCAGTGAAAGGAACTCTTAATGCTTCAGCATACCAAGAGATTTTGGACAATTTCATGCTTCCAACTTTGTGGGAACAGTTTGGGGATGGCTCTTTCCTCTTCCAACATGACTGCGCACCAGTGCACAAAGCAAGGTCCATAAAGACATGGATGAGCGAGTTTGGTGTGGAAGAACTTTACTGGCCTCAACCCGATAGAACACCTTTGGGATGAATTAGAGCAGAGACTGTGAGCCAGGCCTTCTCATCCAACATCAGTGTCTGACCTCACAAATGCGCTTCTGGAAGAATGGTCAGAAATTCACATAAACACACTCCTAAACCTTGTGGAAAGCCTTCCCAGAAGAGTTGAAGCTGTTATAGCTGCAAAGGGTGGGCCGACATCATATTAAATCCTATGGATTAAGAATGGGATGTCACTCAAGTTCATATGTGTGTGAAGGCAGACGAGCGAATACTTTTGGCAATATAGTGTAGGTTCAAAATTGTTTATCTCTTTTACAAGGTAATGTAGTACAGGAGTAGCATTTCCTAAACAGTATAACTTGTACATAGCATTACTATACAAGAACAGACTAGACTAAACTAGACTATTCTTTGCTAGTAAGCTAGAAGACTAAGTAAAAATCCAAACGTAAAATTTTGAATCTACTGAAACCAAAACTATAAATAGAATTAGACATTGTGTCATGCCATGTTACTACGCCGTCATCACATCGTGATGGTTGGCTGCAAAGATGGGTCTTGTGACACATGTGATACAGCAATCAATGCCAGGATGTTTTTAATCAAGCTTATTCTTGGTCTTTCTCGTCCTCTGAGTCCCTCCACAAGACCTGTCATCACACGCCCAATGTAATGTACTAAACTCCTGGTTCAGTAGCTTCTTCTAGTTCTGGTCATCTTATAAACTCGCTCAATGGTCATCTTCCTTTCTGAGATTTTCATTTTTTTCATTTTTCTGATGCATTCGTTCTCAAATGCTTGAATGCATTGTCTTTCTTCCTGATTCCTGAGTGTCCACATTTATATATGGCTACTGGCCAGACCAAGGCGTACATCAGTTTACCTCACCAGCATATTCTTCAGATAATTTGATAATGCTAGTACTTTCATTTTCACTTTTTGTTTTTTTCAGCTGCTTTATTATGGTCAGAGTTGTAGTGGGTGGACAGGGTGCCAATACATCACATGACTTTGACCCCCCAAAATCATAAGAAATTACAGAAATGTCATCAAAACATTTTTGCTAAACCTGTTAAATGAATACAAGTGTAGTGAAGGTGGCCATTATGTAGAACAGTAAGATAAACATAAACACAGTGAGAGGATCTAGTTCAACATTCAGAATACAGATTTTACACATTTTACCTGCTTTGTCAAAAATAGAGATGAGGTTGTTCACACGTGTTTTAACAACACTAGTGTAGTTATCATAAGATGATAGTCAGAGGATACTTTTATACTAGGGAATGATGCAAAATATCCACCTCATTTTACTAAAAAAGTTTACTAAAAAAAGTTTACACACAGATGTGCAGGGTGGCATGGTGGCTCTGTGGGTAGCACTGTCACCTCACAGCAAGAAAGTCCTGGGTTTGATCCCCAGGTGGGGAGGTCCGGGTCTTTTCTGTGTGGAGTTCTCCCCATGTCTGCGTGGGTTTACTCCGGGTGCTCCAGTTTCCTCCCACAGTCCAAAGACATGCAAGTGAGGTGAAATGGAGACACTAAATTGTCCACGACTGTGTTCGATATAACCTTGTGAACTGATGAGCCTTGTGTAACTATCGTTTCTGTCATGAATGTAACCAAAGTCTAAAACATGATGTTAAAATCCTAATAAACAAACAAACAAACACACAGATGTGCATGTTGGTTTAACATGCAGTCAGACTTCATACAGATGCAAAACAGCTTCACCACTTGTGATTTAGTTTGTAATAATTTTATTGTCCATTATTACAATAAAATAAATGCTTATTAAATTGTTTGGATGGCTGCTCAGATGGCGCAGCGGTAAAAACACACGCTGGAACCAGAGCTGAGATCTCGAATATATCGTATCAAACTTCAGCTCTGCCTGCTGGCTAAGGCTGAGCGGCCACATGAACAACGATTGGCCTGTTGTTCAGATGGGCGGGACTAAGCCGGATGGGGTCTCTCTCCCATGACTGGTGCAATTACGACCTCTGCTGGCTGATTGATGGCGTCTGCACAGAGATGAGAAAAGAGTGCTCTCAGGGTGTGTCTCTCCGTACACAACGCTGAGCTGCACTGCACTCGTCAAAGTGCGGGTGATGAGATGCATACAGCATGCTGCCCATGTGTCAGAGGGGGCGTGGGTTGGCTTCGTTCTCCTCAATCAGAGCAGGGATCGGCATTTGTGGAGAGGAAGCATGACGCAATCGGGCAATTGGACACGCTAAAAAATGCATAAACAAAAAAAAAAATATATATATATATATATAAATTCTTGTTTGGATTAAAATCACCATATGCACGTAGAGCTGGTGACAGAATTAATCTGACAGAATTAATTAAAAAAGGACTTAATTATAAGTTAAGCAATTTTTTACAGACATCCCTAGTAGGTTATAATCTTAGAATCTTCTGCAGTCACATTTAGTGAACTTCTTCTAGGGAATAATAATCTGAATTTTATCTGTTTACTGGCTATGAATAAATGTTGTTATTTTGGCATGTTTCAAGTCTAATAAGTTACTATCCATTTGACAGTTTAGTTTAGTTATTCTCTTTAAGCCGGGCGACATGGTGGCTCTGTGGGTAGCACTGTCGCCTCAAAGCAAGAATGTCCTGGGTTCAATCCCCAGGTGGGTCAAACTCTGTGTGGAGCTTGAATGTCCGTGTGGGTTTCCTCCGGGAGCTCCGGTTTCCTTCCACAGTCCAAAGACATGCAAATGAGGTGAATTGGAGATACAAAATTGTTTATGACTGTGTTTGACATTGAACTTGTGAACTGATGAATCTTGTGTAACCAGTAACTACCCGTTCTGTCATGAATGTAACCAAAAGTGTATAACATGACGTTACAATCCTAAAAACTAAATTCTCTTTAAGCCACAAGATTGCAAAGTAGTACAGAAAAGGAATACATTTGATGGTTATTACAGACTCAAAGAACTCAAGCTATAGTAACTGAAAAATAAATGTTATGATGCTGCCTGGTTGAATTTTACTTCATGCTGGTATTGTTCCAAACAGCGAAGCCTGTATGACTGAACTTCTAGTGCTTCATGAGGAACTTCGCTGTCATTACCCATCTTTCATTACTTATTCATCTCCTCTTTGTTAAAGCTATAGAAGCAATGGTTACCTCATACAGGTGCTAAAACACATTTGCTCCATCTCAAACAGCATAGTGTACTATGTCAAAAACGATATACTACCTATTACATAGTTAACCTTCTTGTGGATATCTTCCGCTGTAGCTTACTCTCAGTTTTTAAGATTTGTTATTTTGTTAGTAAATTCACTGTGAACAACTGAGTTTGTTTAGACCATTAATGCTCTAGGGTTTGTAGAGTAGTACATGAGGTGAACACTCATTTTGATGAATTTTGCATTGGGCTAAAACTGTTTTGCTTAGCATGTAAGCAGGTAAACAAATTCATCATTTTGACTCTCTGTCCCAAACCACATAGACTATATAACAATAGTGCCATATACAACGATCAGCCATAACATTAAAACCACCTCCTGGTTTCTACACACAGTCCATGTTATCAGCTCCACTTACCATATAGAAGCACTTTGTAGTTCTACAATTACTGACTGTAGTCCATCTGTTTCTCTACATACATTTTAGCCTGCTTTCACCCTGTTCTTCAATGCTCAGGACCCCCACAGGACCACCACAGAGCAGGTATTATTTAGGTGGTGGATGATTCTCCGAACTGCAGTGACTCTGACATGGTGGTGGTGTGTTAGTGTGTGTTGTGCTGGTATGAGTGGATCAGACACAGCAGCACCGCTGGAGTTTTTAAATACTGTGTCCACTCAGTGTCCACTCTATTAGACACTCCTACCTAGTTGGTCCACCTTGTAGATGTAAAGTCAGAGACGATCGTTCATCTATTGCTGCGGTTTGAGTTGGTCATTTTCTAGACCTTCATCAGTGGTCACAGGACGCTGCCCACAGGGTTGGCTGGATTTTTTTCTATGCATTTTCTCCCCTTTTTCTCCCCCTTTAGTGCATCCAATTGCCCAATTTGCATGACGCATCCTCTCTGTCTCTGCCGATTTCTGCCCTGACCGAGGAGATCGAAGCTAACCCACATCCCCTCCGACACGTGAGCAGAAAGCCGTATGCATCTTGCCACCCACACATTGAGATGTTGCGCCACCTAGTGTTGCATGCAGAGAGACACACCCTAAGAGCACTCCTTCCTTATCTCCGTGTAGGCGCCTCTAATCAGCCAGCAGAGGTCGTAACCACACCATTCTGACAGAGAGAGACCCACTTCCGACCTTAGGCCAATCGTTGTTCATATAGCCGCTCAGGCTCGGTCGGTAAGGCAGAACTGGATTAGATACGACGTACTCGAGATCCAGCTCCGGTTGCAGCGTGTGTTTTTACCGCTGCACCACCTGAGCGGTGGCTGGATATTTTTGGTTGGTGGACTGTTCTCAGTCCAGCAGTGACAGTGAGGTGTTTAAAAACTCCATCAGTGCTGCTGTGTCTGATCCACTCATACCAGCACAACACACACTAACACACCACCACCATGTCAGTGTCACTGCAGTGCTGAGAATGATCCACCACCCAAATAATATCTGCTCTGTAGTGGTCCTGTGGGGGTCCTGATCATTGAAGAACAGGGTGAAAGCAGGCTAAAAAGTATGTAGAGAAAAAGATGGACTACAGTCAGTAATTATAGAACTACAAAGTGCTTCTATATGGTAAGTGGAACTGATAAAATGGACAGTGAGTGTAGAAACGGTACATTATACATGTCAGGTACAACTCCCATGTACTATACTATTTAGTACATTAGTATTGTTTAATAGTATAGTTCTGAAAATAACACAAGGACAGTCAAGCTGAGCTGAGTCCTCACAGCTGTGTTGCAAATTAAATCACTTATAGCAAATTCAGACTACTTCCTGCTAATAGTAAATAATATCAGTTGATAATTTACATAGAGATATAAAGCAGCAGGTTGGTTAAGTTAATGTGGGTGGGTTAACTTTACAGCTTTTTGATTTCCAAGATTACCCTGACAGTGTTAGATAATTAGATAAATTACTAATTAGCTAAATCTGGTTTGGAAAAAACATTTGCAGCACAACTTAAGCAGTATTTTAATCTTAGAATAAACTAATAATAATTCATTAAATTTAAATGTTATTATTATATTAATATGTAAAACTGGTTGTTGAACAGTTTGAAAACTTTTTTCTTGTTTAACCTCTTAATGGTAAAAGTTATTTTAGTCATATGTTATAAAAAACTTATAAGACTAATTTTAAGATGCTTAAACATCAGACCAAATGACATTAGAAGATGCCTACCTCCTTTATAGTATTTAGAAGGCTACAGTAGTATGAAATTTTGTGTGAAGAACATTAAATGAGTTATTTTTGTCATGTTCTGTAGCATAATGAGTGGCATAGAGAAAAATGCACTACTTGTGGGTGTTAAGAATAAACTTGAGCCTTACAGGTTTGCATAGCCTGTAAACAAACCAGGTAAGCAAATTAAGATTGCTACTTCCTAGTAAAGCCAGACTGTAGCAAGAGAGGTGTTTAAATACTGTTTCTTCTTTACTGTTTAGTATGTTTGTGTGCTGTTTGGATGTACAATAGTCATTGTCAATGATTGGTGTTTATAGAGTACTATACAGTATTATAAGAATACAATAATTCTAATGATACACAGACACATCGAACTCCAGCTACAACTGTTTTGCATAGTTTGTACACATCAGGTAAGCAAATTCTGATGACTATTTTCTAGTAGGAGCTAAATGTTGCTTAAAATCAGTCAACATTACCAGGGTATAGTGTTGTATGCATCCTTCCTTATTGTTGGTCTTTTTTAAACTTAGAGCTAGCATTCCAAAGTCGCTTTGGGATCCTTGGTGAGTGTTGATTTATATTCTGCATGCCAACCAGGAAGCATCCTAAAATTTGCTTATCTGCTTACAATCTATGCAAAACAGTTTTGCATAGCCTATAAGCAATCCAGGCAGGAGAATTGAAGGTACTGATTCCTGTTGGTAGGCTATAGTAAAAAATACCAAACACATGTACAGTATTCACTAGGCTATGGTAGAAACAATTCAGGCTATGTTAAAATATAGTCAGCAGAGGTATAGTATTTACTGGGTTATGGTAGGAGATACCAACCATAGTGTTTAAAAGGCCATGGTAGAGGATGCTCGTCAGATGTACAGTATTTACTAGGCTATGTTAAAACATATCCAACAGAAGTAAGGTACTTACTAGGCTACTGTGAAAGAGACCAAACACAGATAAAGCATTTACTATGCTATGGCAGAAGGTATCCTTCAAATGTTTTGTGTTTACTGCAGTATGGTAGAGGGGGCTCTTCAGACATACAGCATTTAATAGGATTTGGTAGAAGATACAATACCACCCATGTATGTAGTATTTACTAGGCTAGGGTAAAAAGAAACTCCTATTGACCTAGTATTAACTAAAAGAGGACAGTAATGTAGATTAAGATAAGATAAACAGTAGCGATGTAACGATGCCCCACAAGACAGTTAAAAATCGGTGCACATGTGCCACAATTTGAATCGGTTATTCATTTAAGACGAATCGATATTTACTTTAAACAGCAGAGGGCACTGGCGCTATTCACCTCGCCTGGTTGATGGCACTTCACAAAGTTGTCAGATAGGGGGATTTTCCAGCCAAATTGATTTATGTGAGGATACTTTCTTTATTTGTATTATTCAATTATTTATATAATGTTGGATTTGTTTTAAAAATTTCATTTGTTTTTTTACACAATAAGCATTATTTGGCATAAAAGGACATGCATTATTTAGATAAATAAAATATAAGCACAAATACAGTATTTTATTTTATTTTATTTATAATAAAAGGAAACTTTGTCATAATTTGTCTTCATTTTGTTTTTAAAAAAATCAGGAAAACATAGTATTTCGAATCGTTAAACAGAAAAAACTAGAGTAGACAGACAAGACTGTTCACTTTTAACAACTGATTTTGTGTGTATTTTTAGAAGTACTGGGACATGCCGTACCTGGACAGACAGAATCGTGTCTGTGGATTTTTGGACATTGAGGAGCATGAGAACAGTGGCAAGTTTCACCGACGCTACTTTATACTGGACACTTCACACAACTTGCTCCTCTGGTACATGGACAATCCTCAGGTAATTCAACCTGTCAGTAATATTAGTGCAGAAACCATTTCTTAATGACCTGATTTTATGTATCCAGTTGTGTGAGCTTCATCTTATGGACAGATTGCCATTCTAAATGTAGCAAAGCACTTCTACACCATTGTTTGGTTTAACCATGTTCTTATTTGTTTTCCACCATACAAAATATGACCCTTGTTCAAAAGTCCAATTTGTCTGTCCACAGTACATTTTTATAGATTGTGATGTTTTTCTTGGTTATCAGTGGTTTTCATAAACAATAACCTTGATTGAGACCAGAGATGTTTTATTTGGGGATCTGCTTTGACTTGCTGGATCAATTATCACTAAGCCTATGGAAACATTTAAGCAGGCTGGCCACTGGACATTGACCACTGTGCCAAGTCATCAGACTTGTAGACTTTATATTTCTAACAAATCTTTTTTTTTATCGTAGCTCTCTCTTGGAAGTTTTTTAGATTGTGACATAGGTTTAAGATAAATGAGATTTAAATTTAACAAGGCTATTTAAAAGGGTGCAGTTACGTTTTTATAGCACTGTATATTGATGATTTCAGTGTAAAGATTTAAAAACATTCTTTTTTTAAATACTACTAAAACTGATATTTGGATATTTATGTTTTTCTAATTTTTTTGAATGCAGAATTTGCCAGAGGGAACAGATTGTGTTGGAAGTTTGCGACTGAGTTACATATCAAAGGTAAACTTTTTTCTTACTACCATACTGTTACAGTTAAATATTCATTGCCAGCATTCATTGTTCTGAAATTTTATATGCAGAACATTTGTAATACTTGCTGAGAAGTATTAGGAAATAGAATTAATGTAAGTAATTTAAAAGAAATATGAATTTAAGATGTATCAAATATTTTAATTAGAAAATGTACACATGGTAAACTTTTGTCTCCATGCCTTCATGTGTCTTTTCCATGCAATTAAAAAAATCTGTATTTTAACAAGTGTACAACAGTAACAATTAATTTAATAAGCTTTCATAATAGTAAGTGCACTCATAAACATGCATAACAATCTCTTTTGCTTCACCATAAATGTCTATCTATGGATTCTGTCTTAAGATTCATGCTCTATTAAATATTCCAATAACAGGATCAAAATTGTGCCTATTTTAGGAATGCTACTAAAACTGTAGTATGATTGTTTGATGATAGTAATAAAAAGACTAAAAAGAAACTAAATGAATGAACAATTCTAAAAATATTTTAATATTCTAAAAAGTTACACCACTAAGTAAAATTTGAAATGGAAATTGACAGTAATGTAAAAAGGATATTGATAAATGTCAGTGCTAGGGGGAGAATAATGATCCTGTAAACAGAAAGTGTTTGCTGATAAAAGACTAGAAGGTGATGCACACGAGTGACAAGAAAAGCTCAAGTCTTTAACTGTGCACCTGCAATTTTATATGTATATAATTGACAATAATTTTTGACAAGAACATTTATTCGTTTCCAGGCAAGTTTTGATTACATTATAATAGATTAAATTAATTGAGATTACATGGAGCATTTAACCATCATGTCAGTACCTTGTTGGTTTTGCACTTTTTAATCTATTATTAACTTTTTCTTATGGACCTTTGTGTTTTTTTTACAGGTTAGTGAAGCCTCAGTCAAGCAGAAGCCAAAAGCTGAATACTGTTTTGGTGAGTGATAGTTGTTTGTTCTCATTCTGTTCCGATATAAACTGTTCTAAACAGCTAACACCTTTTGTTATATCCAGTGATAAATGCTTTGTCTCGACGGTACTTCCTCCAAGCCAACGATGCTGTGGACTTAAAGGAGTGGGTTATTGCTCTGAATAAAGCCACCAAAATTACAGTAGGTCAAACCACACACACATACACCAACTGATATGCAAGGTAACTCGTGCAAAAGGTTGCTTCTGTAGCAATTAGTAAATGTCACACCAGTACAGAAGTTTAGATTAGTACAGAGGTTAGATTAGTTAAACGTAATGTCTTAGTTTATAGGAGCTTCACAGTAGGAACTAAAGTACTGATTTGAATTTGCTTAACTGTTATTTGAGGATGTAAGCACGCCAATATGTGTGTGCCCTTCCTGTTTTGTTGCTCTTAATCATTCTTCTGTTAAAGCCGTTAAAGGGGA
The DNA here is from genome assembly GCF_030014385.1 of Trichomycterus rosablanca. Classification (NCBI taxonomy): domain Eukaryota; kingdom Metazoa; phylum Chordata; class Actinopteri; order Siluriformes; family Trichomycteridae; genus Trichomycterus; species Trichomycterus rosablanca. The sequence goes on from NC_085994.1 coordinate 21,001,465, forward strand.
ACTGTCATTCTAGGCTATAAATAGTAGCAGAAATGCTGTATAATGACAGAGATTTAGATTTTACTCTAAAATACATCAGTGAAAGCGACATTGTGTCTATTTCAGACCAAGGAGTACTCGACTCTCAGTATTAAATGGTTGCATGAACTATGAAAAGTGGATGTTTAATCAGAGCAAAATAAAAAATAATGGTATTTATTCATTATAGTATTGGTAATAGTATTGGTAAAACTACTGTAAAATGTCATTTTTAATCATTATTAATAACCTAATTTATTATTATTAATTATCTTTTTTCAAACCTTGCTCTTGTCAAACCATCTTCAATTTGTCAGAGGTTATAAGGGGTTTCTTTAATGGGTTTTTAATTTTAGGATTCCCAATAGAATTGACATTGGGTTATGATTAGGGATTTGCTTGTCCATATAAGCAATTACCTTTTTTTGAGTAAAAGAAAAGCAGCATTAAATTGTGATGCTTTTTCCTCCAAACTTTACAGTAAATGTGCTGTTTTTTCTCCACATGATTTAAGCTGAATTATCACCAATTTATTATTTTTATATCATCTGACCATTTTTCTTATTTGCCTAAATGCCTTTGTGCAATTTTTAGGCATGCATAACTGTTCTTTATCCAGAACTGCAGTTTTAGTTTTGACATATTCTTCAGTCTTGCATAACAGCCTTGCATAATTAACATGCTTTGATTACAGTGATGTGTTAGTCAGGGGACTAAATTCCAAAAGCCTCAGCTTATGTTTCTTAAAGTAGTTGGTTGATGGTTAAAGTATGTTTTGAATCACTGTCCTGTTAAAAATTCCAGCCTTATTTTAGCTGCTGTTTTTTGACTGATTGTCTTAAATTTGCTTCCAGTAAGTATAGAGGTCCAACAGATACTGTGCATACTGACAGATGAACTCAGAAGTTCTAAATCTTTGTATTTTTTAATCAAAATTGACTGTCCAATTCTATATTCAGGTTCCCAAAGTATCAGCAGGTACTCCGAGTTCCGATGCTGCCACTGTGACGAGCCAAACTCAATCAACGTTGCGACAGGCTTACAAAACAGAGATTGTGGGAGGTGTGGTTGTTCACACACCAGTCCAACAGGTTCTTTATCACTTTTGTTGTTTATTGAACATTCTTGTATTTATAAGCACATAAATTACATGACCAAACCTATGTGAACACACCTCCTAATTGTTGAAATCTAATAAAATATAAATTTGCAAAAAGCCCTGACTCTAACCCTATTAAACACTTTTGGGAACACTGATTGCAAGCCAGGGGTTCTCATGTGAGCACAAGTTCCCTTACACTCTTATTCCTTCCAGAATAGTGGAGGCTATTAAAGCTGCAGCCAATTGACGCCACTGGTTTTGGGATATTCAACAAGCTCATGGTCAGGTGTCCACATACTTTTGGTCATGTAATATAATAGAGAAAAAAATGAGAGCCAACCATGTGTGTTGTTTAATTTATTAACAGAATGACTCAGATGATGTATTTACTACTGAGGTGTCATCACATGTAACTCTAAGAAGATGTCAGAGCCTACGGCCCAACGTTGTGAGATCAGGCTACTGTGTCAAACAAGGCAACGTGGTAATCCATATGTCATGTGATTTCTATCTTAATACTAATCTAATGATCTTATTTACTTTAAGGCAGTGCTTTAGTGATGGTGTACATATTTTTTCAGAGAAAGAGCTGGAAGAGAAGATATTTCATTTTAGATGACCAAACTGTGAGTTACTATAAGAATGAAACGGTGAGCCAAAGCTTTTCTTGCCTTTTAAAACAACAAAGACTAATTTATCTAGAACTATAATTGATCTAATAACCAGTGCATTCTTGTGTCTGTAGGATAAAGACCCACTGCGCAGTATTCGACTGAGGGACATACAGAAAGTTCATGAGTGCCTTGTAAAATCAGGGTAAGTTAATGTGGTATCATGGTGCTTTTTGGATTTTCAACCCTCATTACCATCTGTCAGCCACGCAGACACAGGGAGAACATGCAAACTCTGCACAGAAAGGACCTGGACCGCCCCGCCTAGGGATTGAACCCAGGACCTTCTTGCTGTGAGGTGTCAGTGCTACCCACCCTGTTTCGCCTGAGAGCAAATTAATAACTTAAATTAGTGTCTGATCAGCAGATTAAATTCACATATTTCACACTGAAGACTCAACAGAATCTGACCTTAAGTATGCAGCAGTTTAAATGGTCAATTTAACAAAGTTTTAACCTTTTACTTTTTGATTCTGATTATTTAATGACTTATTTAATGAAAACACGTTTATTTGGCCGCTCAGGTGGCGCAGCGGTAAAATACGCTAGCACACCAGATCTGGGATTTCGAATACATCGTATCGAATCTCAGCTCTGCCATCTGGCTGGGCTGGGCGCCCACATGAACAACAATTGGCTGTTGTACTGGGTGGGATGAGCCGGACCAGAGTTCCTCATAACTGGTGCAATTGCGCCAAAAAGAGTCGAGGAATAATGCTGATCAGGGTGAGGCTCTCTGTGCACAAGACTGATCCGCATATGAACACGCCTCGTGCAGGTGAAAAGAGGCAGTCGTGCTGCACACGTGTCGGAGGGGTGTGTGTCAGTTGCGACGCTCCTCAGTCAGCAGTGGAGGGTTGTATCGGTAGAGGTGAAGCGTAACGCAAAAGGGGTAATTGGATATGACTAGATTAGGGGAGAAAATTGGGGGGAAATCGGAGAAAAAGAGAAAGAAAAACGTTAAATAATTATAAACATTAAATTATAAGCATTGTTTCATTAGTGGTCTGACACTTTTGACCTCTACTAATAGGGGTTTATACTGAGATAAATTATTCCCCTTCTCTCACCTTTTGGATATTGAAATGAACCCTTCTGTTTGATCCTTTCATCCTGTATCCTGTATTACTCAAACTCAAAAGAAGCTTTATTGTATTACCCCCACTCCCTGTCTCCTACACACACCTAATCCTGTCTCCTCACACCTTTTGTCATCTTGTATCCTGACCCCCTCCCTTGTATTACCCGTCATAAAGCCAACACCCTTTTGATCACACTTCCCCATTCTTTGGTGTAGTCCCCCTTTCCATTCCATTTCATTTTTTCCTTAATCTCAGTATGCAGCAAAACTGCTGTAATAGGAGTTTTTATAATAGTAGTTTTGCTTAAATCAATGCTTAAATTATAGGGTGTGTTTGATTTACTAAGTTAAATGCAAAGACCAGGTAAGATTAGACTAGGGTTAGGGTTAGTATTTTCGAGTTTGCATTAACAAGATAATAGAACCATTTCCAAGCTGCTATAAAAAGGATGCATTTGGAAGAGAAAATAATATAAACACAAAAAACGTGTTTAAAGCAAAAATAATTAAATGACACTGTTGATGCATGCTCAATAATCCAGGTACACAAATCCACAAAGTTGAATCAGGACACAAGTTTGTTGTAGAGATACGTTTCGTCATTCAATCCGAATGACTTCTTCAGTCTGGAAGAAGTCATTCGGATTGAGTGACGAAACGTATCTCTACAACAAACTTGTGTCCAGATGAACTGATTCAACTTTGTGGAATTAAATGACACGTCTATAAATACTTATTATGTACATGTAGCCAAATGAAAAGACAAACTGTAATTCATAGCATAGTTTAGTATGTTTTTAATAATATGGTTTAAAATCTAAGCAGGGTTGTGTTTTGTTCAGTCTTCATGTACATGTAAATATTTAACACTATAACAATATAACAATGAAGACTCATTTGTAGATCATTTTCTCAGTTTATTTTTTATTGTTAATAGAGATCTGCTGTCACGTGATAACCTTTTTGAGATCATCACGAATGCAAGAACCTTCTACATTCAGGTATGTTTATTTCATTTTAGCTGATGATGAAGGGGATGTAATGTGCACCTGGGTGTAGTTTGAATATAACTTGTTTTTGAATGTTGCCTAAATGCACTGTCGCTCAAGCAAGGTGTAAACAGCACCTGTTTCAGACTTCAGCAATGTGCACTGCACTGGTGAACATTACTAACACATACGCCTTTTCTCTATTTGTTCATTTATTCTGTATGATTTTATTCTGAGGGTTTTAACTCGGAAGTTTGATTATTAGCAGAGCCACCAACCTTGTCAGACGCCCACACAAGCACAACTGCCTTGTGCGAGGGAGGAAAAGTTAAACAGAGTCTCTTTCCGCTCTCACTGCGATATGCGATGAAGTGAGTGACTATGTGAGTGACTATGTGAGTGAGTGGGTGGGTGGGGGAGGCATATAGAGCTTAGCATGGCTCTCCGTACGCTATATAACTTTGTGTAAGAATCCAACACGGGCAGGTGATAAGAAGCAGCCGCAGATTGGACACGTGTCAGATAGGGGTGTGTGGTGATCCAGCTGTCCTCGTCAGACCGGGGGTTGTGCAAGCGGCAGCAGATTCACAATCAGGAATTGGAAATGAGAAGGGAAAAAACAGGTTATAGAAAGCAATGTACACTATATGGTATATGATCAAAAGTATTGGGACATGTCTAATTACTGATTGCAAGTGTTTTAGCCACATACATTTCTGACAGTTGTATAAAGTAAATTAAATGCTATGCTAACCGCTAAGCTAACGCTAATCTAAACATACTAGAAACCTATACCCTAAGCTAAGCTAACAATACATAAACAAGACAAACTCTCAACATAGACAAAGGCATGGAAAAGGGCATGGACAAACCTGACACACATTAACAAAAATTAGCAAACAGAAGCTAACAGGAACTAACAAAAAAACCAAACAGACAGACAGACCAATATCACTAGCAAAGGTCAAGTCAAGTTAACTTTATTTATATAGCGCTTAAAGTCAAAGCAAATTAAACCGACAGGACAGAATCAAATCAAAATAGTCTCCAATTTAGAGTCCCAAGCTCCCTTCTTAAATAACATGAGCTTGTTACCTTAGACGAGGTGCAGCTGGGGCTAATTAGAAGGGGACTAATCAGGGGGCATGGCACTTAAACAAACTCCAAGAGCCTAGACAGGCTGGATATGTGACAGTAATCTTGTAAAAAAAAAAAAAAAAAGCCTTCTCTTTCTCATTGAGCATAGAATAGGATGTCCAACAGGTGTCTGCATACTTTTGACAATATAGTGTATTTTGTCCCAAACTGTAATAGTCTAATTGTATATTCAATTTTATCATTATAAGATTATAAGAATTATAAGAGTATATAGTAATTACTTAATGGTCACACCCATTTCTATGCTGCTCTTTTTGTTTTGTCTACAGACAGACACGCCTGAAGAAATGAATGGCTGGATAAAAGATATTGCATCCAAAATCCAAGACTTTAGAGGATTAACAAAGGTAGTGTGTTAATATAAACACAATGAGTGTTTGTGTGTGTGTGTGTGTGTGTGTGTATGTAGGCTATAGTGGCAGGTATATACTGTGACCCCTCCCTACACTTGAGCAATTACAGGAACCTGCTTCTCTTGAATCCAAACATGTAACCCATATTACTGTCATTTCTAACACCTGTATTTGTCCTACTATTTCATTTCAAAATGACAGCTGTGAAAAATGGCTATTACACCAGGTTTGCATATTTAATACAGTGGTACCTTGTAACTCAACGTCCCCTAAACTCAAAATCTTTGAAACTCAACGCCCTTTGTTGGGAAATTTGTACCCTTGAACTTAACGTTTCCCGTAAACTCAACATGTTCAGTTTGTTTATTTAAAAAAATATTTATTTAATTTTAAATCAACAATGAACAGTCGCTTTGTTCAGCGCTCGGTTTGAGCGGTGCGGTAATACATCATCAAAGTGTGCATATAAGACGAATCTGCATTTGTGTGGAATAACCATCAGATTCACTCTGAAAGCATCCACATGTATCTGTGCTTTACAAAGTGCTTTACAAAAACAAGAAAGGGTTAAAAAGTACATTAACAAGTTAAAAAGTTAACAAGTTACTGATGGTGCAGCCCTAATATCCAGTGGCAAACTGTTCCACAATCTTGGGGCCGTGACTGAAAAGGCCTGATCTCCTTTTTGCTTAAATCTGGACTATGGAACAGAGAGGACGAGCTGAGATGACGACCTTAAGGCTTGCGAGGCCTCGTAGTGACAGAGCAAGTCCTTACTATCGTTAAGTTGCAAGTAATTATTGGTCATCCACCTTTTAATATCGGAAACACACTGTTCTAGTCTTGTATTTTTCTCACTGTTTTACTTTTAAACTTGTGTTACAGCTCAGGGTTCTGGGAAATTGTAAGAATCAGCTTTTTATTCTAGTGTTTTTACATTTTATTTGTGTTATTTTCAGTGTATAAGTGTCAAAAACAACCCAATTATTTTACATTAGCCTAAAATATATGCACGTCCACGGGACCATGGAACACATTAACAGGTTTCCCATACATCCTTATGGGAAAAAATACCTTGAAACTTAACGCCAGTCCCAGAACCAATTGACGTTGAGTTTCAAGCTACCACTGTATTTGTATGTTACTACGTGTAGTGCACTAATATGCAGGGTAGTATGTTGTTTGGAATGCATCCAGTTTTAATTACTGTTGCACTAAGCTTTACCAAATATTACCCTATTAAATTACATTTTTGTTGACGTTTGTCTGTCTGACCCGCCTTTAAACCAAAATTTCTCACAAGCTTCTCCAAACTAACTTGTCAAACTGCAGTCTGACATCTTGAAAAAAACAACTGTTGTAACCTCTTCACCTCTCTTTTATTCTCTTACTCTGACAGAGTTATCGTTTTAGCTCTGGTTCATCAAAGCCTCCATTGATGAAATCCATCTCCACAGCACAGTCCTGGCAGCCATGGACCCCCGTCCCGAAAAAGATGCCGCAAAGGAAGGATGAAGAGTCAAGAGAGAGCACTTTTAGTTCACTGCCATCTCTCTCACCTACAAAGGAGTGCTCTCAGCCTCTACTTTTCCAGAGGGTGCGTCACCACTCTCAGCCACAGGAATCTATCAGAGACAGAGACTATCCTAGACCTACAGACAAACATATGCACACCTCTGATGTTTAGATGTGTCTTCTGCTGCTACTGCTCGCCAAAACACTGTACTGTACACTGATCAGCCATAACATTAAAACCACCTCCTTGTTTCTACACACACTGTTCATTTTATCAGCTCCACTTACCATATAGGAGCACTTTGTAGTTCTACAATTACTGACTGTAGTCCATCTGTTTCTCAACATACTTTTTTAACCTCCTTTTACTCTGTTCTTCAATGGTCAGTACCTCCACAGAACCACCACAGAGCAGGTATTATTTAGGTGGTGGATCATTCTCAGCACTGCAGTGACACTGACATGGTGGTGGTGTGTTAGTGTGTTGTGCTGGTATGAGTGGATCAGACACAGCGGTGCTGCTGGAGTTTTTAAATACCGTCTCCAATCACTGTCCACTCTATTAGACACTCCTACCTGGTTGGTCCACCTTGTAGATGTAAAGTCAGAGACGATGGCTCATCTATTGCTGCTGTTTGAGTTGGTCATCTTCAAGACCTTCATCAGTGGTCACAGAGCGCTGCCCATGGGGTGCTGTTGGCTGGATATTTTTGGTTGGTGGACTATTCTCAGTCCAGCAGTGACTAAGGTGTTTAAAACCTCCATTAGCGCTGCTGTATCTGTAACACACCACCACCATGTCAGTGTCACTGCAGTGCTGAGAATGACCCACCACCCAAATAATACCTGCTCTGTCGTGTTCCTGTGGGGGTCCTGACCGATGAAGAACAGAGTAAAAGGAGGTTAAAAAAGTATATAAAGAAACAGATGAACTACAGTCAGTAATTGTAGAACTACAAAGTGAGTGTAGAAACAAGGAGGTGGTTTTAAGTTTATGGCTGATCAGTGTGTGTTGCTTTTATTTCTGCATTATTTTCAAATGAAGGCCTAAATATGTGAGCATTAAAGTGCTATTTAAGGCTGATTTATGCTTCTGCTTAGATGCATAGCTGTGTCGCGACACAGAGAAAAGCTTATGGATAACAGCATCCTTTTGCACTTTAGCCTCACCACAACCTATTCATTTCAATACAGAGCTCCAAGACATTCAGGAGGTGCATGATTATTACCTTACAGCAATGACCAACAGCAAGAGATGACAGGAAAGCATTTTAGCAGAGCTCAACTTTGTCATAAGTGCCTGCTAATAGCTTAATAACAAACACCAGCCGGCCATAAGTATAGACTGCCAGTGCAAGTGGACTTACACAGTAGAAAGTATTTACTATGGATCTGCTGCACTATGCATATAATAAACTCTAATTGGTTGAGCCTGGTGTTTTCAGTAGTAACAAAGCAATATTAATACAATAATCTGAAAATATTAACACAAAGTTTGTAATTACAACATTGTGTTAATATTTTCAGATTATTGTATTAATATTGCTTTGTTACAACATAATCAAACATCTGTTTATAAAATATTATGTATACATGCATACTTTTGTGGTACAATCTTTTAACAGGCAGTGCATATTGTACATACTTACAATATATAGCCCAAGGTATGTGGACACCTCATCACAAGCTTGTTGGACATGCCATTGGAAGCATATCTTATACACCAGGTACAAATGGGTGTAAGTACCCTAATTTAATAATTAGGGGTGTCCACATACTTTTGGCCTTGTGTGGATCATTATCCTTTTGATGCCTCGAAGAACTAGAAGATTTTCTAACGCTTTTTATTCAAAGCAACATACAATTATGACTGAATACATATTGAGGGTTGAGGGCCTGACTCTAGGCCCCAACAAAGGCCTTTTGATGGTGGTGGTAGGGCAACTTTCTGATTAATAGTCTAGTACTTTAACTGCTAAGCTAGCACTGCCCTGTTTTTGAAAAATGCTCCAACATTCCGCCACAAATGCTTCAAATTCTGCCAGAAGAGGCTAAACTTTTAGTGTCGAGTTAAAATTAAACATACTAATAAATGTTTTTTTAAATGTACAAACTATAACACTGTACTCACCATTTCTGTGATTAAAATGACATTGCATATAGAAAAGAGCACCTACTTTATTCTTTATAATCTGTATATTTAGTTATATTTTTTTGTTGACAGGCATTTGTGCATTAATGTGCGCACAATGCTGCACATGTTGACAGATACAGATGCAAAAGCATAAGCAAGGAACCTTCAGAAATAACAGATGTAATAGGAAACAGTGATCCAAGCAGAAAGCAGAAATGAGTGAGAACTTAAAGGTTTGTACAGGTGAATACATTTTATGAAAGGTGCTGAAGGAAAAAGCTTTATTATTTTCTGTGCATAGCAATAATAAAACTCAGGCGGGCGGTATAGTCTTTTGTAAAATAGTTTTAGATTTAATAATTAATATGCACTTGCCTTTGCTCCAATTTCCATGTTTGGCATATACTTGAAAGTATTACGGTTGGTAGAAAATGTTGATGTGTTTGTGTTTGTATTGTAAATTTTACTTTTGATTGTAGATGTGCATTAAAGCTGCTGTGCTATGTGATTTTAATAAATACAAATTGTGAGGACTTGTGTGAGTAAATGCTCATTTTAACAGGTTTACGCATTTATTTATTTTTATAAATAAATCTTGGTGAGGGTTGCAGTGGGCCTAGTGCACACACCTAGGTCAGTTAAGAGTAACCAATTCACGTTCTGAATGCTTTTCAGAGGTGGAAGAAACCCCATGCAGGCATGGTTGTTGTAACATGCTAAAATTCATACAGATAAGTGACTGGAGACGAGGATTAAATTCAGTATCAAAAGGTCTACATTTTACATTACATTTCTGGCATTTAGCAGACACCTTTATCCAAAGCGACTTACATTACAGTTACAGTATACAGTCTGAGCAATCGAAGGTTAAAGGCCTTGCTCAGGGGCCCAACAGCAGTAACCTGGCAGTGGTGGGGATTGAACAAGTGACCTTCTGATTACTAGTCCAGTACCTTGACCACTATTCTATGGCTTCCCTTTACCAGCTGCAACAATTCTGGCCAATGTCTGTCTGAAGTTTTGCATGACCTTTCTGTGCCCAAGTGAGTTTCCACTGAGTACTTTGGTTTTCTTCTATTTTCCATCAACATGCCAGTAAATTGACTGGCTACTTTAAATTCCAATTAGTTGTGTGTGTGTGTGAGTGAATAGGCTAAGTCTTAGTGAGCTTCCACTAAGTCTGTTGGTTTCCTTTTAACTCCAAAAACATGGACAGGCTACTTAGAATTACCATTAGTTGTGTGTTACTAAATGAATCGGTGAGTTAGTGACGCTCTTTGATAGATTGCCATGTTTTTCCATTTGTATTCGTACCTTTTGCCAAGTTTTTGATGTCTTTTTAGTATGTCTATATAACCTAAAACTTTGGTCTTCTACAATAAAATGCAAGTAAATCACATTTAAAACAGAATGTCAGTATAGTGCCAGAAGATGGGACCCAACTTTTGGAAGGCAATTAACTTACTAAGTGCAACTTGTGTGTATGACACAGCTAGATCAAAACCTTCTGGATTCCTAGTTGCTGATGTTAACAAGTGACACTTGTCAAGACCTAGTCAAGAAAGAATGTGAACAAACTGGTTCCACATTGGCAAAATAGTTACACAAAGCTGCAATATGTCACCATTTCTGTTCAACCTGTACAATGAACATATAATGAGAGAGTAGGACTACATGAAAGTAATCGATGATTCAAGATTGATGGAAAAGACATAATTTTTAATATGCTAATGGCACAACACTCATAGCAGAAAATCAGAAAGACTTGAAGGCCCCTACAAGGAAAGTTAAGAAACTGAGTAAAAATCCAGGTTTCTTAGCGGTTGGGCGTCAACACAGACATGATTGGTTATGTCTTGTTTGGGGGGTTGGGGGGTGGTGAATGGCCGAACAGCCTAGCCATTAGGAGGTGCACTTGTCAGTGTGCTCTCAGTGCCTGTCCCAAGCCTAGATAAAACTAAGGAGGGTTGCATCAGGAGGAACATCCAACACAAAAACTGTGCCAATTTAGGTATGCGGACCAGAATGGTGACCACTAAAAATATGGGAGTGGCTAAAAAAATAACAAAAACAGAGTGAAGACATGGGACTTCAGCTCAGTATAAATAAGACAAAATTCAAGAGACCAGGTAAAAACACTAACATTGAGCTTTTGTTGTCAATTATTAATCAATTATTAACAGCAAAGAATCCAGCAGTCAGGAATTGCGACACTGGCACTTGAAGAACAAGAATAAAGGAACTTAATTTTTCTCTCCAAACAAAGAATTGTTTAGACTGTGGTCTTTTCTGTGGTTAGGTGTGGATGTAAAAGCTGGACAATAAAAAGTTGGACAGACAGAATGTCACTGCTTTTAGACTTTTGACAGTATTTTGAATGGCAAATGAGATAAACAAATGAATCTTGAATCAAATCAAACGTAATCTCTCACTTAAAGCCCAGATATACAAACTGAAGCTTTCTAATTCTGGACACATTATGGGAACCGTTTCATTGAAAAATACAATTATGTTTGGAAGAGTTGAGGGTAAAAGATTGACAATGAACAAGAAATTATGAAGCCTGAAAAGGATCTTCTAGAGAGAAACTATCCATACGGTTGCATGGAGTCAGATTTAATTTTCATTCATTTAGTCTGGTTTACCACCATCTTATCGTAGTCAGAGTTGCTGTGGGTATGATTAATTGGGCAAAAGGCAGGAAACACCACAGACAGGTCACCATCCCATCACAGGGTAGACACACACACACGTGGGGGCAAATTTTAGTAGGTCCAATTGGCCTGGCTAAATGCTCTGGGTTTTTTTCCACTTTCCAACAACATGCCAGTAAATGGACTGGCTACTTTAAATTCCCATTAGTTGTGGATAGGATGTGGATAGTGAATAGGCTAAGTCTAAGTGAGTTTCTACCAGGTCTGTTGTTTTCCTTTTAACTCCCAAAAACATGGACAGGCTACTTAAAATTACCATTAGTTGTGTGTTACTGGGTAAATCGGTGAGTTAGTAATGCTCTACGATGGATTGTGTTGTATTCATTTTGTATTTGTACCTTGTTTTTGATGTCTTTTTATTATGCCAGAGGTTAGAGTTCATGGTCAGAGTTGCTGTGGGTATGATTAATTGGGCAAAAGGCGTGAAACACCAAATACAGGTCACCATTCCATCACAGGGTAGACACACACACGTGGAGCAAATTTAAGTAGGTCCAATTGGCCTGGCTTAATGTCTTTTGACTTAATTTACATTTACATTTTCGGCATTTAGCAGATGCTCTTATCCAGAGCAATTTACAGAAGTGCTTTCATAGTAAACATTTCATTACTCTAGTTTAGTTTACTCTTGTGACTTGTGTGAAGAAACCCGAGCACCCAGAGAAAACCCATGCTGGCACAGGGAGAACATGCAAGGACCCTGGTCGAACCCAGGCTCTTTTACTGTGAGGCGACTTGACAGCACTTAATAGTATACCATTAAATTATGGGATTGCTTGTACTTTATTTCCTAATTAGACAGCATTATGGTTTGTCTATGCAATTATAGACAAAAAAACTCAAATAAATGCAAATGTAGTGAACAAGCTCATATCAATTTATCTACATATTGTAAGCCATATGGTTTTTGCTAGTTTAATTTTATCACAACAGTTATGTACTATCTAAAAGACTACAACTAAAAGGACTAAAAAAGAAACTAAGAAATAAAAAACTGAAACTAAACTGAATATGAAATAGAAATTGAAACTGAGCCTCACATCAACCTCGTAATAATATGGCTCCCTGATCCCTACATAAGTACACTAGATTTGTTAAAATAATGATATCCACTCTACATGTAGTGCACTATAGATCGGTAGGTAGGTAGCGATTGGGAACACGGCCACTGACTTTAGACCAGCTGATGATATTAAGACGCCGAAATGAACGACAACAAAACAAGTTAGCCAGTTAACACTTGTTGTTATAATCGTTAATTAAACAACTATTAGATGTATTGTATATTATATACCGTGCACTTTCATGTTTCATTAGAATGAAAGGAGAAAATGGATATACACACACGCCCATCTCTCTTTAGTGATATAGGTAAGACTTGCTAGCTAGCTTTATGAGCTACTTAGTGTTGTTAGCTTGTTAGTTTAATATAAAGCGATGAATTGTTAAGCGTGTTCTCGCTTCGTAAGTATTTAATTCAGGTTTTTTGTCTATTAAACAAACGACAACGTGTCATTTCCTAAACTCAGCCCGTTACTTATGGTTAGGTTGGCTGTTTTGTTTTGGAACTGTTCTGTGCAGTCATTACTTCCTACTGCATTATATTATATTAATTTAGGTAGTGCATTCTAACCATGAATATTTCCATTACACCACAACACGCCATGTGAACCATACTTACATTGTCTTAGTACAGTGCTAACAACTACATAATATAACGCCACAACTCATAAGACATAGAAATGAAGTATTGCTTTTCAGTTCTTACACATACGTGCATCTCCACTACACAGAAGATCATTCAGTGCTTGAGGATGAATTAAGACACAGAAATCAATAACATTACATGAGTAATACTTTAAGATTCTGAAGAAGATTTGGTGTTGACAAAATTTTGCTCGGTAACGTACCACGACAATCACTCAATGGCTGGAAGATTAAAAGGCGTCAGTTTATATCCCAATAACCAGTGGCGGCTCCTGCCAAATCTCTCGCAGGCAATTTTTGCGATGATGGCCAAGGTGACCCGTTCAATGGGTAAATTAAAGCTTAAATAATTAACATCTTAAGTTGTCTGTCAGTTTGCCCTCACAAATAACTTTGAACATGGAGAGAGACCAGCTTTACCATTAATCATAAAATGAAGTAAAGCCTTCACACTAACAATTTAATTCAGTCTTCATCAGATAGCATTTTATTTTTAGGTGCAGCAGATCCAGAATAAAGATTGACATCAGGGCTGATGTGCAATGAATAAAGAAGTACAATTAAACAATTGGGGAGATACAATAAGTGTAATCACAATTTAAAATTACATTACTTGTAATTTACTTGTAACTTATATGATTTTCCCCCCTTTGTAGATACTTGCTTGATGTTTAAACTTGGTCTGGGTGGCCCTAATTCTTAAGTTACTAATTTATCCTGATTACTACTACGACTGAATGGCATTTCCCTTAATGACACGATGGAGTTGCTCTGAACTGAGGTAATGGTAGTCATGGTGACGAGATCACAACACCAGGTTACGTCTGACGCAAGCACGTAAGTGCGAGCCCTCCCGGAACCGTCCATGACTGTGTTTGACATTAAACTTGTGAATTGATGAATCTTGTGTAACGAATAACTACCGTGTCTGTCATGAATTTAACCAAAGTGTGTAAAACATGACATTAAAATCCTAATAAATAAATAAATGCAGTAGTTTCAACATATTATTCTACATTGTGCACAGTTTCCAAAAACACATTTTCAGGTGTCCATATATTTCTTGGCCATACAGTTTGTGTGTGTGTGTGTGTGTGTGTGTGTGTGTGTGTGTGTATGTATAGCTAGCTTTGAACTCCATAGTGTAATGTCATAGTGAAATGCACCCCTATTAAATAGTGGTATTTACTTATTCAGACTGTAGTTTATTCAGACGTAGTTGTCATGGCTGTGGCAAACTTCTTAGAGTACACATGATGCCTGATTTATGTTTGTTCACTGCAATGTCTTGTTATACTAGTTAAATCAAGGTTTTTTTTTTATATTGTTACATTTTGCTTTTCTTAATTTAATAAACAAGCAGCTCAAGAATTATGGGTCAGTTTTGAGTTGTGGTACTTATTAGGTCTCTTCCTTGCTGTTTCATCCCTAGGCTGCTTAATAATAGTTTGGATCTGGATTTTTAAAAGGCTGCTTTGAGACAGTGTTATATTGGTAAAAGCTAGAAACGGATCAGACCATTATTTGTAGAACAGAATTGCCACTGGACTGAAACAAACTCTATTTAAAACCCAAATTCAATAGATTTTATTATAGTGGTGTCATGAAAAACATAAAAAATGTAAACAGGGCTTACAATAATAAAACACCATGACAACTGCAGCAGGTAAACCAAAAATCGTCTTGTTGTTACTGCACATGTTTATCGTTACAGGGGCATATTTGCTCTCAGTTTCTGGTAGAGAATGACTGAGAGAATGAGAACTCCTACTTTTATGGGTACCATTGTGCAATTACATTTGGACAATAGCACATTAAGTACAGCACAAATAGTTCTGGATATGAAAGCATACCATATTGTACTTTTGGGTACAGTGATATGGAAAAGTGGATTCCAGCAAACCAGTTTTGAGTGCTACTTTGGTCAACTGTAAATGCATTTACAGTGAAGTTGAAACTATGATGCACAAGTGTAAGTCCAGTGTGTTTACAGCTAATTTAGCCACTTTTTATTTTTGTTAACATTTTTAAGGGGCTGAAGGACGCTAGCACTTGATTCAAGTTCATTACATTTAAGCAGTTGTAACGTAATTTGCTAACTTTTTTATTTTAAATAAAATAAACCAAAAGTGACAGACAATTTGAAGTAAATTTAGCACAATGGTCATCATGCTTAATTATGGCACTTTACCAAAAATGTGTGTGTCAATAACAATATTTGTTAAGATCTTGGTTTATATGTAGTAGCAGCATTCAAAAGTAGTGCGAGTGCACTGACCTGGGGCTGTCTTACTTGTGTATTTATGGTATGCCATGACAATGCAAATTGGTTTGATTTACAAATAGTAAATCTGACAGTTGCCAGTTGAGATATTAATAGGCTGTTTTTGTTAATATTAGTAATGCACCACTTGCAGAGCATGACTGGCAAGTGCAGAAGTTGCCAGACGTGAGAGGTGCATCTTCTGATTGTTAAGCTGCCTGTTGAAGCAATGAAAGCACAAATTGTATATGTTTTTATTTATTTGTGTATATTTCAATACTGCATCATACATTTTAAAACCCCTTTCTTCTAAAAATCACATGTGCAACACCCCCAACAACAAGGTTTTCTCTCCTAAATTAGTTTATATGTATGGAAAACACTGGGGCATTGTTAGGTTCTGTGGCGTCAGGGGAATGTGCCATCTCTCCCTGACGCCACAGGCCTTACAGAGCAGTGAACGAGCTGGCTGAAATACCTGGCCAGCTCGTTAGGGCGAATGCGCTGCAGCTGTGTCCTGTGCCTTCCCCTATTTAAGGGATAGGCGCAGAGCTGCAGCCGTCGCATCTTCTGTGTTTGTTGGCCTTTTTCTTTCTTTCAGTTTGTTCGGCACTGCGGTGCCCTTTTATGTTTTTTTTATTTGTTTTATCTCTAGATTGTGCCGCCGCACTGTGCCGCCGCCGCTGTGCCGCTGCCGCCGGGCCACCGGTATTGGGGCGCCACCAGGCCGCCGCCGCCGCCGCCAAGCTGCCGCCATTTGAGGCGCCGCTGTCGTGCCGCCGCCGCCGCCTGGTCGCTGCCTTCAGGTCGCCGTCGGGCCGCTGCCGCCGAGCCGTCGAGCCGCCGTGCCGCCGCCACCATGAGATCCTGTTAACGCGCCCAGAGGAACGCGATCCCCTCCCAGCGTAAACCGCTGGTGACAGCGTCGCGTTCCGCCGTCTGGAGCGCTATTACAGCGGCCACTTCCCAGCCAACTTGGCTGGTGACAGCGCCGCTGTGTTCTGTAGCGTAATGACGCGGTTGCGTTCCAGCAATCCTTGCTGCCGACCGTAACACCCGGGCTTGTAAGAAGCCCGTGTTTTTTCCCCCTTCTCCGGCCAACAGCGCGAGGTTTTCCACCTCGCGAACCCGGTCGCTTCACCTCTTTAGTGCTGGGAGCGGTTTTGCTTTCAGCGCTGCTGTGGCAGGCTGCGTTAGCTCCCAGCCAGGAGGTGAGCGACCAGGGTTCGCGCCTCGCGCTTCCCCTTTTTGTTATTTGTGTTATTCTGTTTATTTTCTTGTATATTGTGTTTATTATTTAGTAAATAAAACCCTTTATCCAACTTCCTCTGCATCCTTGGGTCCTTCCTTCCCCAAGCATAACAGTAAGATGCGACCATTCCTGGACCCAGCAGAGGACCCCGTTCTCTCCCAAAAATTTTTTTGGGGGGGCACTCCCCCAGTGGCTCTTAGCCACTGGAGGGGACGGGACCGCCGGCTAGAGACCTCAGGAGAGGTCTCCTTAAGAAGGGGGTACTGTTAGGTTCTGTGGCGTCAGGGGAATGTGCCATCTCTCCCTGACGCCACAGGCCTTACAGAGCAGTGAACGAGCTGGCTGAAATACCTGGCCAGCTCGTTAGGGCGAATGCGCTGCAGCTGTGTCCTGTGCCTTCCCCTATTTAAGGGATAGGCGCAGAGCTGCAGCCGTCGCATCTTCTGTGTTTGTTGGCCTTTTTCTTTCTTTCAGTTTGTTTGGCACTGCGGTGCCCTTTTATGTTTTTTTTATTTGTTTTATCTCTAGATTGTGCCGCCGCACTGTGCCGCCGCCGCTGTGCCGCTGCCGCCGGGCCACCGGTATTGGGGCGCCACCAGGCCGCCGCCGCCAAGCTGCCGCCATTTGAGGCGCCGCTGTCGTGCCGCCGCCGCCGCCTGGTCGCTGCCTTCAGGTCGCCGTCGGGCCGCTGCCGCCGAGCCGTCGAGCCGCCGTGCCGCCGCCACCATGAGATCCTGTTAACGCGCCCAGAGGAACGCGATCCCCTCCCAGCGTAAACCGCTGGTGACAGCGTCGCGTTCCGCCGTCTGGAGCGCTATTACAGCGGCCACTTCCCAGCCAACTTGGCTGGTGACAGCGCCGCTGTGTTCTGTAGCGTAATGACGCGGTTGCGTTCCAGCAATCCTTGCTGCCGACCGTAACACCCGGGCTTGTAAGAAGCCCGTGTTTTTTCCCCCTTCTCCGGCCAACAGCGCGAGGTTTTCCACCTCGCGAACCCGGTCGCTTCACCTCTTTAGTGCTGGGAGCGGTTTTGCTTTCAGCGCTGCTGTGGCAGGCTGCGTTAGCTCCCAGCCAGGAGGTGAGCGACCAGGGTTCGCGCCTCGCGCTTCCCCTTTTTGTTATTTGTGTTATTCTGTTTATTTTCTTGTATATTGTGTTTATTATTTAGTAAATAAAACCCTTTATCCAACTTCCTCTGCATCCTTGGGTCCTTCCTTCCCCAATCATAACAGGCTAGGTTTGGTGGTTGCACAAATTGCAGCAATTAGACACCACACTGCTTAATGATTTTGGAGTGGTGTAATGGTTCTGTGTTTTGGCATGTCTTTATTGTTTTTCTGCAAACAGTGATGTTGTAGAACATTGTGTGCTTCCAACTTGCAGAGTAAAGGTTTAGGGAAGGCTCTTTCTGTTTTAATATGGCAACATGCCATTACATTAAAATAGTTTGGTAATAAAGAACTTGCCTTGTTCTACTAATACTAATAGTTTGAAAATGGGATGTCCAGCAAGCTCATGGTCAGATGTCATCATACTTGTGACCATATAGTGTAGCATCAACGAAGTGTGGCTATATGGTTTTTTAATGTGATGTTCAGGTGGTTAAAATAAAACTTTATATAGTGCATGTATTTATAGAATACAGTAGAATGCATTTATTTGCCATATATACAGTGTATCACAAAAGTGAGTACACCCCTCACATTTCTGCAGATATTTAAGTATATCTTTTCATGGGACAACACTGACAAAATGACACTTTGACACAATGAAAAGTAGTCTGTGTGCAGCTTATATAACAGTGTAAATTTATTCTTCCCTCAAAATAACTCAATATACAGCCATTAATGTCTAAACCACCGGCAACAAAAGTGAGTACACCCCTAAGAGACTACACCCCTAAATGTCCAAATTGAGCACTGCTTGTCATTTTCCCTCCAAAATGTCATGTGATTTGTTAGTGTTACTAGGTCTCAGGTGTGCATAGGGAGCAGGTGTGTTCAATTTAGTAGTACAGCGCTCACACTCTCTCATACTGGTCACTGAAAGTTCCAACATGGCACCTCATGGCAAAGAACTCTCTGAGGATCTTAAAAGACGAATTGTTGCGCTACATGAAGATGGCCAAGGCTACAAGAAGATTGCCAACACCCTGAAACTGAGCTGCAGCACAGTGGCCAAGATCATCCAGCGTTTTAAAAGAGCAGGGTCCACTCAGAACAGACCTCGCGTTGGTCGTCCAAAGAAGCTGAGTGCACGTGCTCAGCGTCACATCCAACTGCTGTCTTTGAAAGATAGGCGCAGGAGTGCTGTCAGCATTGCTGCAGAGATTGAAAAGGTGGGGGGTCAGCCTGTCAGTGCTCAGACCATACGCCGCACACTACATCAAATTGGTCTGCATGGCTGTCACCCCAGAAGGAAGCCTCTTCTGAAGTCTCTACACAAGAAAGCCCGCAAACAGTTTGCTGAAGACATGTCAACAAAGGACATGGATTACTGGAACCATGTACTATGGTCTGATGAGACCAAGATTAATTTGTTTGGTTCAGATGGTCTCAAGCATGTGTGGCGGCAATCAGGTGAGGAGTACAAAGATAAGTGTGTCATGCCTACAGTCAAGCATGGTGGTGGGAATGCCATGGTCTGGGGATGCATGAGTGCAGCAGGTGTTGGGGAGTTACATTTCATTGAGGGACACATGAACTCCAATATGTACTGTGAAATACTGAGCAGAGCATGATCCCCTACCTCCAGAAACTGGGTCGCAGGGCAGTGTTCCAGCATGATAATGACTCCAAACACACCTCTAAGACGACCACTGCTTTATTGAAGAGGCTGAGGGTAAAGGTGATGGACTGGCCAAGCATGTCTCCAGACCTAAACCCAATAGAACATCTTTGGGGCATCCTCAAGCGGAAGGTGGAGGAGCGCAAAGTCTCGAATATCCGCCAGCTCCGTGATATCGTCATGGAGGAGTGAAAAAGCATTCCAGTGGCAACCTGTGAAGCTCTGGTAAACTCCATGCCCAGGAGAGTTAAGGCAGTTCTGGGAAATAATGGTGGCCACACAAAATATTGACACTTCAGGAACTTTCACTAAGGGGTGTACTCACTTTTGTTGCCGGTGGTTTAGACATTAATGGCTGTATATTGAGTTATTTTGAGGGAAGAATAAATTTACACTGTTATATAAGCTGCACACAGACTACTTTTCATTGTGTCAAAGTGTCATTTTGTCAGTGTTGTCCCATGAAAAGATATACTTAAATATCTGCAGAAATGTGAGGGGTGTACTCACTTTTGTGATACACTGTACATACACAGGTGTACAGTACAATGAAATTCTTTCTTCAATGAAATCAGCTTCTGTTTGGAAGCTGGGGTCAGAGCACAAGGTCAGCCATTGTACAGCACCCCTGGAGCAGAAAGGGTTAAGGGCCTTGCTCAAGGGCCCAACAGTGGCTGCATGGCAGAGCTGGAATTCGACCTCTTAACTTTTCAATTGATAGCTCGAAGCTTTACCCACTAGGCTATCACTGTTCCATTTGTATAATTTATTATTCTAGTATAATTTATTATTGTCTAAAATTACTACAGGTTTATTGACAACAGTTTAACAGAAAAGTGGTCTTTCATTCAGTGCATCTTTTACTAACTCGCTGCTGGAGACAAATGTTTGTTCAGTGCTTACATTTGTCAACATGCACTCAGGTACCAGCTTTTTATGTAAACATACTTTGTTCCTGAACTCACTGGCCATTTAATTGGATGTGCCTACCACACAAGTGCACTTTGTGGGTATACAATTTCCTCTCAATTTCCTAACAAACAGTTTGTTAGTCACCCACTACCGCTGACCAGATTCTTTTCACACCAGATACAATAATGGGAAAAATGCTAGGTGTGTTTCAGGATGTACAACTGAAATCAGTATTTTACATACACCTTTAAGGAACATGTATGTTCAGGCAATTTTGGGATTTGAATATTTTCTTTAACTATTATAAATTGTAAATAGTTAAAGAATTGTAAACTATTGTAAAGTACGTATCGAACCTCAGCTCTGCCTTTCCGACTAGGCTGGGTGGCAGTAACGATTGGCTGTTGTTCTTAGGGGTAAGAAAGTCGGATTATAGGTCCTCATAGCTCGTGCGACTGCGGCCCCTGCTGGCTGACTGATGGAGCCTGCACAGGGCTGAGGAATAATGCTGATGGGGGTGTGGCCCTCCGTGCACAGTGCCTGTCAAGTATATGAACTCGACTCGTGCAGGTGAAAAATGCAGTTTGTACTGACTGTACGTGCCGGAGGGGGCGCATGTCAGTTGAGAGGCGTCCTCAGTCAGCGGTGAAGGGTCGAATCAGCATAGAGGAAGCATTCAGGGTAATTGGACACGACTAGACTGGGGGATAAAAAATATATATATAAAAAAAAAAAAAAAACTATTATGTTTCTATGACTATGTAATTAGAACATTAATCCAAAATTAGTTTAATATGACTTTTTTCCCTGAATAATGCACGTGTTGCATATTGAGAGGGCGGCACAGTGGCTCAATGGGTAGCACTGTCGCCTCACAGCAAGAAGGTCCTGGGTTCCCCAGGTGGAGCGGTCCGGCTCCTTTCTGTTTGGAGTTTGCATGTTCTCCCTGTGTCTGTGTGGGTTTCCTCCGGGAGCTCCGGTTTCCTCCCACAGTCCAAAGACATGCAAGTGAGGTGAATTGGAGATACAGTCTGTATTTGACATTAAACTTGTGAAGTAAACTGATGAATCTTGTGTAACAAGTAATAACCTGTCCTGTCATGAATGTAACCAAAGTGTGTAAAACATGATGTTAAAATCCTAATAAATAATTAAACTAGTTTGTATTTTGCAGTATAATGTAAAGCTAATATCTCATGACTTTCATTAGTAATGTTTTCCTGTTTGTAGCACATGGCCTGGGCTTTTGGACGGAGCGTTCAGCAGTGCATGAAGCAGCAGCTCAGGGGCGAGCAGCAGAACTTCAGCAGCTTATTAAAAATGGAGCGTTGGTCAACATCGTAGCTGTGGACTCCATCACTCCACTGCATGAGGCTTGTATACAAGGCCAGACACAGTGTGTCAAGCTGCTCCTGGAAGCCGGTGCCAATGTAAGATTTGTGCTGGATGCTTTGTTTATGATTTCTCAGAATAAAACATGTCAAAGTTATTTAATAATTCAACACTTATTAAATTAGGAGAAGGCACCACACTTTGCAAAGAATGTCAGACACCAATCCCCCTAAAGCATATCCTGAATAAATGCCTAAAGTACAGGAGTGAAAGACAAAGACTACATATCGCAATACATTAAAAAAATAAATAATACAGAAACAATCATCAATCAGTTGTGGGTAGGGTGCCACCTGGAGGCACTGGGTGCAAAGCAGAAATACACCCTGGACAGGGATCCAATGCAAGGCAACAAATAATGACATACACCAATCAACCATAACATTAAAACCACCTCCTTGTTTCTACACTCACTGTTCATTTTATCATTTCCACTTACCATATTGAAGCACTTTGTAGTTCTACAATTACTGACTGTAGTCCATCTGTGTCTCTGCATGCTTTGTTAGCTCCCTTTCATGCTGTTCTTCAATGGTCAGGACTCTCCCAGGACCACCACAGAGTAGGTATTATTTGG
This sequence comes from Trichomycterus rosablanca, assembly GCF_030014385.1. NCBI lineage: Eukaryota > Metazoa > Chordata > Actinopteri > Siluriformes > Trichomycteridae > Trichomycterus > Trichomycterus rosablanca. The sequence goes on from NC_085994.1 coordinate 21,024,090, forward strand.
GTGGTGGATCATTCTCAGCACTGCAGTGACACTGACATGGTGGTGTTGTGTGAGTGTGTGTTGTGCTGGTATGAGTGGATAAGACAGCAGCGCTGCTGGAGTTTTTAAATACCGTTTAAGAGACGATCGCTCATCTATTGCCGCTGTTTGAGTTGGTCATCTTCTAGACCTTCATCAGTGGTCACAGGACACTGCCCACAGGGCGCTGTTGGCTGGATATTTTTGGTTGGTGGACTATTCTCAGTCCAGCAGTGACAGTGAGGTGTTTAAAAACTCCATCAGCGCTGCTGTGTCTTATCCACTCATTTTAAGTGGAGCTGATCAAATGGACAGAGAGTGTAGAAACAAGGAGGTGGTTTTACTGTTATGGTTGATCGGTGTATGTACTAGGGTTATTTTACAAAGCCAGTCTTATTTCTTTTTGTTTCTAAAAAAGATAGAAATGAAATGGGACTAACCTGAAAATCTGACTACTCTAACAAGACACACACAGAGACAAGCAGAACATTTTAAACTCCTTAAAGACTTCAAACTCAAGTCCTCAGCACTCATCTACCTCTGATGTATCATCAAACCACCCTGTCAATAAAATTGATCATATGCTGGATAGATCTGGAAAAAAATTTTGGATTTATTTTTTAAAGCTTTTATTAAAGCCCCTTGTGAGCCTGGCTTGTAACTCTCTCACATAGTTATGTTTAGAAGAAGGATTTTTTGGAAAAAAGAAAAGCTACTGGCATTGTAGTTGTGTTTGTATGATTCTGAATAATTTATAAACCATGTTGTGTCCTTATGTTCACTGGTTTAGGTGGATGCTCGGAATATAGATGGCAGCACACCATTATGTGATGCTTGTGCAGCTGGTAACCTGGAGTGTGTGAAGCTGCTGCTAGAGTATGGAGCCATGGTAAACCCTCGTCTCTTCACTTTCTCTCCCCTTCATGAGGCCTGCATGGGGGGTAAGGGAACCATTCTTTCACCAGTCTCTAAACTGAAAATGCCATGCATTGTTTACTTATACAATAGACTTCTAAAGGGTCTAACCTGTCCAGTTTTCCTTCTTTTTCTCCCAGTCTAGTTGTAGTCAATTACCTAGTTTCATCATTCCCCTACTGCTACAGACCCCTACTCTGACCCAGTAAGGCAATACTTAACAAACCCCCTCTGACACGTGCACTTCTGCTTTTCACTTTCTACAGACAGGTTCACACAGAGCAGTTTTGTATACGGGAAGTTATATGCTGCTCTCCATTTTTATTCTCTGTGCAGGGGGGGTGGCACGGTTCTCACCGTGTCTGTGTGGGTTTCCTCCGGGAGCTCCGGTTTCCTCCCACAGTCCAAAGACGTGCGAGTGAGGTGAATTGGAGATACAAAATTGTCCATGACTGTGTTCGATATAACCTTGTGAGCTTATGAGTCTTGTGTCATGAGTGACTGCTGTTTCCTGTCATGGATGTAACCAAAAAGTGTAAAACATGACGTTAAAATCCTAATAAAACAAACAAACTAAGTGTTAAAAAAAAGCTGTGGTTTTATGCACTATATTAAACTGTATCTGTATATCAGGTAACCCTGAGGTTGTGCAGCTCATGATAGCTGAAGGGGCGCTTATGGAGGCCCATGACTGTCATTTCGGAACCCCTCTTCATGTGGCTTGTGCCAGGAAGCGTCTAGACTGTGTTAAAATTCTTTTGAATGCAGGTAAAGCATTTACCATGGTAAAATTGTTTACTTTCTAAATACATCTTCACATCTAGGATTTATTTGTCTTTAAATGTTTTTATCCTGCAAGGTGCAAATGTAAATGCGGCAAAACTTCATGAGACAGCCCTGCATCATGCTGCGAAAGTAAACAGTGTGGACATGATTGAGCTTTTGGTTGAGTTCGGCGGTAACGTGTTTGCCAGAGATAACCTTGGTAAACAGCCAGTTCATTACACCAGACCAGACTCACCAGCTGCTCTCTGCCTCAAGTTCTATGAAAGTAAGTTTTATGTTGTAACCGTTGTTAGAAATCAGGTCATAGACTGTAATGAAACATTTACTATTAACTGACTTCAATTATACTTAAACAAGAAATTGATTAATGCTAGATTTGCAGTGTTTTATGTATGTAACTACCAATCCAGGTAGATTGGAATGGATTTATATCCAGGGAATATTAGCTTAATTAAAACATGTTTCTGTAAAACAACTTTTTCCTGACTCGGTAAGTGATGCTTGCCTAAACATACCTAAACATGCCTGACAGCACACTATTAAGTTCAAAGTGGAAATAAGTGGGTGGAGAAACATAACTGCAGACATGCATACTGCATAATATATGCAAGCAGTAAGCATGCTACCATTGTAAGAGATATTAATAACAATGCTAATTAGGCCCAGTTGATCTTAATTTAAATCCAAATGTCCAGAGAAAATGAGAGAGTTTAATGGTGGAAGAAGCAGGGCAGTGGTAGCTGGTAAAGGTACTGGACCAGTCATCAGAGCGTCGCTGATTTAAACCCCACCACCACCAAGCTGTCATTGTTGGGCCCCTTAAACCTCACGTGCTTGCATTCTGCTTGGCCACGTTGTTATAGCTTTCTTGTAGGATAGAAAGAATCTGCTAAATGCATGAAATGAAATGAGTACCAGTCACTGGTTTACAGATGTGGAACAAAATCATATATGTTGTTGAGATGTTTCTCATCATATATTTTGACAAATCGGTGATTGCTTTTGTGACATACAGAAATAGAACAGTACAGATCTGAATGCTGAACCCCAACAATTAGGGGGTCCAGTAGCTCTGTTATTTTCTCTGGAAGTGTCATGGTTTAAAATTATATTATTTTAGCTAATCACTTTATCAAATAAACAGAAAAGTACTATCCTAATTGGAGTTCTCTCTTCCAGTATGGAAAAGAGAACACTGGAGTATAACACTGGAGTATAAAAATGGTAGAAATGGGGCCGCTCAGGTGGTGCAGCAGTAAAGTACGCTAGTGCACCAGAGTTGGGGTTCTGAATGCATCGCATCGAATCTCGACTCTACCTCTCCGACTGGGTTGGGTGGCAGCATGAACAACGATTGACTGTTGTTCAGGGTTAGAGGGTAGAGAGTCGGATCATAGGTCCTCATAACTGGTACAACTGCGGCCCCTGCTGGCTGACTGATGGTGCCTGCACAGGGCTGAGGAATAATGCTGATGGGGGTGTGACCCTCCGTACACAGGGTCCATTAGTGTATGAACTCGACTCGTGCAGGTGAAAAATGCAGTCTGTTCTGATTGCGTACCGGAGGGGGCGCAAGTCAGTTGAGAGGCGTCCTCAGTCAGCCGTGAAGGGTCGAACCAGTATAGACGACGCAATCAGGGTAATTGGACACGACTAGAATAGGGGAATAGGACTGTGCTTTTAAATACTATCATTACAACACCAATAAAGGGAAGATCCTTTGCAAGAACCATGTTTCATTACTGCAGAGATTTGAGAAATCTGTCAAGTTGTATTAAAAATCTTCTGGTACCTGGTCGTGCGTGGCTCAGTAACATACTAAGGCACTTTGGAGTGTTATTTCTTTAATCTGTCAATTTGATTGTTTTAGCATGGAAAGTAAGGACCCCAACAGCAACCTGTAAAACCTGCAACACAGACCAAAATCCTTCTAATAATTGATGTAATCCAATGACTGAGAAGCATTCTTTGGATGAGCTAGATAGATTCAAGTATTTGAATTGAAATCGGGGGGATTGGGGGCACTACATTAAAATATCCCAACATAAAACACGACATCTATTTTTCTCTGTTTTTGTACAGCTGTACCACTAAGTCTTCAGCAGTTAAGCAGGATTGCGCTCAGAAATGCACTGGGAAAACAAGCGCTACAGGTGGTGCCTCAACTGGATTTGCCCAATCATATGATCTGCTACCTTACCTACATGCCCTCACCACCTTCAGACCTCTTGGACACCACAAAGTCTGAGCTTCAAGACTCATCATACCACACAGACTGATTGAGATCAAGACAAGACCCATACTTGAATAATCCAAGGCACAGACTAAAGAGCACTAGATCAAGATAAAAACCAAGATCATCAAGCGAACGAGCCAACTTATGCCTAGTTCACACTACACGATTTTTGGCCAGATTTCGCTCGGCGACTGGTCGGCGATTGATTTTCCGGGTCGGGAGCAACTCAGCGTTCGCTCGGCGATCAAAACTCGGCTCTCAGTCGCTATGTGTGAACTATCCAACAACTCGACCCGACCGGCTCGCCGAGCGCTCGGCGACTGGATCGAGTTTTCTAGCAAGCCAGATATCTGATCTCAGATGTACGACTGGAAATGAGTGACATGTCGAACAGCCAATGAGAACGCAGGATACAGCGTGAGGGGAAATGCAGGAGAGGATATAGTTTATATCAGGATACACCGGCACACACATGCGTTTTACGGTATTTCTGATTTGATCCTCTACAAAACATAACACCCACGCTGCATTACAAAATTATTAATTAACCTCCAACTTACTACAGAACCATCTATACTGTTTGTGTTGCCAAATCCACTCAGATTCATTTATTTTCCTCTTTGATTTTACGCTGCACATCAGCTCACAAACTTTGATCACTCGCTACTTGTTGACGTGCATTTTTGGACGTGGTATCATTAAACCCCTCGTCACTTCTCGCGTTTGTTCTCGTGACTAAACGTAGAGAAGCTCACCTGCGATTCCAGTTGGTGATGGATCGTGTAGTGTGAAACCCCCGATCGCCGATCAGTCGTGTAGTGTGAAATATACACTGACTGAAAGACTCCCGAGTGCAAAAGATTCAGTCGTGTAGTGTGAACTGTACAGCGACCTGACGACTGGGAAAGTCGTGTAGTGTGAACTTGGCATTAGTTGCAACATAAAGGGTAGTTAGCATATTAAAACTTATCTTTTCACTATATTTTTGTTGTTTTTATGCTGTTGTACATTTTAAGTGATGTAATTTTAAACCAAACTAGATGTTGTTAGCACTTAAACCAACAGACCTAATAGATAACGGAGGTCAAGATGAGACTAAGATCAGAATGCAGTTATATCATGATCAGATCACTGCATTTTTAAGAACTACAACCATGTAATTCACTACTTTCAAAGGTCAGGTAATTATCTGATTAAAATCTTGCTCAAACAAACTTAAATTTTAAAAACAGTATGTAAGATACAAATAACCCAGAAGTTGGAATTTGTACCTGTATTTAATAAAATAAAATAAAAACACCACTAAAGCACTTTAATACCATATCTCTAATCCATTTTAATAGGATTATGCACTTTACTGAGTACATTATTTAAATTCGATGCAATCATACGTTGTGAGTTCTAAATTGTTCCACCTGTTTAAAACCTGTTTTTGGCATTAGTTTCATAATTTTAGTTTAAATACAAATCAAAGGCCCAGGTGGCGCAGTGGGATATTCCTCTAGGACACCAACGCAGAGATTCTGAACTCCTCAGTTTGAAACTCTGCATTGCCACCGGTCGTCTGGGCACCATCTGACGGGCACAATTGGCAGTGCCTGCAGCAGATATTAATTGGACAACGTATATGCAGGGTGGGGGCCAGACTATGTGTGGGTGGGTGGGATTTTCATACGCTGTATAAGGACCCTGATTGTCGGAAGAGACGCCCTATGCAGAATGCAGAGGCGAGAAAAGGAGGGCTGTGCATGTATCGGAAGAGGCATGTACAGTGACGTGCTCTCCTCTGATGTAATCGGGTATCCCTCGGCAGCGGAAGACAAATTGAGTGTGCTCAATCGGGAGGAAAATGGGGAGAAAATGCATTAAAAAATAAATAAATACAGTTCAAAGTTGTTTGACAAATCACTGTCTTCTGTATTTATTTGCATAATAAAACTTATGTCAACCAAAGTCATTTTTCATTTCTTTTTACATTTAGTTTAGTTTTTTTTTTGTTTTTTTGTTTTTTTTTATTTTGGTTTATGCATTTTCTCCCCTTTTTCTCCCTTTTAGCGTGTCCAATTGTCCGATTGCATCATGCTTCCTCTCCACCAATGCCGATCCCTGCTCTGATTGAGGAGAATGAAGCTAACTCACGCCCGCTCCGACACGTGGGCAGCAGCCATATGCATCTTATTTCCTACACTTTGACGAGTGCGTTGTGTTCGGAGAGACACACCCTGAGAGCACTCTCTTCTCATCTCTGTGCAGGCGCCATCAATCAGCCAGCAGAGGTCATAATTGCACCAGTCATGGGAGAGAGACCCCATCTGGCTTACTCCCGCCCATCTGAACAACAGGCCAATTGTTGTTCATGTGGCCTCTCAGCCTTAGACGGCAGGCAGAGCTGAGATTTGATATGATGTGTTCGAGATCTCAGCTCTGGTTCCAGTGTGTGTTTTTACCGCTGTGCCACCTGAGTGGCTAGTTTTTGTTTTTAACCCTCTGACGCATAGTGGTCACTACAGTGGACAGCTATTCAATAGCTGTTTTTTTACAAGCACAGGTTTCCATGCTTTAAATGCATATCAACCCTTACAGTGGACACTACTGCATCACTCTATAGGATTCTACACATTGGTACTGCAACTGGAATTCCTCTCAACCACGATGGTTGATGAAGAGCCAAACAAGTGTCACATGGCAGGGATATCTTGCCAATCTTTTTAATCTAGAAGATCCTTGTGGGTTTAAAAAAATATTATGACACAATGTAACATGTAATTCTGATTAACCATGTGTCTACTAAACTGGACATCATGCATCTGCAGCTATATTTCAGCCTACTATTCCTGTTCAGTCCTACTATTTATTCAGCTTTGTTGTTTCAGAAGTACTTTATTGCTATTGACTTTTTGTTGTCAGTCAGTTTGTTTATCTACAGCGGTGGAAATAAGTATTGAACGCATCAACATTTTTCTCAGTAAATATATTTCTGATTAGACTATTGACATGAAATTTTCACCAGATGTTGGTAACAACCCAAGTAATCCACACATATAAAGCAGTCAAAACAAATAAGTCCAAAAATTAAGTTATGTGTAATAAAGTGAAATGACACAGGGAAAAAGTATTGAACATGCTTACTGAAATGTATTTAATATTTAGTAGAAAAGCCTTTGTTGGTAATGACAGCTTCAAGACACCCTCTGTATGGAGAAACTAGTCTCATGCATTGTTCAGGTGTGATTTTGGCCCATTCTTCCACACAAACTGTCTTCAGATCATGAAGGTTCCGGGGGCCTCTTCTATGAACTCTGATTTTCAGTTCTTTCCATAGATTTTCAATTGGATTCAAGTCGGGTGATTGACTGGGCCATTCTAGCAGCTTTATTTTCTTTCTCTGAAACCACTTGAGAGTTTCCTTGGCTGTGTGTTTGGGATCATTGTCTTGCTGAAATGTCCACCCTCGTTTCTTCTTCAGCATCCTTGTAGATGGCAGCAGATTCTTATCAAGAATGTCTCGGTACATTTCTCCATTCATCCTTTCTTCAATTACGTGAAGTCTACCAGTACCATATGCTGAGAAATAGCCCCACACCATGATGTTCCCACCTCCAAACTTCACTGTTGGTATGGTGTTTTTGGGGTGATGTGCAGTGCCTTTTCTCCTCCAAACATGGTGTGTGCTATGACATCCAAAGAGTTCAATTTTGGTCTCATCTGACCAGACTATATTCTCCCAGTATTTTATAGGCTTGTCCAAATGTTGTGCAGCAAACTTTTTGCGTGGTGAGTGTGCATAAAGGCCATGGCGGTTGAGTGCATTACTTTTCTTTGAAACAACTGTACCTGCTAATTCCAGGTCTTTCTGAAGCTCTCCGCGAGTGGTCTTTGGCTCTTGGACAACTCTTCTGATTATTCTTTTGAGTCCTCTGTCAGAAATCTTGCGAGGAGCACCTGGCCGTGGCCGGTTTATGGTGAAATGATGTTCTTTCCACTTCCGGATAATGGCCCCAACAGTGCTGACTGGAACATTCAGAAGTTTAGAAATACGTCTGTAACCAATACCATCAGTATGTTTTGCAACAATAAGGTTGCGAAGGTCTTGAGAGAGCTCTTTGCTTTTACCCATCACGAGATGCTTCTTGTGTGACACCTTGGTAATGAGAAACCTTTTTGTAGGCCATCAATTAAGACTAAACCAGCTGATATTAATTTGCACTGATAGGGGCAGGATTGCTTTCTAAATACTGACAGATTTCAGCTGGTGTTTTGGCTTTCCATGCCTTTTTGCACCTCCTGTTCTTCATGTGTTCAATACTTTTTCCCTGTGTCATTTCACTTTATTACACATAACTTAATTTTTGGACTCATTTGTTTTGACTGCTTTATATGTGTGGATTACTTGGGTTGTTACCAACATCTGGTGAAAATTTCATGTCAATAGTCCCATTAGAAATACATTTACTGATAAAAATGTTGATGCGTTCAATACTTATTTCCCCCGCTGTATATGTGAGTACACCCCTGTGTAATGTCACTTAAATGTCATATAATTCAAAATTGTATCACCTCTCAATAATCGCAGTTTCTAAGTTGACAAGTAGAGTATTCCCTCATATAAACAAACAAAATTAAGTACTTTAAAAAAGAAAATATAGGCCTCAAAGTAGACAACCAATGCAAAAAAAGTGAATACATACAGGAGTTTCTGTGACTGGTCAGAAGGTCCTGGGTTTGATCCCTAGGTGGGGCGGTCCGGGTCCTTTCTGTGTGGAGTTTGCATGTTCTCCCCGTGTCTGCGTGGGTTTCCTCCGGGTGCTCCGGTTTCCTCCCACAGTGCAAAGACATGCAAGTTAGGTGAATTGGAGACACTAAATTGTCCATGACTGTGTTTGATATAAACTTGCCGAACTGCCTGCTCAGGTGGCGCAGCGGTAAAACACACGCTGTTCACCAGAGCTGAGATCTCGAATACATCGTATCGAATCTCGGCTCTGCCTTGCCGGCTGAGGCTGAGTGGCTACATGAACAATGATTGGCCTGTTGTTCAGATAAGGGGCGGAACTAAGCCGGATGGGGACTCTCTCTTAGACTAGTGCGATTACGACCTTTGCTGGCTGGTTGGTGGCTCCTGCACAGAGATGGGGAGGGTGTGGCCCTCCGTGCACAGCGCTGTACCGCACTGCACTCGTCAAGTGTAGGTGATAAGATGTTCGATTGCTGTGCATGTGTCGGAGGGGGCGTGGAGCAGTCTCGTCCTCCCCAATCAGGAGCAGGGACCAGCATTAGTGAGAGGATGATTGACGGGTAGAAATTGGATGCGCTAAAGTGGGAGAAAAAGGGGTAAAAAAAAACAAAAAACTTGTGAACTGATGAATCTTGTGTAATGAGTAACTACCTGTCCTGTCATGAATGTAACCAAAGTGTAAAATGTGACATTAAAATCCTAATAAACAAACAAACAAACAAACTGTGACAGCTCAGAAAGTGGGAAGGACATTTCATAACATCAACCTCTATAGACGGTGTCCAAGGAAAAAACCCTTGAAAACATCTCTCCAGATATTTGTGCAGCACTGGTATCTACCATGCTGAGGAGGATTGAGTTAAATTAAAGGTGGACACACTACGTATTTAAATCTCAGTAATGAAAGGTGTACTGACGTTTGTTGCATTGAGTGTCTACTATGTGGCCTGTATTTTTAATATAGTAAATCTAAACTGTTAGTTTTTAATTTTACATAAAAGCAAACACCCTACTGGTCAACTTAGTTATCTTAAAAGTAACGCTTGACAAACACTGGATATTTTCTAGTATTAATGAAAAGAAAACTCTTCTTCTCAGCTGTAAGTTATTTACACACACACAAATCCCCAGGTGGGGCGGTCCGGGTACTTTCTGTGTGGAGTTTGCATGTTCTCCCCGTGTCTGCTTGGGTTTACTCCGGGTGCTCCGGTTTCCTCCCACAGTCCAAAGTGATTTGTCACTCCAGAAAACATGTCACCACTGCTCTAGAGTCCAGTGGCGGCGTGCTTTACACCACTTCATCTGACGCTTCGCATTGCGCTTGGTGATGTAAGGCTTGGATGCAGCTGCTCGGCCATGGAAACCCATTCCATGAAGCTCTCTACGCACTGTTCTTTAGCTAATCTGAAGGCCACATGAAGTTTGGAGGTCTGTAGCGATCGACTCTACAGAAAGTTGGCGACCTCTGTGCACTATGCGCCTCAGTGTCCGCTGACCCCGCTCTGTCATATTACGTGGCTGACCACTTGGGGGCTGAGTTGCTGTCGTTCCCAACCGCTTCCACTTTGTTATAATACCACTGACAGTTAGGCGGCACGGTGGCTAAGTGGGTAGCACTGTCGCCTCACAGCAAGAAGGTCCTGGGTCCGATCCCCAGGTGGGGCGGTCCTTTCTGTGTGGAGTTTGAATGTTCTCCCCGTGTCTGTGTGGGTTTCCCCCGGATGCTCCGGTTTCCTCCCACAGTCCAAAGACATGCAAGTGAGGTGAATTGGAGATACAAAATTGTCCATGGCTGTGTTCGATATAACCTTGAGAAGTGATGAACCTTGTGTAACGAGTAACTACCGTGTTTCTGTCATGAACGTAACCAAAGAGTGTAAAACATGACTTTAAAATCCAAACAAACAAACCACTGACAGTTGACTGTGGAATATTTAGTAGTGAGGAAATTTCACGACTGGACTTGTTGCACGTGTGGCATCCTATCACGGTACCACGCTGGAATTCACTAAGCTCCTGAGAGCGACCCGTTCTTTTACTAATGTTTGTAGAAGCAGTCTGCATGCCTAGGTGCTTGGTTTATACACCTGTGGCCATGGAAGTGATTGGAACACCTGAATCCAGTGATTTGGATGGGTGAGTGAATACTTTTGGCAATATAGTGTGTTTTGAAAGTAGGTATTGTAGTTATCACTGCCCTTTTTTGAATGATATTTCCAGGTCAGTAGATGTCAGCCATGCGCTAAGAAAGTAACACAGACACAGAGAAGCAGAATTCTTAACAGGAAATCTAACCCATTCTTGCCAGAGTCTGTTGTATTATCCACCCGTATTCCTACTTTACATCCCGCCTTCTGTTCTGTGATTGGTTCTGGATTAATAGCCGCGCTGAGATTGGACACCACACAAACACTTCAGTGTAGGGTAACCTAGTTCATTTGGATGACCAGCTACAGCACTGTTACCAGTACCTCAGGTGTTTGTTGAAAAATACACCCTCAGCCATGAAGAAATATAAGAATTTACATTATAATCATGCTTTTTAATGACACTTATGTAGGCATAATAACATAAATGTATTAATAACCTCCTCACTCCTAATGTCCAGTATACTGGACATTTTTTTTCTGGGTTTTATAACTCAACAGGAAGTTTTACTTTGTTACACTCACTTTTAGACACTCCAACACAACTCTGTCTTTCTACTGGTTGGTCAAAGACATTGAGAATTTTTTTTAAGCTTCTTGAAAAAAGACCCGAAGATGGCATCTGTTGAGAAAGACGCTTGTTGCCTCCGTGACCGAACAAAACATACGTTTTTATCTATTAATGTGCACATATAACCAAAGTGTTTTAGAAATGATGTATTTTTAGAAGGTTTTTGTAATGATTGGTAACAATATAAGCGATGAATATGTATTTACGCATACTTAAATTTCGAGCAAATGTTTTATGTCCAGCCAGCTGGACATTTGGATTTAACGTATTGAATGTTGTTTAGTTTGTCATGCTAACTATGAATTAGAAGATGTGCATCAGTATTACTTTTTGCATTTTTCGTGCTGTACATATCTTTTTCGTGTATGTTAAGGGCTGACAGTAGATGAGGTGCTTAAATTACTAGATGATAGTAATAGACTGCAGTGTTGAGAGTAGTGGGATGAATATCTACAGGATAGTGATAGGGAGTCAAGTGATTCTAAGCCAAGATGTTAGATGCAGTGGGGCAGAGCACTTGCCAGTGGTGGGTAGTGATAGCACTAGCCTCAGAGGTGCAGAAACCCTGGCTGCACCAAAAAATCAAGCATAAGATGTTTAAAATGTAATGTATTTCTTTGCATTCAAGTTGAACGAAACTGCTTTTATGAGTTCCACACAAGGTCCCGTTAAAAAAAGAAAAGAAAAACTCAAAGCTGAAATGCAAAAGGTTTTGATTTGAATAATTTAGATATAATTTATTTTCAAAATATTTATATTGAAAGATAGATATGTGGATAATTTAAAATTTAAAATTAATATTCACAAACTGAATATTCTGTTTTATGTTTTAGTAATGTTCATTGTTTTTAAAATATATCTATAAAAGGAAAGTTTGTTTATAAGAAAAGGGGAAAGGAACAAAGCTAAATGTTTTAATTAAAAAGTTTGAGTTTTCATTTTTAAGGTTTGAGTTTTTAAAATTAAAAGTTTTAAATTAAATATTTAAAATATTCATATAAATAATTAAAATGTAAATTTTAACTTCTGTATAAACTAGTATATGCTTTTTAATATTATAAACATGTATTACATTATGCCATAAATGTACAATACTTGATATGTCACATGTTATAATGGTAATAATAATATGTAAATTTTTTCAGAATCTTGCACATTTCATGCTCTTAATTCCAAATGTCCAGTATACTGGACACTAAATAACTCACAGTCCCCAAGCAAAATTTCTTTTTTTTTTTGTATAATGTCATTTAAAAGGCTGAAATGAACAAGTGTTGTTACAGGATATTGTTTGTTTTCAAAGCGTCCAATCTCGGGGGTGAGGAGGATAATGTCCAGCTAATCATGTTTTCCATTGTTCTGTATGCCATTAGTATGCATAAGTCTATTACAGGAATGTCCCCCACAGGTTATTGGAATTATTGTGCAAGTTGGTCCTACTCGCTTAACTGCAGTTCAGACCTGCCCTTATTGGAAACAAGTAAAGCATTATGAAGTGTAATATACATTGCCTGGCCAAAAAAAAGGTCACACACTCTAATATTTGGTTGGACCGCCTTTAGCTTTGATTACGGCACGCATTCGCTGTGGCATCGTTTCCACAAGCTTCTGCAATGTCACATTTATTTCTGTCCAGAGTTGCATTAATCTTGTGTCGATGATGGGAGATTTGGACCACTGAGCAAAGTCTTCTCCAGCACATCCCAAAGATTCTCAATGGGGTTCAGGTCTGAACTCTGTGGTAGTCAATCCATGTGTGAAAATGATGTCTCATGCTCCCTGAAACACTTTCACAATTTGAGCACGGTGAATCCTGGCATTGTCATCTTGGAATATGCCCGTGCCATCAGGGAAGAAAAAATCCATTGATGGAATAACCTGGTCGTTCAGTATATTCAGGTAGTCAGCTGACCTCATTCTTTGGGCACATGACGTTGCTGAACCTAGACCTGACCAACTGCAGCAACCCCAGATCATAGCGCTGCCCCCACAGGCTTGTACGGTAGGCACTAGGCATGATGGGTGCATCACTTCAGCCGCCTCTCTTCTTACCCTGATGTGCCCATCACTCTGGAACAGGGTAAATCTGGACTCATCAGACCACATGACCTTCTTCCATTGCTCCAGAGTCCAATCTTTATGCTCCCTAGCAAATTGAAGCCGTTTTTGCCGGTTAGCCTCACTGACAAGTGGTTTTCTTAAGGCTACACAGCTGTTTAGTCCCAATCCCTTAAGTTCCCTTCACATTGTGCGTGTGGAAATGCTCTTACTTTCACTGTTAAACATATCCCTGAGTTCTACTGTAGTTTTTCTACCATTTGATTTCACCAAACGTTTAATGCCAAGTTCCTCATTTTTTTTTTTGATTTGCCGGGTCGCTGTACAGTTCACACAACACGACTTTTGCACTCGGGAGTCTTTCAGTCAGTGTGTATTTCACACTACATGACTAATCGGAAATAAGGGGCTTTCACACTACACGATCTATCACCAACTGGAATCGCAGGCCAGCTTCTCTGGTCTCCCAAACTACGTTGTTGTTTTTTTTGTTTTTTTTTTACAAACACACGTGAGAAGTGACGAGGGGTTTAATGATACAACGTTCAAAAATGCACGTCAACAAGTAGCGAGCGATCAAAGTGTTTGTGCGCTGATGTGCAGCGTAAAATCAAGGAGGAAAAATAAATGAATCTGAGTGGATTTGGCAACATGAACAGTTTGGATTGTTCTGTAGTGAGTTGGAGGTTAATTAATATTTTTGCAATGCAGTGTTGGTGTTATGTTTTGTAGAGAACGATCAAGTCAGAATTACTGTAAAACGTGTGTGTGCCGGTGTATTCTGATATAAACTATATTATCCCCCGTCCCACCTGTTTACACTCCTCTCCTGCGTTTCCCCTCACACTGTATCCTGCATTCTCATTGGCTGTTCGACATAGCACTCACTGCCAGTCGCGCAACTCAGATCAGATATCTGACATGCTAGAAATCTCCGATTCGGTCGGATCGAGTTGTTGGATAGTTCACACTTAGCGATTGAGAGCCGAGTTTTGATCGCTGAGCAAACGCCGAGTTGCTCCCGAGCCGGCAAATCTAGCGCCGACCAGTCGCCGAGCGGAAATCAGAGCAAAAACCGTGTAGTGTGGACTATGCATAAGTGATCGCCGATCGCGATCATTCAGGATTTTTTTCTGACCACATTCCTTCCTCAAAGATGATGTTTCCCCACTGTCCTTCCACTTTTTAATAATGCGTTGGACAGTTCTTAACCCGATTTTAGTAGTTTCAGCAATCTCATTAGATGTTTTCTCTGCTTGATGCATGCCAATAATATGACCCTTATGAAACAGATTAACATCTTTTCCACGACCACAGGATGTGTCTTTCGACGTGGTTGTTTTACAAATGAGAAGCTACTCATTGCATCAGTTAGGGTTAAATAACTTGTTGCCAGCTGAAACATAATCACCCATGCAGTAATTATCCAATGGGAGGCTCTTACCTATTTGCTTAGTTAAATCCAGGTGGTGACCTTTTTTTGGCCAGGCAGTGTATAAGCATAGGTTACAAAGCATGAAATGAGAATTAAGGAACGTCAGCAGCACTGTTGTGTACTTCAGAGAGCGAGTCGTTGGGAAGCAGTCAAAATTGGTTCATAATATTTTAATACATGTTAAACGACGTGTTATTATTTAAAAAATGAAACCAGGGCTATTTGTAGATGCTCTGTTTAAGCATTATACTCCCAAATTTCAGTCTAGATTTGCTGCTGGACAAAGAACCGTTCAGGAGTCGACTCTTATTGATGAGCTGAGTCAATCTATGTGACTCACTGATAAAGTGCAGCCTGTTTCTGAGAGTTTGTAGCCAATCGCTGTTCACAAGGTGGGGTCTATCGGAATACGGGTGGGAAATAGGAACCAAACGAGCTGTGTGAAATCTGACCAGACCATTTTTTTACATAGAAACGAACCATGTTTTACAGTTAAATTATCGCTGTAATATTTACAATATAAATATTATTTATTTGTTTTAATTAAAAGGTACAAGTACTGCTAGGTAATAAGCGTGACATGGTTCTTGGTAGAAACAGTTACTAATTAGCATAGTTGCTAACAGACTAGCCGGGTGTGGATGAACCGCAGTGGGTGAGTTTGCCAGTTCTACAAGATTTATACTTCCGATTAGCATAATGCTAACGCTACTAAGTTCTAACTACGGGTTAAAGTGAATTGAAAACTTGTGATAAATATATAGTTCTTGAAATATATTCGCGTTTTAATAAACTTATATCTGATATTATTGTTTTCATTTGATTAAAACGAGTTAGTTTTTTAACTCCTGTGGTGACTTAGCTTACTTAGTTGCTTAGTAACTCAGGCTTCTCATTCATTACTTTAACTCACTGACATTTTAACGTTTAAATAAGATATTTAGCAAGTTTACACTGCCTTAAAACATATATAAGATTATTAAACTCAAGTAATGGATGACAAAGCTGCACCAGACCTTATAATAATCACTAGGCAGTTCATAATATTCTCACAATGATCATGGTGGCCAAATAAATCATTTTAATATTATACGTTCACCGAACACTTTATTAGATATACCTGTCTAACACCTACAGTCATTGGTCATTTTATAATATTTATTTATTTATTTATTAGGATCTTAACGTTATGTTTTACACACTTTGGTTACATTCATGACGGAAACAGTAGTTACTCATTACACAAGATTTATCAGTTCACCAGTTTAATGTCAAACACAGTCATGGACAATTTAGTATCTCCAATTCACCTCACTTGCACGTCTTTGGACTGTGGGGACAACAGGGAGAACATGCAAACTCCACACAGAAAGGATCCGGACCGGACGGCCCCACCCGGGTATCGAATTCAGGACCTTCCTGCTGTGAGGCGACAGTGCTACCCACTGAGCCACTGTGCTGCCCATTCATTTTATAAACACACGTTGCAACCGGAGCTGGATCTCGAGTACGTCGTATCGAATCCAGCTCTGCCTTACCGGCCGATGCTGGGCGGCTATATGAACAACGATTGGCCTGTTGTTCAGATGGGCGGGACTAAGGTCGGAAGTGGGTCTCTCTCTGTCAGAATGATGCGGTTACGACCTCTGCTGGCTGATTAGAGGCGCCTACACGGAGATGAGGAAGGAGTGCTCTTAGGGTGTGTCTCTCTGCACGCTACGCTAGGTGGCATGACGCTCATCAATGTGTGGGTGGCAAGATGCATAAGGCTTGCTGCTCATGTGTCGCAGGGGATGTGGGTTAGCTTCGATCTCCTCGGTCAGGGCAGGGATCGGCAGGGGCGGAAAGGAGGCGTGATGCAGATTGGGCAATTGGACGCGCTAAAGGGGGAGAAAAAGGGGAGAGAAAAAAAAACTACCCCTACCATACAGGTTAGCTTCTTTCATACAATGACTGTTGGCCATCTGTTGCCCCCTTCTGTACCTCATTTAAGATAAGATAATATAATATAATTCTTTATTAGTCCCACAGTGGGGAAATTCACAGTGTTGCAGCAGCAAAGGTATAGCAAGGCACTCAGTACAAAAAATAGACAAATTAACAGTACAAATGTATAACAATAGACAATTATCAATAAGAAAAGTAAAAAAAAAAACTCTGTTTTTTACAAATAGTTGCACAACTCTAAAATTGCACACGTTAAAAATGTTAAGAATGTTACATGATTAGTTTAAAGTGTGTGTGTACGCGATCGGTCTGGAGCAGTGCTGGTCGTATAATCTAACAGCAGCAGGAAGGAAGGACCTGCGATACCGCTCCTTCACACATTTGAGGTAAAGCAGCCTGTCGCTGAAGGAGCTGCCCAGTGCTGCCAGAGTCTCATGCATGGGGTGGGAGTCGTTCTCCAGCATGGATGCCAGCTTGGCTAACATCCTCCTGGGTCTAAGGGGCTTCCCAGGACAGAGCCGGCCCTCTTAATGAGTTTGTATATGAGTCTCTTCCTGTCTGCTGTAGAGATGCTGCTGCCCCAAAAGATGGCTGATGCCACCACTGTATCAAAGAAAGTCCTAAGGAGTGCCCCCCCACACACTCCAAATGACTGCAGTCTCCTAAGTAGGTAGAGTCTGCTCTGACCTTTTTTATAAAGTGCAGTAGTGGTAACTGACCAGTCCAGTTTGTTGTTGAGGTTAAATAAAATAATGGATGCCAATGCATTTACATAGTCTTGAAAAATCACAACACTGATGTATTGGTACAGGTGTATCAGCTGCAGCACACACTGTAATGATATTACCATGTTAGTGTCACTGCAGTGCTGTATATGGGCCACCACCCGAATAATATCTGGTTAGTGGGGGTTCCTTTCTATCGATAAATGTGGGTGACGATGTTAAAAGAGCAATAAATGGGCTACAGCCTGTAATTGTATACTTGCAAAGTTATTCGGCATGGTAGGTGTAGCTTGTATGATTGATGAATATACACCGATCAGCCATAACATTAAAACCACCTCCTGGTTTCTACACACACTGTCCTTTTTATCAGCTCCACTTACCATATAGAAACAATCAGTATCACTGCAGTGCTGAGATTGATCCACCACCTAAATAATACCTACTCTGTAGTGGTACTGTGGAGGTCCTGACCATTGAAGAACAGCATGAAAGGGGGCTAACAAAGCATGCAGAGAAACAGATAGACTACAGTCAGTAATTGTAGAACTACAAAGTGCTTCTATATGGTAAGTGGAGCTGATAAAATGGACAGTGAGTGTAGAAACAAGGAGGTGGTTTTGATGTTATGGCTGATCGGTGTATGACAACTGATGCATTTTATAATTCAGCCCACCTACCATCAATAAATTGTTGACTGGGCAAAGATCTAGGTGACAGCCTTAGTTCAGTAAAAAAAAAAAAAGTATTGTTTACTTAATACTAATCGGATTGTTAGCACGCAAGTACACATACTGTACTTTTGCTGTAGCACTAGTTTTGCTTATGTAGCATCATCCTACCAGTTAGGAGTAGAGATCAGTTTCTGATCCCACTCAAAAAGAACTTTCAAATGTCAAGTCAAATATGAGTGACACATTAAGCCAGAAGGAACACAAAATAATATGTAAATATACTGTCATTGCACCTGTCACATAAGTAGATCTTCTTATATAATCATAACATCTTATGGCTAAATTTGCTGCCACCTTAATTTATTCTTAGACTTTACGATGCTACATCAGCCCAGTGACAGAATGACAGAACTAATGTAACAAATCTGCAGCCCCAGTCCACCCATCCACCGACATTCCATAAATAGATTGAGGGGAGCATACAGTGTATCACAAAAGTGAGTACACCCCTCACATTTCTGCAAATATTTTATTATATCTTTTCATGGGACGACACTATAGAAATAAAACTTGGATCTAACATAGCGTAGTCAGTGTACAACTTGTATAGCAGTGTAGATTTACTGTCTTCTGAAAATAACTCAACACACAGCCATTAATGTCTAAATGGCTGGCAACATAAGTGAGTACACCCCACAGTGAACATGTCCAAATTGTGCCCAAAGTGTCAATATTTTGTGTGACCACCATTATTATCCAGCACTGCCTTAACCCTCCTGGGCATGGAATTCACCAGAGCTACACAGGTTGCTACTGGAATCCTCTTCCACTCCTCCATGATGACATCACGGAGCTGGTGGATGTTAGACACCTTGAACTCCTCCACCTTCCACTTGAGGATGCGCCACAGGTGCTCAATTGGGTTTAGTCCATCACCTTTACCTTCAGCTTCCTCAGCAAGGCAGTTGTCATCTTGGAGGTTGTGTTTGGGGTCGTTATCCTGTTGGAAAACTGCCATGAGGCCCAGTTTTCGAAGGGAGGGGATCATGCTCTGTTTCAGAATGTCACAGTACATGTTGGAATTCATGTTTCCCTCAATGAACTGCAGCTCCCCAGTGCCAGCAACACTCATGCAGCCCAAGACCATGATGCTACCACCACCATGCTTGACTGTAGGCAAGATACAGTTGTCTTGGTACTTCTCACCAGGGCGCCGCCACACATGCTGGACACCATCTGAGCCAAACAAGTTTATCTTGGTCTCGTCAGACCACAGGGCATTCCAGTAATCCATGTTCTTGGACTGCTTGTTTTCAGCAAACTGTTTGCTGGCTTTCTTGTGCGTCAGCTTCCTTCTGGGATGACGACCATGCAGATCGAGTTGATGCAGTGTGCAGTGTATGGTCTGAGCACTGACAGGCTGACCTCCCACATCTTTAACCTCTGCAGCAATGCTGGCAGCACTCATGTGTCTATTTTTTAAAGCCAACCTCTGGATATGACGCCGAACACGTGGACTCAACTTCTTTGGTCGACCCTGGCGAAGCCTGTTCCGAGTGGAACCTGTCCTGGAAAACCGCTGTATGACCTTGGCCACCATGCTGTAGCTCAGTTTCAGGGTGTTAGCAATCTTCTTATAGTCTAGGCCATCTTTGTGGAGAGCAACAATTCTATTTCTCACATCCTCAGAGAGTTCTTTGCCATGAGGTGCCATGTTGAATATCCAGTGGCCAGTATGAGAGAATTGTACCCAAAACACCAAATTTAACAGCCCTGCTCCCCATTTACACCTGGGACCTTGACACATGACACCAGGGAGGGACAACGACACATTTGGGCACAATTTGGACATGTTCACTGTGGGGTGTACTCACTTATGTTGCCAGCTATTTAGACATTAATGGCTGTGTGTTGAGTTATTTTCAGAAGACAGTAAATCTACACTGCTATACAAGCTGTACACTGACTACTCTAAGTTATATCCAAGTTTCATGTCTATAGTGTTGTGCCATGAAAAGATATAATGAAATATTTGCAGAAATGTGAGGGGTGTACTCACTTTTGTGATACACTGTACTTCATACCCTCAGTTTTTTCCCCTGTTTATGGTTTGTATAAGGCCAGTTAGATTAGTTTTTTGTTTTTTTTTACTTTTTATACATATTAGGGTATTTATTATCTTTCACATAAGCATATGAGGGATACGTTTAGGTGAAGCAGCATGCAGTTCATGTCCAGAATTTTGATAAACTTCTAGATATCTGTAATGTATATAAGTATTCTGTGTCATTTTTATACTTGCAGACCAGAATCAGTTTGGATTGAGAGTTTAGTAAATATGGCATATAGGTACATATAAGTGTAAAAGCTGGTAAGACAATGTGAGCCTAAAAATAGTGGCACTGTGTTAAATTCAGGTGAATTCCAGTGTGGACTGCAACCCTGTATTAGTTATGCTCTCAAGGGGCAGTACATCGGACAACATAACTGGTAGAGCGTGCCCAGTTGCTTTGTTTTAGAGAGACACATCCTTCCATAAATGTTCCTCTGAAGTCCATGGATATTTTAACAAGACAATGCCAGGCCTCTTTCTGTATGTGCTACAACAGTGTGGCCTTGTAGACAGTGTGTGTGTGCTTGATTGGCCTGGCTGCAGTCCAGATTTGTCTCCTATTGAAAATGTATGGTGCAGCATGAAAAGGAGAAGCGGAGGGCTGCGACCACAAACTGTTGAGTATAAAGCAAGAATAGACCAAAAAGTCACTTGCACAGTTCTTAAAGCATTAACAAGACTCATTAACAGGAAAGGTGATGGAACACCTTAAAGATGTCTCTATTACAATAATTTTGGAGAGTGTAGCATTAAATTGTAAATGTGTTTATATTTACAAAATATAATGACATTGATCAGTTAAAATATTGCAAATCTGCGAAGCAAAATTCTACTTTTATCAGTTCTGAAAGGGAAAAAAAGATTCAAAAGAATAAACAAATCACATATTCTCCTTTTTATTTTGTTTTACGAAACGTCCCAACTTTTCTGGACATGGGGTTTGTATTTTCATGAAATATACAGTGCCTTGCAAAAGTATTCAGCCCCCTTGAACTTTTCAACCTTTTGCCACATTTCAGGCTTCAAACATAACGATATGAAATTGTAATTTTTTGTGAAGAATCAACAACAAGTGGGACACAATCGTGAAGTGGAACGAAATTTATTGGATATTTTAAACTTTTTTTAGAAATAAAAAACTGAAAAGTGGGGCGTGCAATATTATTCAGCCCCCTTGCGTTAATACTTTGTAGCGCCACCTTTTGCTGCGATTACAGCTGCAAGTCGCTTGGGGTATGTCTCTATCAGTTTTGCACATCGAGAGACAGACATTTTTGCCCATTCTTCCTCGCAAAACAGCTCGAGCTCAGTGAGGTTGGATGGAGAGCGTTTGTGAACAGCAGTTTTCAGCTCTTTCCACAGATTCTCGATGGGATTCAGGTCTGGACTTTGACTTGGCCATTCTAACACCTGGATACGTTTATTTGTGAACCATTCCATTGTAGATTTTGCTTTATGTTTTGGTTCATTGTCTTGTTGGAAGATAAATCTCCGTCCCAGTCTCAGGTCTTTTGCAGACTGCAACAGGTTTTCTTCCAGAATGGTCCTGTATTTGGCTCCATCCATCTTCCCATCAATTTTAACCATCTTCCCTGTCCCTGCTGAAGAAAAGCAGGCCCAAACCATGATGCTGCCACCACCATGTTTGACAGTGGGGATGGTGTGTTCAGGGTGATGAGCTGTGTTGCTTTTACGCCAAACATAACGTTTTGCATTGTGGCCAAAAAGTTCGATTTTGGTTTCATCTGACCAGAGCACCTTCTTCCACATGTTTGGTGTGTCTCCCAGGTGACTTTTTATAGATATCTTTGAGAAATGGCTTTCTTCTTGCCACTCTTCCATAAAGGCCAGATTTGTGCAGTGTACGACTGATTGTGTCCTATGGACAGAGTCTCCCACCTCAGCTGTAGATCTCTGCAGTTCATTCAGAGTGATCATGGGCCTCTTGGCTGCATCTCTTATCAGTCTTCTCCTTGTTTGAGCTGAAAGTTTAGAGGGACGGCCGGGTCTTGGTAGATTTGCAGTGGTCTGATACTCCTTCCATTTCAATATGATCGCTTGCACAGTGCTCCTTGAGATGTTTAAAGCTTGGGAAATCTTTTTGTATCCAAATCCGGCTTTAAACTTCTCCACAACAGTATCTCGGACCTGCCTGGTGTGTTCCTTGGTCTTCATGATGCTCTCTGCGCTTTAAACAGAACTCTGAGACTATCACAGAGCAGGTGCATTTATACGGAGACTTGATTACACACAGGTGGATTCTATTTATCACCATCAGTCATTTAGGTCAACATTGGATCATTCAGAGATCCTCACTGAACTTCTGGAGTGAGTTTGCTGCACTGAAAGTAAAGGGGCTGAATAATATTGCACGCCCCACTTTTTAGTTTTTTATTTCTAAAAAAAGTTTAAAATATCCAATAAATTTCGTTCCACTTCACGATTGTGTCCCACTTGTTGTTGATTCTTCACAAAAAATTACAATTTCATATCGTTATGTTTGAAGCCTGAAATGTGGCAAAAGGTTGAAAAGTTCAAGGGGGCTGAATACTTTTGCAAGGCACTGTACATGCTCCCTGCATTAAATTCACCAGTGATAACTGCCTATAAAGCTAAAAACCGACTAGTCCTGAACTTATTAAACACTGTTCTGTACCATGTACTCTTGAGCCAAAAGTCTAGCTTGTTTTGATTTACCAGGCATCAAGGGGTTTTTTGTACTAGCAAACTATGACTGAAGTCGCACCTCTTTACTTTATGAAAACACTTAAATAGAAGCAACCCCTGCACTTACTAATCTGTCTTTCTGAAGAAAAACAAACAAAAATATCTTCTGTTCTACCTATACTGTAGATTTGTGTTTTTATGACTGTTGTCTATTTTTGTGTGTGGAAATATGTACTGAAGTTGTGTTTCTGTTGGTCACTCTGAATAAAAGCTGCCTGCTAAATGCTGTTAGATATATTTGAATACAAGATTGGTAATAGTTTTTTTTTTTCTATTTATTCATGCATTTTCTCCCGGTGTAGCGTAGTCAATTTGTCTTCCGCTGCTGTGGATCCCTGATTGCGTTCAAAGATGGTATATTGCTGCTCACATGCCCTCCGACGCGTGCACAGTCTTAGCGGACCCCTTTTTTTTACACCTGTGGTCTGCTTGAAGACCCCACCCACTTAGTCCGGTCTTTTCCCACACAGCAGACACTGTGGGCGATTTGTGTCTGCTGCAGGCACTGCCAGGTGTGCCGGCTAGATGGTGCCCAGCCGACCGGTTGCAGAGCCGAGATTCGAACCGGGCTAGAATCCACCACTGGCTAGAGTAAAGACGTCACTGTCAGCTGTGTCGGAGGAAGCAGGTGCGCGTCTGCAGCCCTTCTCGACCAACGTAGTGGCGGTTCTAGCAGCAGAGGAATTGTTCAGGGATTAGACAATTATAAATGACTAAATTAGGGGGAAAACAGGAATTTATATGAAAGAGTGCAAGTATATTGTAACCGTTGCTTATTTTCTGTTTCTGTTTCTCTTCTCCCCATGTTCTTTCAGGTAATACGGCGGCAGCAGGATGACCGAATATAAGCTGGTGGTGGTAGGAGCAGGTGGTGTTGGGAAGAGTGCACTCACCATACAGCTCATCCAGAATCACTTCGTAGATGAATATGACCCCACCATAGAGGTACGCCTTACATTACAGACAAACGTTATAAAGTAGCATTTGGGCGGAACAAAAGCTGAAACATCTGCTTCCTGCCACACCCAGACTGACATGTCTAGACTCTTTACTCAGTTCAACCTGTTTTAAGCTTTCCAAACCAGGGGCAGGACAGTAGCCTGGTTTTTATCTTAGGGGAAAATGGGGAAAAAGACTTTAGTTTTCCTTTGTGTTGTCAAATGTGAGCACATGTACAACAAATTCAGGGTTTTTTGAGAACTTTAAATACAATGCTTTAAGCTGCTATGATGCCATGGCACTGCTTTCTTCTTCCCGTCTCCCCTTTTAATCTGGTGCCTACTGCCCAGTCCATACCTCTGTAAGCCTGGGCAATTAGGGTCTGTTCGAAAACCTAGTGAGCTGCCTTGCTGTCTTACTACCTACCAGAGATGTTCACAAGTCACAAAATACGAGTCCGAGTCAAGTCACGAGTCAATAGGCTAGAGTCCGAGTCAAGTCACGAGTCAATAGGCTAGAGTCCGAGTCGAGTCATGAGTCAATATAATAAACACAAAACATATATTGGAAATGTAGCGTAGAAATATACAAATAATATGTAAGTTCAGATAAAAAACAGCAACAGATTAGCAACTGTATTTTGCCATTTTACTTCGTGCCTTTACTTTCCTAGGTACCAGTTAAACTGACGTTTTGTTACTTTTGCAAATCAAGGCACAGTGGCCAAAATCCAAAACACAGCAAAATATCCATAATCACTGCTTACCTTAGCTTATGTTGTTCCAGATGCTATTAAATGTATAACCGTGTGTCCCATTAGGAATAACCCGTTATTTTGTAAATGTGCTTACAATTAAAAACCTCCAAACTTTTCCCGGTTGTGAAGTAAAACACAAACTCGGTAGAAAGCCAATCAAGCGTTTCATTAACACATCTGTGTGACGCTGCAAACTAAATAAATGCAGATAACAGTATTTCTTACTAACAATTACAATCAGAAGGTCTGATTGGTTCAGAAAGCGTTTTATCAACCATTAGTGCCAATTCTGTAGGAGTGTTCCATTCACATTAGTTGTTACTGTGAAGTGCACTACATATTCCACCATTTTAAGTGAGATTCATATTCAAAGGAAGGAGCAGGGAGCGATGCTTCATCACTACGCTGGAAGCTGGCTGGAACATTTACCCATTGCGTGCGTTGCGGGTTAAGACGGCCGGAGCGTTATTAGAGAGCAGAAAATGACACGATCAGAATGATGTTGGATCATATATACAGGGTGGGCCATTTATATGGATACACCTAAATAAAATGGGAATGGTTGGTGATATTAACTTCCTGTTTGTGGCACATTAGTATATGGGAGGGGGGAAACTTTTCAAGATGGGTGGTGACCATGGTGGCCATTTTGAAGTCGGCCATTTTGGATCCAACTTTAGTTTTTTCAATGGGAAGAGGGTCATGTGACACATCAAACTTATTGAGAATTTCACAAGAAAAACAATGGTGTGCTTGGTTTTAACGTAACTTTATTCTTTCATGAGTTATTTACAAGCTTCTGACCTCTTATAAAATGTGTTCAAAGTGCTGCCCATTGTGTTGGATTGTCAATGCAACCCTCTTCTCCCACTCTTCACACACTGATAGCAACACCGCAGAAGAAATGCTAGCTTCTTGTGACCTGGCCACTATCCTGCAAGAAGAATGGCTTAAAATCCCTCTGACCACTGTGCAGGACTTGTATATGTCATTTCCAAGACGAATTGACGCTGTATTGGCCGCAAAAGGAGGCCCTACACCATACTAATAAATTATTGTGGTCTAAAACCAGGTGTTTCAGTTATTTTGTCCAACCCGGGTTGGTTCTGGTGGAAACAGGAGAGTTGAGGTGCACATTTAATTCTGCCGTGATTTGGGCAGCCGTGGTTTTATGTTTTTTGGATACAATCCGGGTTAGCACCCGAACATCCCTTTCAGACAGCTTCCTCTTGCGTCCACAGTTAATCCTGTTGGATGTGGTTTGTCCTTCTTGGTGGTATGCTGACATTACCCTGGATACCGTGGCTCTTGATACATCACAAAGACTTGCTGTCTTGGTCACAGATGCGCCAGCAAGACGTGCACCAACAATTTGTCCTCTTTTGAACTCTGGTGTGTCACCCATAATGTTGTGTGCATTGCAATATTTTGAGCAAAACTGTGCTCTTACCCTGCTAATTGAACCTTCACACTCTGCTCTTACTGGTGCAATGTGCAATTAATGAAGATTGGCCACCAGACTGGTCCAATTTAGCCATGAAACCTCCCACACTAAAATGACTGGGGTTTCAGTTATTTTGTCCAACCCCTGTGTATGTATATATATATATATATATATATATATATATATATATATATATATAAATATATATATATAAATATATTATAAATATATATACTGTGTGTATATATATATATATATATACAGTGTATCACAAAAGTGAGTACACCCCTCACATTTCTGCAGATATTTAAGTATATCTTTTCATGGGACAACACTGACAAAATGACACTTTGACACAATGAAAAGTAGTCTGTGTGCAGCTTATATAACAGTGTAAATTTATTCTTCCCTCAAAATAACTCAATATACAGCCATTAATGTCTAAACCACCGGCAACAAAAGTGAGTACACCCCTAAGAGACTACACCCCTAAATGTCCAAATTGAGCACTGCTTATCATTTTCCCTCCAAAATGTCATGTGATTTGTTAGTGTTACTAGGTCTCAGGTGTGCATAGGGAGCAGGTGTGTTCAATTTAGTAGTACAGCTCTCACACTCTCTCATACTGGTCACTGAAAGTTCCAACATGGCACCTCATGGCAAAGAACTCTCTGAGGATCTTAAAAGACGAATTGTTGCGCTACATGAAGATGGCCAAGGCTACAAGAAGATTGCCAACACCCTGAAAATGAGCTGCAGCACAGTGGCCAAGATTATCCAGCGTTTTAAAAGTGCAGGGTCCACTCAGAACAGACCTCGCGTTGGTCGTCCAAAGAAGCTGAGTGCACGTGCTCAGCGTCACATCCAACTGCTGTCTTTGAAAGCTAGGCGCAGGAGTGCTGTCAGCATTGCTGCAGAGATTGAAAAGGTGGGGGGTCAGCCTGTCAGTGCTCAGACCATACGCCGCACACTACATCAAATTGGTCTGCATGGCTGTCACCCCAGAAGGAAGCCTCTTCTGAAGTCTCTACACAAGAAAGCCCGCAAACAGTTTGCTGAAGACATGTCAACAAAGGACATGGATTACTGGAACCATGTCCTATGGTCTGATGAGACCAAGAATAATTTGTTTGGTTCAGATGGTCTCAAGCATGTGTGGCGGCAATCAGGTGAGGAGTACAAAGATAAGTGTGTCATGCCTACAGTCAAGCATGGTGGTGGGAATGCCATGGTCTGGGGCTGCATGAGTGCAGCAGGTGTTGGGGAGTTACATTTCATTGAGGGACACATGAACTCCAATATGTACTGTGAAATACTGAAGCAGAGCATGATCCCCTCCCTCCGGAAACTGGGTCGCAGGGCAGTGTTCCAGCATGATAATGACCCCAAACACACCTCTAAGACGACCACTGCTTTATTGAAGAGGCTGAGGGTAAAGGTGATGGACTGGCCAAGCATGTCTCCAGACCTAAACCCAATAGAACATCTTTGGGGCATCCTCAAGCGGAAGGTGGAGGAGCGCGAAGTCTCGAATATCCGCCAGCTCCGTGATGTCGTCATGGAGGAGTGGAAAAGCATTCCAGTGGCAACCTGTGAAGCTCTGGTAAACTCCATGCCCAGGAGAGTTAAGGCAGTTCTGGGAAATAATGGTGGCCACACAAAATATTGACACTTCAGGAACTTTCACTAAGGGGTGTACTCACTTTTGTTGCCGGTGGTTTAGACATTAATGGCTGTATATTGAGTTATTTTGAGGGAAGAAATAATTTACACTGTTATATAAGCTGCACACAGACTACTTTTCATTGTGTCAAAGTGTCATTTTGTCAGTGTTGTCCCATGAAAAGATATACTTAAATATCTGCAGAAATGTGAGGGGTGTACTCACTTTTGTGATACACTGTATATATATATATATATATATATATATATATATATATATATATATATATATACAGTGTATCACTCTCTCATACTGGTCACTGAAAGTTCCAACATGGCACCTCATGGCAAAGAACTCTCTGAGGATCTTAAAAGACAAATTGTTGCGCTACATGAAGATGGCCAAGGCTACAAGAAGATTGCCAACACCCTGAAACTGAGCTGCAGCACAGTGGCCAAGATCATCCAGCGTTTTAAAAGAGCAGGGTCCACTCAGAACAGACCTCGCGTTGGTCGTCCAAAGAAGCTAAGTGCACGTGCTCAGCGTCACATCCAACTGCTGTCTTTGAAAGATAGGCGCAGGAGTGCTGTCAGCATTGCTGCAGAGATTGAAAAGGTGGGGGGTCAGCCTGTCAGTGCTCAGACCATACGCCGCACACTACATCAAATTGGTCTGCATGGCTGTCACCCCAGAAGGAAGCCTCTTCTGAAGTCTCTACACAAGAAAGCCCACAAACAGTTTGCTGAAGACATGTCAACAAAGGACATGGATTACTGGAACCATGTCCTATGGTCTGATGAGACCAAGATTAATTTGTTTGGTTCAGATGTTCTCAAGCATGTGTGGCAGCAATCAGGTGAGGAGTACAAAGATAAGTGTGTCATGCCTACAGTCAAGCATGGTGGTGGGAATGCCATGGTCTGGGGCTGCATGAGTGCAGCAGGTGTTGGGGAGTTACATTTCATTGAGGGATGCATGAACTCCAATATGTACTGTGAAATACTGAAGCAGAGCATGATCCCCTCCCTCCGGAAACTGGGTCGCAGGGCAGTGTTCCAGCATGATAATGACCCCAAACACACCTCTAAGACGAGGTGATGGACTGGCCAAGCATGTCTCCAGACCTAAACCCAATAGAACATCTTTGGGGCATCCTCAAGCGGAAGGTGGAGGAGCGCAAAGTCTCGAATATCCGCCAGCTCTGTGATGTCGTCATGGAGGAGTGGAAAAGCATTCCAGTGGCAACCTGTGAAGCTCTGGTAAACTCCATGCCCAGGAGAGTTAAGGCAGTTCTGGGAAATAATGGTGGCCACACAAAATATTGACACTTCAGGAACTTTCACTAAGGGGTGTACTCACTTTTGTTGCCGGTGGTTTAGACATTAATGGCTGTATATTGAGTGATTTTGAGGGAAGAATAAATTTACACTGTTATATAAGCTGCACACAGACTACTTTTCATTGTGTCAAAGTGTCATTTTGTCAGTGTTGTCCCATGAAAAGATATACTTAAATATCTGAAGAAATGTGAGGGGTGTACTCACTTTTGTGATACACTGTATATATATATATATATATATATATATATATATATATATATATATACACACAGTATATATATTTATAATTGTCACATGTATTAATGTTGCTGGCTTTTGTTGTATGCAAGTCATTTTTTATGAGTCACAAGTCAAGTCAGAGTCATTTGAAACGAGTTCGAGTCGAGTCTGAAGTCGCTGTGTGTGCGACTTACGTGCGACTCCAACTCGAGTTGCAAACTCGAGTCCCCATCTCTGCTGCCTAAGTATAGAGGCAGCTGCTTAGGTATAGAAGATTCTAATAAGTCATCGACTTATAAGTCAGGTTATTCAAATGCATTACTTAGACAGCGATTCCATCTGTTTTTGCTTACTAAACTAACACTGTTAGCCTCATCCCATTCAAACCAATGGGATGAGGTGGCACAACGCACTAGCATGTCAACTAACATCTCCCACCATGTATGAAAAATGGCTACATTCGCTGACAAGCCCGAATTTGCAAATAAATGACACTTGTGCATGTTTATACAACTTAAAAATGAATGATAATTTATTTACGTTTTGAAAATAACTGTTCGTTGCTCCGCATTCATCCGCCATATTTTATATTTTTCTTGTGAGAAAAGCTGTGCCGCACTGAATGCTGGGATTGTCTTCACTGCTAAGGCAGCATCGGATGCTCCCTCGTTATTCTGTCAAAATTCCGTTCAAATTTAAGGTGCCTTATTAAACAGCATTTTAAGGCATCTAAGAATTCGAACAGCCTCTTTACACACAAGTTACACATAAGTGATAGACGATTGGGGTTCTACTTTAGCAGATATCATTTAGTAATTTTGGCTCACAATAACTTTGTTAAATGTATGAATTTTGCACAGGACTCCTACAGAAAGCAGGTTGTAATCGATGGTGAATCATGTCTGCTGGACATCCTGGACACAGCAGGACAAGAAGAGTACAGTGCCATGAGGGACCAGTATATGAGGACCGGAGAGGGCTTTCTTTGTGTGTTTGCCATCAATAACACCAAATCTTTTGCTGATGTGCATTTGTACCGGTAGGTAATTGCTATATTGTGTAACCACTTGCATAGAGACATATTCCAGCTTCTTTACATTCTGTTGTAAGCTTTCTTAAATTAAACATGAGAGGCCAAGAGCAGTCCCGGAGATCGCACTTGGCAGCTGCAGGAGACCCCATCTGACCTGCCCTCCCTCTAACACGTTCAATTGTGTTTGTGTGAATGCCTGGCCAGGTTCTGCTAAAATTTGAACTCAGGAGTTCAAACACTGCAGTGGTGTGCTAGCACGTTAGGCTATATTTAGTACCAATATTTCTGAGGTGTTATGAAAAGAGGAAGGTTGTTTATTTCCTGCATATTAGGTAGCTGTGTATGGAGGATTCTGCTGTCTGTAGGTTTTATGCAGTGTTTGCTTCTTTCCTTCTTTCCATTTAGGGAGCAGATCAAGCGAGTAAAAGACTCTGATGACGTGCCCATGGTTCTGGTTGGAAACAAATGTGATTTGGCCAAAACCGTTGACACCAAGCAGGCTCAGGAGCTAGCCAGGAGCTATGGCATCGAATTTGTTGAAACATCAGCCAAGACCAGACAGGTAAGCAAAAAAAAAAAAAAAAAAGATCAGCCATAACATTAAAACCACCTCCTTGTTTCTACACTCACTGTCCATTTTATCAGCTCCACTTACCATATAGAAGCACTTTGTAGTTCTACAATTACTGACTGTAGTCCATCTGTTTCTCTACATACCTTTTTAGCCTGCTTTCACCCTGTTCTTCAATAGTCAGGACTCTCCCAGGACCACCACAGAGCAGGTATTATTTAGGTGGTGGATCATTCTCAGCACTGCAGTGACAATGACATGGTGGTGGTGTGTTAGTGTGTGTTGTGCTGGTATGAGTGGATCAGACACAGCAGCGCTGCTGGAGTTTTTTTTTTTTTTTTTTTTTTTTTTTTTTCCTCTTCCTCTCTCTCTCTCTCCCCTTTTTCTCCCCCTTTTAGCGCATCAAATTATCCAATTTGCGTCGTGCTTCCTCTCTGCCCATGCCGAACTCTGCCCTGACCGAGAAGATCGAAGCTAACCCACATGCATTTTTTCACCTACACATTGACGAGTGTTGCGCCACCTAGCGTTGCATGCGGAGAGACACACCCTAAGAGCACTCCTACCTCATCTCTTGTGCAGGCGCCTCTAATCAGCCGGCAGAGGTTGTAACTGCACCATTCTGACAGAGAGAAACCCACTTCCGGCCCCTTGTCCCACCCCCCAACTGAACAACCGGCCAATCGTTGTTCATGTAGCTATTCAGCCTCGAGCCGGTAAGGCAGAGCTGGATTCGATACCATGTATCCGGAATACAGCTCTGGTTGCAGCGTGTGTCCAGCAGTGACAGTGAGGTGTTTAAAACTCCAGCAGCGCTGCTGTGTCTGATCCACTCATACCAGCACAACACACACTAACACACCATCACCATGTCAGTGTCACTGCAGTGCAGAGAATGATCCACCACCTAAATAATACCTACTCTGTAGTGGTCCTGGGAGAGTCCTGACCATTGAAGAACAGCTTGAAAGGGGCCTAACAAAGCATGCAGAGAAACAGATGGACTACAGTCAGTAATTGTATAACTACAAAGTGCTCCTATATGGTAAGTGGAGCTGATAAAATGGATAGTGAGTGTAGAAACAAGGAGGTGTTTTTAATGTTATGGCTGATCGGTGTATACTGATACTGACAAGATGAATACACATGATGCATACATTTAACTCTTGGGCATTTTTTGCTACAGGGGGTCGAGGATGCTTTTTACACCCTCGTCCGGGAGATTCGTCATTACCGCATGAAAAAGCTCAACAGCAGGGAGGACAGGAAACAGGGCTGCCTCGGAGTGTCCTGTGAAGTCATGTGATTAGGACGTCCTCCACCTCTCCGGAGAGCCTCGGAAGAGTATCAGCCAGCCGCAGAATACTTAGTGATTCATTTTGCATCACTAGTCAGTTATATAGTGTATAGATCAGTAGTGGAGTCTCCGAAGGGCTTCATGTGCTGGCTACAAGGGATCAATTCAAACCTGCTGTACCTGCTGTGATGGAAAAGTGGTGCCGTTTAAGTGACAGTAGGCCCTCTGATTATTTTAATTGATGTGCATTTATCTCATAAGTCATTACATGATGGAATCTTGCTTACTGCATTATTAAAAAATTGGACTTCATTTATACTGGACCTTAATCACTCAGTACTCAGGAATACTGTGAAGGCAAAAGTGCTTCTAATTTCTAGATGCCTTTTTGCCAAAGTTATTATAGATCAGAGTTGGCATCAGATTTTTATTCTTCTGTATATTCTTGCCGTTGTTTTTATTATTGTGCTTCCTTACTTATAGTAGCGTCTGTTGTCGTAATAGCGTGTATGAGCATCATGTGTTATATGGAGCCCATCATCACAACACGGTTTGGGTTGGCATTATTACTAACACATAAGCAGCATTGTTTGTGAAAATATCTCTGTACCCTTCGAGCATCTGGAGGATTCGAATCTAAGTGGTAGGTCAGAGCCAAAACATCTTTGACAGGCAGGGTTCAGTGTCGACCCGTGAAATGTTAGCAATTTCACACCAACTATTGAGGCAAGCATGTTGGTCACTGTAGGGCAACATGGCGATGTCAAGTGCAAGCAAGCTTTCGGCTGTTATAAACTGGGTCTCAAATCGCATACTGTACTCTAATACTATTTGCTTATATATGATCAAAAATTAGTGCATACTTGTAAGGGACATAAATGTAATATCTGCTTTAATATTTCATTGATTTCTGCAGCTGCTTAATTAGAACTCATACTATTTGTCTAAAAATATGTTCATTAATCTAACTTTTGTAGTTCAGTGTGGCTCTTCGGAAAACATGACAAATTCTCCTGGTCAGAATATAAGTACAGCATTTTTATTAACTGGTGGTGTAGAAAGTGCAATATTATTGAACTTCCTAATTTCCTCTCATCCACTGACAGTACATTTGGTGACTTTTCTCTGCCTATATAAGTAGGGCTAGTTTGATTGCACCCATTGACAGAAGGTTGTTAGAGAATAGTTTCATGTCTGGTAGCCTAAGCTTGCTTGACTGTAAACGGTGTTCCAACAACTCCTAATTCATGGTCATAAACAAATAAAATTTACATTTTCGGCATTTAGTAGACGCTTTTATCTTTGACAGTATATAGTCTAAGCAATGAAAGGGCCTTGCTCAAGGGCCCAACAGTGACAACCTGGCAGTGGTGGGGCTTGAACCAGTGGCTACATATTAAATAAATGGCCAATGTTTCTATTTCATGACATTGATAAGCACATGCATAAACCATAAATAATTGGACAAACAGGGGTTGCTCTAAAGGACATTCAGCAATTACTATGGATCCCAAAAATCTTAGTTAAATATTAAAGTTTTAAGCCGCCCAGGTGGCACAGCGGTAAAGTATGCTAGCACCAGAGTTGGGGTTTTCGAATACATCGTATCGAATCTCAGCTCTGCCATCTGACTGGGTTGGGCGGCTGCATGAACAGCGATTGGCTGTTGTTCAGGGTTAGGGGTAAAAAGTCGGATCATAGGTCCTCTTAGCTGGTGCAACTGCGGCCCCTGCTGGCTGACTGATGGCGCCTGCACAGGGCTGAGGAATAATGCTGATGGGGGTGTGGCCCTCCGTACACGGTGCCTGTCGGTGTATGGACTCGACTTGTGCAGGTGAAAAATGCAGTCTGTACTGACTGTACGTGCTGGAGGGGGCGTATGTCAGTTGAGAGGCGTCCTTAAGCGTCCTATATATAATATAATATAGTTTTAAAGTTATAGACATAAACTGCAAAATAGGCTCTAGATCACTCCTAGTCGTCTGCTAAAGCCTTTTTGATTATGGGCATAGACTGAACAGTAACTTTATTTGGTACAAAATGGGCTTTATTTGAGCTTTTTTCCTCTATTATATCCTAGTCTAATCATTCCAATTCCCAATTGTGAATCAGCTGTCGCTTGGACAACCCAAATTCGATCAAGAAGATCCACTTCCGCTTTTTACCCCCTGCCAGTAATGGGTTCCCATATCTGTGTTCGGCGCCTTGTGACCTGACACTCTGAAGTGGTGTGGTAGTGTTAGACCACTTCGCCACCCAAGTGCATTGGGCTTTGTTTCTTAATGTTTTGTTGGGAATCACAAAACATCAATATAATCAACAGTAGTATGTAGGTATGTGATCTGAGACTCATCTCTAGACTGTTTAGTGTGATACTGGCATCAGATCAGGCTTTACTGACCATTTACACTGGTTGGCTACGAAGTCTATCTTGTGTATGCCTGTACATAGTGACGATCAGGTATATCAGCCACCTTAAGATGTGGTAATTACAAATCTTGCGTAATTACATTAGAGAGCAGCAACGCTTGAGTTTTTTTTTATTTTATTTTTTTATTGGTACGTACCAGAATTAAAATTAGTTTAATTTGGATATTACTAATTACTGCAAAACAGGCTAGGTTCTTATTGTTTTTGTAATCTGGTCACATACTAATTACCACCTAATTCAAAAGCCTTTCTTTAAAGGGAATGTTCCAGTAATTTTGGTTAAATTACGTTGTCAAAACTCTTGTGTCCACTAACAGTTTGTGATTTTGTTCCAAGAAAATAAAACACAACAACCTGCACCCTTCAATTAATTGCAGTTTTCAACTGGCCGAGGCTTCTGTGATTTGCAGGTTCAGGTGTTTACTCCTTGCTTGCTTTTCCATTCACCAGGTTAACTAATGGCTCTGACCTTACTCACTCACTGTATTAACCGCTTATCCAATTAGGGTCGCTGGATGGGTGCTGGAGCCTATCCCAGCTTTTCAATGGGCGCAAGGCACACAGTAACACCCTGGATGGGGTGCCAATCCATCGCAGGGCAGACACACACACATACACACACCCATTCACCTATAGGGCAATTCAGTGTCTCCAATTAACCTGACTGCATGTTTTTTGGACTGTGGGAGGAAACCGGAGCTCCCGGAGGAATCCCACGCAGACACGGGGAGAACATGCAAACTCTGCACAGAAAGGACCCGGACCGCCCGGAGATCGAACCCAGGACCTTCTTGCTGTGAGGCGACAGTGCTAGCCACCGTGCTGCCCGGCTCGGACCTTTATATTAAAATTTTTGTGCCTTATTTGATTAAAAGTGTTGTTTTAAAAGAAGTTGATTAAATGGGACCCAGTAGGATCTATTGTGGGTGATCTGTTATGTTCTGAATATCACATCTGAGTGCCTTGTGCTTATTGTCCTGACTAGATGACGTCCTTTAAATGATAGTTTAGGAATGTTTGGTTAGTGTTTGGGAGCATTGGAATCTGTTGTGTGCTTGTAATGAGGCGCTCTGCTCCTGGGCCATAGCTCACTGTCATTCTGTTTGTGTTTAAATCTGGCAAAATATTCCATGCCTTTTTAAGTTTCCCACAAGGCATTTCTGGAAATATGATGCTCTTGTCATGACATTTGTTTCGAACTGTGCCTTGTTTTTAACAACTCAGATGCCAGTAGTGGTTTGTTGGTGCAGAAACACAAAAAAGACACCAGTAATCATGGCCTGGTGCGGACACATGCTTTTTTTTCGTAAATCTCTTTTTCCAAATAAATTACTTGTTTTTTAAGTTTGTCCACATCCAGACGATGTTAATTAGCTTTTTAATGATCTGTATAATGTCATTTGTTTGGCTTTAAGGGACTCACTTCTCTAATTAAACACTGATCTGGAAATAAACATTTCATATCAGAAATGCCTTTTTATCTGTCCCTTTTACCTGTCCATTTTATCAGCTCCACTCACCATATAGAAGCACTTTATAGTTCTACAATTACTGACTGTAGTCCATCTGTTTCTCTGCATGCTTTGTTAGCCCCCTTTCATGCTGTTCGTCAATGGTCAGGACCCCCACAGTACCACTACAGAGCAGGTATTATTTGGGTGGTGGATGATTCTCAGCACTGCAGTGACACTGACATGGTGGTGGTGTGTTAGTGTGTGTTGTGCTGGTATGAGTGGATCAGACACAGCAATGCTGCTGGAGTTTTTAAACATCTCACTGTCACTGCTGGATAGGGCGGCATGGTGGCCAAGTGGGTAGCACTGTCGCCTGGGTCCTGGGTTTTATCCCCAGGTGGGGCGGTCCGGGTCCTTTCTGTGTGGAGTTTGCATTTTCTCCCCGTGTCCGTGTGGGTTTACTCCTGGTGCTCCAGTTTCCTCCCACCGTTCAAAGACATGCAAGTGAGGCGAATTGGAGACGCTAAATTGTCAATCACTGTATTTGATATAACCTTGTGAACTGATGAACCTTGTGTGATGAGTAACTACCGTTCCTGTCATGAATGTAACCAAAGTGTAAAACATGATGTTAAAATCCTAATAAACAATAAACAAACAATCACTGCTGGACTGAGAATAGTCCACCAACCAAAAATATCCAGCCAACAGCACCCCATGGGCAGTGTCCTGTGACCACTGATGAAGGTCTAGAAGATGACTAACTCAGCAGCAATAGATGAGCGATCGTCTTTGACTTTACATCTACAAGGTGGACCAACTAGGTAGGAGTGTCTAATAGAGTGGACAGTGAGTGGACACGGTATTTAGAAACTCCAGCAGCACTGCTGTGTCTGATCCACTCATACCAGCACAACACACACTAACACACCACCACCATGTCAGTGTCACTGCAGTGCTGAGAATGACCCTCCACCCAAATAATACCTGCTCTGTGGGGGTCCTGAGCATTAAAGAACACGGTGAAAGCAGGCTAAAAAAGTATGTAGAGAAACAGATGGACTACAGTCAGTAATTGTAGAACTGCAAAGTGCTTCTATATGGTAAGGTGTAGGAACAAGGAGGTGGTTTTAATGTTATGGCTGATCGGTGTATATAAAGAGTCATACTTTTATAAGTAAATGAATTCTAAACCTTGATACATGTTCGAGTCCCTATGTGTTCTTGTCCTTGTTCACGTTCGTGTGTGTTTGCGTGTGCAAATGTAATGCAGTTAATCTCTGCCTGTGTGTCTTGGTGTGCCTGTCTGTTGGAACTTAAAATAGTGCTTGGAGCGTTCTTTCTGATATCCAGTGTGGGTACATGGCTCTAGTTACACTTCTTGGGCAACACTTTATTGCAGCTGAACACGGGGTAAGGTGCTCACTTACCCGCAGCCTGTACGCGGTGTGTGAGCAGCTCGGCTTAGCCAGACTACTGGAACTTGTTAGTGTCAGCAGCACACCGTCGCCATGCCCAAGGTCCCACTGCCAGGTGAGTGTTCACCACCACCACCACCACCAAGCAGAAACTCAACTCAGTTGCTTGCCAGTGTGCGCTTTTACAGTTTTTCATCAAAGCCTGTAGATTTTGAAGGGAGTTTAGGGGATCCTAGAGTCTGTGCAGTATAACTATTGAGTTTGTGATTTTATCTGATTTTTAATTATGTGATTATGGTAGGAAATCAG
This sequence comes from Trichomycterus rosablanca, assembly GCF_030014385.1. Taxonomy (NCBI): domain Eukaryota; kingdom Metazoa; phylum Chordata; class Actinopteri; order Siluriformes; family Trichomycteridae; genus Trichomycterus; species Trichomycterus rosablanca. Next base: position 21,062,051 of record NC_085994.1, read on the forward strand.
TATTGAATAGCGGGGATCTAGATATTCAGCAAAGGGTTATAATTTTTGTCATTTGTTGTAATCGAATAATATCTACTAATGTTTTAGTTCAGATTATTTATCATTGCCTGATTTACTAAGCATCTGAAGATGTATTATGTAATGTTAATTTTAAGTACCATTATCAAGTGGCAAAACCACTACAAACATGGCATACTTGCACAGCTGCAAGACACACTGGGTCTAAAATAGGGCTGAGCAATTAGATGATATGCAGTTAAGTGAAACAAATATATCCATTGGTAGATATTTGCAGCATTTAAAACACGCCGTAAAGACTAGCTGTAAACTTAGAAGCAGTGTCTTCTTCTTATTAACAGAGGACTCCTTATTAACATGAAAGTAGTTTGTAATTAAAGGATGCAACTGATCTGCTATTTAAATTAGGGCAGAGCATTTTAATGATATGCAGTTAAGTGAAACAAATACACAGATCAGCCATAACATTAAAACCACCTCCTTGTTTCTACACACATTGTCCATTTTATTAGCTCCACTTACCATATAGTTCTACAATTACTGACTGTAGTCCATCTGTTTCTCTGCATGCTTTGTTAGCCCCCTTTCATGCTGTTCTTCAATGGTCAGGACCCCCACAGGACCACTACAGAGCAGGTATTATTTCGGTGGTGGGTCATTCTCAGCACTGCACTAACAATGACATGGTGGTGGTGTGTTAGTGTGTGTTGTGCTGGTATGAGTGGATAAAACAGCAGTGCTGCTGGAGTTTTTAAACACCTCACTGTCACTGCTGGACTGAAAATAGTCCACCAACCAAAAATATATCCAGCCAACAGCACCCCGTGAGCAGCGTCCTGTGACCACTGATGAAGGTCTAGAAGATGACCAACTCAAACAGCAGCAATAGATGAGCGATCGACTCTGACTTTACATCTACAAGGTGGACCAACTAGGTAGGAGTGTCTAATAGAGTGGACAGTGAGTGGACACGGTATTTAAAAACTCCAGCAGCGCTGCTGTGTCTGATCCACTCATACCAGCACAACACACACTAACACACCACCACCATGTCATTGTCACTGCAGTGCTGAGAATGATCCACCATCTAAATAATACCTGCTCTGCGGTGGTCCTGTGGGGGTCCTGACCATTAAAGAACAGGGTGAAAGCAGGCTAAAAAAGTATGTAGAGAAACAGATGGACTACAGTCAGTAGTTGTAGAAATTCAAAGTGCTTCTATATGGTAAGTGGAGCTGATAAAATGGACAGTGAGTGTAGAAACAAGGAGGTGCTTTTAAAGTTATGGTTGATCAGTGTATGTAATCACACTCCACATTGAAAATTTCCTTCAGGGATGTTTTTACTGTCACTATTTTAAATCTATCGACTTATCACCTTGCAGCTAAAGTTCACTCCATAATTAATTAGATAGGTCAAATTACATCACAGTTAAAGGGGAACTTAGTTTATTTTGCATATTCTAGATGATCCTTTACATTTAGTGTAGTTTAGCAATGTCATTATCAAAACCCATGCATTCAGTAATCCTAATGGTGGAAGAAAATTTGATTTGTATAATGCACGGCCTTGTGATGTACAAATAGATGTAGTGCCACAGACAGGGTGTGAGCCAAGCAACCTGGTATTGCTTGCACTTGTTCTGCCATGTCTGACAGTAATTCATGGCGGTGTAGGGTAAAAGCCAAGTTTTAGTTTCACCCTGTTTCCTTTCAGCAACTCCAGTGGATCAGTAACCAAACCAAAGTAGACAACCAGCACATTATCCAGGGGGACTTGATAATTATTTGTTCTCTGATTAAAAGAAATCTTACTATTATTAAGGTTTCAGTTTTATCCAAGTCATACTAATAGACAATGTCTAATGTCTGAACTAAACTAATAACTCAAACAATTCTACTTGTCATATCTTTGGTAATCACACTGGTGTGTCAGTTACAGCCAGTGCATAAAAAGCACTTCAATGATTATTGCAGCTACAGAAAACCCACAATTGTTGAATGTTCTGTTGTTCTGGGATTTCTTGCATGAGCAGATGTTTTATCAGGAAGCAAAACATCTGACTTTAACCAACAGACAAGAAAGAATGACATGGCCCCCAGGACATTCCGCTAGCACACCAGCATGGAGATTCTGAACACCCTGGTTCTAATCTCGGCTTTGCTACCGGTCGGCTGGGCACCATATAGTGGGCACAAATTGGCCACTGTGTCTGTTGGGGATATGACCGGACCAGATGGGTGGGGTCTTCATAAGCTGTGCAAGGACCTTGGTTATGCCTAGACTGGTCGGCGCTAGATTTGCCGGCTCTGGAGCAACTTGGCGTTTGCTCGGCGATCGAAACTCGGCTCTCGATCGCTATGTGTGAACTACTCAACAACTTGATCCGAGCGCTCGGGGACCGAATCGAGATTTCTAGCATGTCAGATATCTGATCCGAGTTGGCCGACTGGCAATGAGTGCTATGTCGAACAGCCAATGAGAACACAAGATACGGTGTGAGGGGAAACGCAGGGGAGGAGTGTAAACAGGTGGTACAGGGGCTTAATATAGTTTATATCAGAATACCAATACACACAAGTTTTACAGTATTTCTGACCTTATTGTTTTCTACAAAACACCAACGTTGCATTGCAAAAATATTTATTAACCTCCATCTCTATACTATAGAACGAGAACAATCCATGCTGTTCATGTAGCCAAATCCACTCAGATTCATTTATGTTCCTCTTTGTTTTTACGCTGCACATCAGTGCACAAACTTTAATCGCTTGCTACTTGTTGACGTGCATTTTCGGACATGGTATCATTAAACCCCTCGTCACTTCTCGCTACAAAACGTAGTTTGGGAGACCAGAAAAGCTCACCTGCGATTCCAGTTGGTGATAGATCGTGTAGTGTGAAACCCTCTATCGCCGATCAGTCGTGTAGTGTGAAATACACACCGACTTGAAAGATTCCTGATTACAAGAGATCCAGTCATGTAGTGTGAACTGTACAGCGACCTGACGACTTGGAAAGTCGTGTAGTGTGAACCTGGCATTAGCAGACCGAGGCGCCTGTGGATACAGGATGCAATCTAAGTGACTAAGGGTAAAGGGCCTTGTTTAATGGCCCAACAGCAGCAGCTTGGCAATGGTGGGGCTTGAACCCTCAACCTTCCAGTTAATAATCCAGTACCTTAACTATCTATCTGGCTCTCAGGTAGCTTACAGTTAGTTTACAGTCTTAGTTTAGGAAAGGTAGTCTGTCATCTAAGGCTCTGGTATACTAGAAATTAATGTTGTGAGAATACTACATGCAACATTGATGGGAGATTTGGTGTGAGTAGTATGCTTTATTTTAAACACATTAAAGTTCTACATAAGTGAAGTTCAACGTAGGTGTTTAACAGTGGCTATTTTTGTTTTACTTGTTTAATTAGGTCTGCAAGCAAATCACCAAACGCTGCTATCCCTATATGGTGTGAACTAATGACCACTGCATTCATGCATTTTCTATCTAAAACACCTGATCAAACTCAGCTAATCATTAACCCTTTATTTGGATCATTTGGGTGCAATGCAGAAGGGAAAACACCAGTGAGTACCAGTGTTTTCCACAACTGGAACTGAGAACCACTAATTCATTTAGTTTTTAAATGTCTCTCTTTAAGAATGTACAAAAACGACTGCTGATAGAAAGAATGTTGATTATTAATGTAAAAAACTCCACTCTAACTTCATCAGCTTTTGATCACTGGCTTATCAGTAATTCTTTCTCTAAGATTTTTACTCTTATAGAAATTCCACTGCTTTAACCCTTTATGAGTCAATTTCAAATGGCAAAGTAGGAAAGCTATACAATTTGTAAAGCACAGCATAGAAACTGGGGCTGGAATTGAGAACCACAGATCCAAAGTAAGTAATGATTAATGAAACGTTACGGTTGATCTCTGACCTTATACATGCTCAAAATAAATATTAAGCCAAATGCCAAATTCTTTATGATTACCTTTTTTGTATTTGTCCATCCATTTTTTAATTAGGTCTGGGTAGGAATCTACGGATGCATGGTTTTATATGTAGTTTTAATTGGAGTAACCAGACGAGAAGCTGCTCTACTATTGGTGACTGCTTCTAATGACCAAGTAAGCAGAATAAATTTAGTCACTGATGTCAGCAGGGTTTATTCTGAAGGACTGAAAAATAGAAACACCAGCTGATGAGAACGCTGAAGAGGCATTAGGGGGCCTATACCAGCCAAACTAACCATTGAGTTACATTCATTTATTAAAGCAATAAGCCACGAGAGGCCGTGCATTACTGTGATTTTAGCACGGGGATGACGTTTTTGGCAAGACGCGAAGGGGAGTGCCTAAAACTTCTTTCCCCGTGCTAAAATCATAACAGTAATGCACGGTCTCGAGTGGCTTATTGCTTTTATAAAACGGCGGTCAACATAAAATATAATAAATACAACAATGTTTAATTCATAAATGTATTTATTGTGTATAAACTTACAATAAAGCATTCTTCCGCGACGCAAAATAGTTCGATTAACAGTGTTGCTAGGCAACATGAGGGCGAAAATAACATTAATTTTTTCAATTCAGTGGCGTATTAATATGGAATGATGTGAGGTGGTCATAGGTGTGCGTTTATCGGGGATTTTACAACGGCTTCGAACGCGGCTCAGCCAATCAGATTTTAGGACCGGAACTATCCGTTTTATAATGTTTGTTTTACCACTGCTTTATCATGGTCAGTGTTGGGGTGGGTGTGATTCATTGGGTGAAAGGCAGGAAACACCAAGAAGGGGTTGCCAGTTTATCACAGTTCAGACACATACACATACAGTGTATCACAAAAGTGAGTACACCCCTCACATTTCTGCAGATATTTAAGTATATCTTTTCATGGGACAACACTGACAAAATGACACTTTGACACAATGAAAAGTAGTCTGTGTGCAGCTTATATAACAGTGTAAATTTATTCTTCCCTCAAAATAACTCAATATACAGCCATTAATGTCTAAACCACCGGCAACAAAAGTGAGTACACCCCTTAGTGAAAGTTCCTGAAGTGTCAATATTTTGTGTGGCCACCATTATTTCTTAGAACTGCCTTAACTCTCCTGGGCATGGAGTTTACCAGAGCTTCACAGGTTGCCACTGGAATGCTTTTCCACTCCTCCATGACGACATCACGGAGCTGGCGGACATTCAAGACTTTGCGCTCCTCCACCTTCCGCTTGAGGATGCCCCAAAGATGTTCTATTGGGTTTAGGTCTGGAGACATGCTTGGCCAGTCCATCACCTTTACCCTCAGCCTCTTCAATAAAGCAGTGGTTGTCTTAGAGGTGTGTTTGGGGTCATTATCATGCTGGAACACTGCCCTGCGACCCAGTTTCCGGAGGGAGGGGATCATGCTCTGCTTCAGTATTTCACAGTACATATTGGAGTTCGTGTGTCCCTCAATGAAATGTAACTCCCCAACACCTGCTGCACTCATGCAGCCCCAGACCATGGCATTCCCACCACCATGCTTGACTTTAGGCATGACACACTTATCTTTGTACTCCTCACCTGATTGCCGCCACACATGCTTGAGACCATCTGAACCAAACAAATTAATCTTGGTCTCATCAGACCATAGGACATGGTTCCAGTAATCCATGTCCTTTGTTGACATGTCTTCAGCAAACTGTTTGTGGGCTTTCTTGTGTAGAGACTTCAGAAGAGGCTTCCTTCTGGGGTGACAGCCATGCAGACCAATTTGATGTAGTGTGCGGCGTATGGTCTGAGCCCTGACAGGCTGACCCCCCACCTTTTCAATCTCTGCAGCAATGCTGACAGCACTCCTGCGCCTATCTTTCAAAGACAGCAGTTGGATGTGACGCTGAGCACGTGCACTCAGCTTCTTTGGACGACCGACGCGAGGTCTGTTCTGAGTGGACCCTGCTCTTTTAAAACGCTGGATGATCTTGGCCACTGTGCTGCAGCTCAGTTTCAGGGTGTTGGCAATCTTCTTGTAGCCTTGGCCATCTTCATGTAGCGCAACAATTCGTCTTTTAAGATCCTCAGAGAGTTCTTTGCCATGAGGTGCCATGTTGGAGCTTTCAGTGACCAGTATGAGAGAGTGTGAGAGCTGTACTACTAAATTGAACACACCTGCTCCCTATGCACACCTGAGACCTAGTAACACTAACAAATCACATGACATTTTGGAGGGAAAATGACAAGCAGTGCTCAATTTGGACATTTAGGGGTGTAGTCTCTTAGGGGTGTACTCACTTTTGTTGCCGGTGGTTTAGACATTAATGGCTGTATATTGAGTTATTTTGAGGGAAGAATAAATTTACACTGTTATATAAGCTGCACACAGACTACTTTTCATTGTGTCAAAGTGTCATTTTGTCAGTGTTGTCCCATGAAAAGATATACTTAAATATCTGCAGAAATGTGAGGGGTGTACTCACTTTTGTGATACACTGTACATTCACACACACTCTCACAACTTGCACACAAGTTTAGTAGCTTTATACAGCCTGATTACATGTCTTTGGACTTGTGGGACGAAACCAGAACACCTGAAAGAAACCCAAGTGGGCAAAGGAAGACTCCATTGGCCGCTTGCCATGAAATTGGCAATGTAATGCTTATAGGGCGACAGCACTACCCACTGCACCACCATGCCTTCCCATACAGTAATGATGAATTGCAATACTTTACTTTTTTCTACTACTTTAGTAGCTGCTAATAATTTCACCTTCTTGACTGAGTTCCCCATAACGTGGCAGCTACCAATCTGATATGGTAAGGGATAACATGCTTTCTCTGAAAGCAAAACCAGTCAATATACAAAAGGCAAAACAAACCATGCCATTCAAATGTACCAAGTATAGGTACACTACAAAACCCACTCACTGTAGAAGCCAAGTATTTAGGCCAGTTTTCATTCACACATGCATTTATCCACTTATCCAGACTGACTAATATGACCTTATTTTTTTAAACATCTGAAGACTAGTTGGCCTAACTTTGAATTAAAGCCATTTAAAGGTATTGGAATGGGATGTCCTACAAATCTATGGTTGATACCCACAAGGCTGGATTGAGATAATGATTTTATGGTGCTGTTTTTTCCCAAAGACCCTGGGTACCTTGTAAAAATGGATGAAATTATGAACTCCATGAAGTATTAGGTGATGACAGTAACATGAATTTGCCATTGCTATTCAAGTCACCACTACAGGATACAACCTGTACGCCTGGATGATGTGATGAAATTCTTTATTGAGAAGCGCTTTTACTTTTGGCTGTCCAGTTAATACAGACAGCACTTCTAGTGTTGGCAAACATTAACAACTGCTAAACAGGTAATGTGCCTGTACAGTAACAAAGACCCAAAACTAAACATGCTAACTTAACTAAAACTCCACTGTCTCACTGAAATGGTAAGTGCTCACTGCACTGTGTAGTAGTACGTAGAACCTATAGACTGTTCTTAAATGTTTTTTTTCATTGCAGGTCATTGGTTCAAGAGAATCAAATGCATAAGATTTAATGCTTAACCTTTACCAATATGGTCCCGTGTTTTAATCTCTTTTTTCCCTCTACTACATTGCCCTTGTCCCTGTCTGATGTGGATGTTTGCTAACCCAACTCAGAGGAGGCAACGCGTGAGTATTAAATAACTTACTTTTGTCCTGCTACACTAAAACAAAAGTTGATTTTTTTTTCAGTGGAAATACACTGATCAGCCATAACATTAAAACCACCTCCCTGTTTCTACACTCACTGTCCATTTTATCAGCTCCACTTACCATATAGGAGCACTTTGTAGTTCTACAATTACTGACTGTAGTCCATCTGTTACTCTGCATGCTTTGTTAGCCCCTTTTCATGCTGTTCTTCAATGGTCAGGACTCTCCCAGGACTACCACAGAGCAGGTATTGTTTAGGTGGTGGATCATTCTCAGCACTGCAGTGACACTGACATGGTGGTGGTGTGTTAGTGCTGGTATGAGTGGATCAGACACAGCAGCGCTGCTGGAGTTTCTGAATACCGTGTCCACTCACTGTCCACTCTATTAGACACTCCTACCTAGATGGTCCATCTTGTAGATGTAAAGTCAGAGACGATCGCTCATCTATTGCTGCTGTTTGAGTTGGTCATCTTCTAAACCTTCATCAGTGGTCACAGGACGCTGCCCACGTGGCGCTGTTGGCTGGATATATTTTTGGTTGGTGGACTATTCTCAGTCCAGCAGTGACAGTGAAGTGTTTAAAAACTCCAGCAGCACTGCTGTGTCTTATCCGCCCATACCAGCACAACACACACTAACACACCACCACCATGTCAGTGTCACTGCTGTGCTGAGAATGACCCACCACCCAAATAATACCTGATCTGTGGTGGTCCTGGGAGAGTCCTGACCATTGAAGAACAGCATGAAATGGGGCTAACAAAGCATGCAGAGAAACAGATGGACTACAGTCAGTATATGTACGTAGAACTACAACGTGCTTCTATATGGTAAGTGAAGCTGATAAAATGGACAGTGAGTGTAAAAACAAGGATGTGGTCATAGTGTTATGCCTGTATGTTATGCCTGTATGTTATGCCTGTATGTTATGCTTTTCTAAAGGGTTTTGAATACAGCCATTGCAATGATTGACTCTGTGAATTAGATTCTCATTTGGCTGATTTGATGCTAAAATCTTTTCTAGTCCTTAAATATTCTGATACAATATTTTGAAATATCGCCCACCTCTAATTAGGAAACAGGATTTGAGAGAACCAAGGGTCCTGGGGATTATGTTGTGGACTGAAACATTTTTGATTCATTTGTCTACTGCTCACTGTCTACCTGTAATTGGCTCAAACCAAACCAGCAATACATTGTGCTTCAGCAAGTGTATAGTGTGTTATTCAGAATTTGTGTTCTTGACCTCTTCAACAGGCAGCACAGTGTATCAAAATTAGAGAGTATACCTCATTTTTTTTACCTATATTTTAGGTTATTTTAAGTTCTCTGTTATGTTAAAAAGCTGCATTTTCTCCAAAGGTCCTGGGAACTTTGTTAAAATACTTTGTGGCCACTATACCCGATTAAGATTTGTCTCCCTTTGTCAAGAAGCTAAAATTGAGTTACTTTTAGCAGTAAAATAATATAAAATATTTGTCCAAATCCACACAAAAAAAATGGTAAGATACCATGGTATCAAACTTGTGCCTAGCGCCCCAGCACCGAGATTCTGAACTCCTCGGTTTGAAACTTGGCGTTGCCACCAGTCGGCTGGGTGCCATCTGGCGGGCATAATTGGCAGTGCCTGCAGCAGATACTAATTGGCCACCGTATCAGCTAGGGCGGGAGGACCGGACTATGTGTGGGTGGGATCTTCATACGCTGTATAAGGACCCTGATTGGCGGAAGAGACGCCTGTGCAGAATGCAGAGGCGAGAAGAGGAGGGCTGTGCATGTGTCGGAAGAGGCATGTACAGTGACGTGCTCTCCTCAGATGCAATCGGGTATCCCTCAGCAGCAGAAGACAAATCGAGTGTGCTAAATTAGGAGGAAAATGGGGAGAAAATGCATTAAAAAAAAAAAACTTGTGCCATGGTCTTGTGCCAGCAGTCATCTGGCCTAAACCAACTTGAAAAGTTGTGGGGAAGCTAAAAGGGAGAGTCCACAGGAGAGGACCTAAAAGGCTGATAGGGGCGGAACAGATACCTAAATACAGGCGTACCCACAATAAGACTTCATGGTTTTATTTGAACAATTTACATACATATTTTTTTGTTTTATTTATTTTCATTTGCCTAATTTATAAGATACTAATTAACTAAATTACTTAGCTAATTAACCACAACGATTTCTTATTAACTTTTTTTTTCCAAGGGGCCAATTATTATGAAGCTACCTATAAGTGATGACATGTAGAATGCAACTAGTATAAAGAGCATTTAGCTTGTGAACAAAACTATATGGCATTAACACTTATTTAATCTAATCTGCTGCCTGCCTTTCCTTTCTTCTCGGCTGATGGATGTCTTGGGTTTGCAGCCAAGAGTAAGTATGGAGAAACATCCCGCCTTACGCTTGAACAAGGTCTCACAAGAGACTGAGTAGACTGAAGGGAACCATCTATCCACTTGATATAATTGCATGATATTCTGTATGAATAAATGATAAAGCAGTGTGTAGGTGAAGTGCATGAGAATTTTAATGCAGATGTCTAGGAACAGATGGAGTCAAAAGCTGACACCTGTAAGGGCAGTCTTAAATTTCAATAGTTTCTGGAACTTTTTCTTGTCTTTGACTAAATTATTTAACAAAATCCATTATGCTAATAGAAAATCAGATTGCCGTTTAGGTTATAGGTAACACTGTATTCTTTGCACAATTTACTGTGCAAAAAATAAGCCCCTGCTTCTGCTTTTTCTTTGTCAATTCTGAAGCTGGGTCTTCCTTCTTCCACAGCAGCCTTAAAAACTCATTGTTATGTAATGCCCACTTGACTCTGGACCAAGACACCCATGTTTTTCTCAGCATAATGTCACAGTTTAAAGTTTTTTTTTCTATTATATTTTATGCATTTTCTCCCAATTTAGCGTAGTCATTTTGTCTTTAGCTGCTGGGGGATTCCTGATTGCAGTCTAGAAGTGTAGATTGCTGCTCACGCCTCCTCTGACCCATGCACAGCCCTTAGCAGAACCCTTTTTCACCCATGCATTCTGCACAGGCGCCTCTGTATCTGACAATCAGGGTCCTTACACAGCGTTTGACGACCCCACCCACATAGTCCGGTCATCCTGCCCTGCCGGCACTGCCAATAATGCCCCCTAGATGGCGCCAAGCTGACCGGTGGCAATGCCGAGTTTCGAACCAAGTTCAGAATCTCGGCGCTGGTGTGCTAGCAGATTATCGCCACCTGGAAACCCCAGTTAAAGTTTTTTTATGACTTTGACATAGGGATTCATTTTTTGCGATTTTCCTCCCAATCTAGTCATATCCAATTCTTCTTTACTGATGTTGACCTCCACTCCTGACTGAGGAGAGCCGCAACTAACACACGCCACGTGTTTAGTACCGACTGCATCTTTTCACCTGCCCGAGGCGAGTTCATATGTGGATCAGCTTTGTGTACGGAGAGCCACACCCAACTCATTATCCCTCGTCTCTGTGCAGGCACCATAATTTAAATGACATTATGAAGTTTTTACACTACCAAATTAGTTTTTCTAAATTGTTGTATGCATATTTTTGACCCAAGAGATGTTATCAAATTTATAAAATAATTCAATCGATAAATGAGCCAACTTATAAATAAAAAAATATAAATAAGCCAATAAAGCTCACAGAAAAAGAAGTTTCAGAACTCTGAAATAACAAGACATGCCAGTTACAAATGTATGTACACATTTGACTTCTGCTGTATGGATGGAAACAATTTTAAGCTTTAATGTGTACCCTAAAGGAATGGTTTGGCAAATATAAACATTTTTACACACAAACATTTAAGGTACATTGTTTTGTCAAACCATTCTTTTAGATAGGCATAAATACTGGCGCTGTAAATAGACCTACATGCTGTGATGTACAATGTCAATGCTCTGACTACACCGAGACAATATACTGCTCTCTGATTTGCTTTCTGTCATGCCTTAGGAGTATTTCTTTCAGTTGAATGTAGAATATCACATGTTATGCCCTGTATGTCACTATGCATTTTACCCACAATGCAAGTCTTCACATATTTGAATCACATCTGAAATTAATATAATGAAATCTTGTTGAATGGTGAATGTTTTGTGGCTGCTCATGAACAGCAGTAAGCTGCTGCACAATGGGTAAATTTAATCCTGTTCCCAGTTTGTCCATCTTATTTGTCCATCATTCTGGTCTGAATGTGTTTCTTTATAGAAACAGACGAACACATGCGTGCATTCGCTGAGAAGGTGTTCGCCTCCGAGACCAAGGAGGAAGACATCCGTGAGGAGATCTCACTGTTTGGTGTGGCAGAATGCCCCATTCTCAAACAGGAGCTGTCACACCATGTAACCATGGATGATGATTTAGAGAGACGGTGAGGAGAACCTACAACTTTCCTGTAGTACCTGACGGTATAATGGCAGACCTAGTCTCTTATCTGCAGCACAAATTAGCACATGTTTACACTGATCAGCCATAACATTAAAACCACCTCCTTGTTTCAAGTTCTACAATTACTGACCCTACTATTTTCAAGTGTGGCCTGATCAGATAGCTAGCTATCAACACCAAACATTATTTACTTTTGTAAGCCAGCAACTGAGTATGAAAACTACAAGTTGTTCTTTTAATTTAAATTAGGCTGTCACGCGATTAAAATTTTAAATCGAGATTAATCACGATTAAAGAACCAAATTAATCGCAAATAACTAATAACTAAGCACAATTTGAACAGTTATGCACATTTTTATTGCAAGACCATGTTTACCAATAAAAACATTCATAAAATGATGATAAAATTATTAAATCTAAGTTATCTTTAGAAAGCCAGCTAATGCCTATATAGGGTTGTTAACAGCTACCCACCTTTCAGCCAGTTATTTAAAATGAGTCTGTTCACATTAGTAAGCAAAAGTGAGGATCTTTACCTGTTCGTAACCCTGCCACTGAAAACAGGCGCTCATAATATGAACCATTTCTAGATGCAACACCAGTGGTGTAACTAGGAGCTCATGCGCCCCAGTGCAAAAAAAATTTTTGGGCCCCCTCAACAAATTGCATATGCTGATAGCTGATCAGAATGAATTAAAGGTACTCACTCAGAAGTTACACTTCAAGTCCAAATTCCTGCCTCTGGTATTTTTAATGCACAGTTTTAGTTATTTTAATTTTACTTAACAAAAATATTCTAATATAATAATAACGACCTGGCGAGTGCAGCCAATGGGGGGGGCAGTGAGGTGAGTGATTGAGTTCATGTCGTGGAGGACCCCCGCCCCCCCTGTAGTTACGCCCCTGTGCAACACGTATAACGTCATGTCGACCCACATCGTTAACTATGTTAAAGCGTTTATACAGTCCATTGCGATCCATTTAACACCATTGTTTGTAATGTTCCCACCACGTGTATAGTTCATGCGCTTTACTTCCAAATTCATTAAAAATTTAGTTGTCTGAGCTTATTTTGCCTGTAACGCGTATCCGTGCATGCAGATGCCTGACGAGACAAATCCGTGCTCTGACCAAAGATTATATTAAAGCATCAATTAATAAAGATTTCTCACGCTTTTTGAAAATGATTGTTTAAAATACCCCATATTTCACAATATGTAGCAGCAGCCGCTCGAGTAATTTGTAACTCACAATGCAAACTGGAGAAGACCCGTGTTATCGCTATACAGTATAAACACAACGTTGCTGTGTTAAAGCAGCGCAAATTACCACAGAGACGTTAATTAACACGATTAACGACAGCCCTAATTTAAATGAAACAATGAAGGTTCACTTTTTAAGCTCTTTGTAAGAATCCGCCTCTGGATGGTGTAAGGATGTGGCCAGAGGCTTCACATGTGTCAGAGGAGATGTGTGATAACCTGTGTCCCTATTAGGCCAGCAGAGGTGCCACAGAAGTACTAGAGTGCAGTACATTCAAATTGGGACAATACAAATAAAAAGAGGTCATAATTATTGATGCTTATACAAATCTAAAATTGTATGAAAATAAATATGTGAGTTAATTATTAAGCAGAATGTATAACAATTTATTATTACCAACAGTAGCTCATATAAAATCCTTTACATATTTTCCCACAGCAAAAAGCACATCCTTCGCACCCAAAAGCTGGAAGAAGAGCCAACATATCTGGAGGTGCCTCACTTCCAGAGGGTGGCAATCACAGGAGACTATGCTGCCGGGGTATGTTTATGTCTTACTCCAAAACCCCTGAGTTCATTTTACTGCTATAGTGAAATAAAGCCCTGTGTAATGCAACATCCTGTTTTACTTTACTTACTTTACTTATCTGCACCTTCTGAAATCCCTCTGTGGGTCACTGACCAGAGCCTTTCTTTGGAACAGCCGGGGACCAGCTTAGGATTGGGTGTCAAAAAACTGTGCCATATAAAGTGCCAACATATGGCATAGACAGAAGCATGGAGCCTAATTTAGCATATTATTCTAACTATCCACAGTGCCAGAGGTGGCACAACAGTCAGGAGTAATAAGTGATTGTGAGTTTAAAAAAGTTATTGGTCCTGCTGTTCAAACGAGAAAGATAGTAATCCCTCTCAACCCTGTAAATCGTGGATCTCTCAGGTCAGGCCCTTTCCTGTTAAAGCCACCTGTTTCCATGGAGACATATCCGGCTGGGCTGAGCGGCCACATGAACAACGATTGGCCTGTTGTTCAGATAGGGGTGGGATATTAAAAGCCGGAGAGGGACTCTCTCATAACTAATGCAATTACGACCTCTACTGGCTGACTGATGGCGCCTGCACAGAGACGGGAAAAGAGTGCTGTCAGGGTGTGTCTCTCCGTACATAGTGCTGATCCGCACTGCACTTGTCAAAGTGTAGGTGACAAAATGCAAACGGCTGCTGCCCACGTGTCTGAGGGGGCTAGCTTCGTTCTCCTCAATTAGAGCTGGGATCTGCATTGGTGGAGAGGAAGCATGACGCAATCGGGCAATTGGATGCTCTAAACGGAAGAAGAAAAAAGAAAGAAAAAAAGAAAGAAAGAAAGAAAAGCTTAGTATAAGGAAACTCCAGTGGCCTGCACAGAGCCCAGTCCCAATAAACAGCTTTGGAATAAACTGAAACACCAATTAAGGCTTTCTTGACCAACAATAGTGCCCAGCTATAGAAATGCTCTTTTGACTAAACGGGCACAAATTCCCACACATACTTTTGTCTTGTGAAAAGCTTACTCAAAAGAGTGACTGTTGTATAGATAAATGGATCTCATAGAGGTCACACTATTTTAATACCATTTATTTTTGAAATGGGATAGAGAGGGAGAAAGAGTGAGAGAGAGAGAGAGAGAGAGAGAGAGAGGGAAAATCTACGTATAAAATAATATTATTTGTACATAATTAAACCATAAGGTTAACTTGTTTGTTCTAAGGTGACGATGGATGACTTTGAGGTTGCCTGCAAGGGTCTGCACCGTGCTTTAAACATCAGAGAAAAGTACATGAGACTGGCCATCCAGAGATTCCCACATACTGTATCTGAGTACCTGCGCAAGGTTGAGGGAGAGAAGTATAATCCACAAGATCAGCTGCAGCCAGGTAATTAATCAGATTCATTTATCACATGGGTTGATTGGGAAGGATGGGATTTCTGTCAAGATATACATATCAGAAAATATTTACCTGGACAAAACCCTAAATTTAATCTTATCCTTAAGACTCTTAAGACTGGGGTAGTTAAAGGCACTAAATAAAAAAAACTGCAAAAACATGATGTCTAAAAATGGAAATTTAGGCAACTACATGATAAAATTGTTGTTCAGTTGGGGGCGGGACAAGGGGCCGGAAGTGGGTTTCTCTCTGTCAGAATGGTGCAGTTATGACCTCTGCTGGCTGATTAGAGGCGCCTGTACAAGAGATGAGGTAGGAGTGCTCTTAGGGTGTGTCTCTCCGCATGCAACGCTAGGTGGCGCAACACTCGTCAATGTGTAGGTGAAAAAATGCAGGCGGCTGCTGCTCATGTTTCAGAGGGGATGTGGGTTAGCTTCAATCTCCTCGGTCAGGGCAGAGTTCAGCATGGGCAGAGGGGCAGCACAATGCAAACTGGATAATTGGACGCGCTAAAGGGGGAGAAAAAAAATAGCTATGAAGGTTAAAAATGTTAGATACACGGCCAGGTGATGCAGCAGGATGCCCTCTTGCAGCAGACAAAACTGGCCTCCAGTCTGCTGGGTGGGAAAGACCGGACTAAGGGGTGGGGTTATTAATGCTGTGTAAAGACCCTGGTTGCCCAGGGTGTCTGTACAGAAATTGGAGGAGTACAGAGATCGGGGCATGGCTCTTCGTACGCAAAGCCGACCTCACATGCAAATCCACCAAAGCAAATAAGGGTAAATAAGAAGGGATTGGTGGACTGCGCACATGTCGGAGGGAGTGTGTGTCAGGCGAATATACACCCTCCTTGGATGCTGTTGAGAGCAGCAAATCGGCTACACTAAATTGGGAGAAAAAGAGGGTAAAATGTATAAAATAAAATAAAATAAAATAAATGTTTTACTCACATGCTAAGACACTCTAATTTGGGTCACAGTCCACAAGCAGAACACAGAACGAATCCTGAAAGCCACAGATATAATGTACTTTTTAGTCTTTTTAATCTCTTATATATTAAAACCAATGCAACTGCGCAACCAGCTTACAATATCTTGAATTAGAACATTTCCGCTTGATATAATGCTCAATTTAAGTTTTTTTTTTTCTGTGTGGCAGTCTTCACTCCACCTCCTCAACGAGAAGAGGATCCCTTCAACGTCAAGTCTCTTCTTCCTGCTCTTGGCTATGTGGCTAAAATGAAGGACGGTGTCATATATGTCTACAAAGATCAGGCAGCTGCAGACAAACACCAGCCACTGGCCTTGCCTGCTCCTGATTATGCCACCTTCATTGACGACATGAACTTCCTCATCGCCCTCATTGCCCAGGGTCCAACGTGAGTTCTCCAGTGGACTAATCAGACATTGATGGTTAGATGTAAAAAACTGACGTTCTTCTATGCATGATAGAAATTCTTCAAAGGACTTCAAATTCAGTGTGTTTATTTTAAATTGGTCAGTTAAGTGTGTATCTTTTAATTTATTTGAATGTTCTTTGGATCATATTGTCATTTGGATGGATGGCATGTCCTTGATTTTAGGAAGACATACACTCATCGTCGTCTGAAGTTCCTCATGTCCAAGTTTAATGTACATGAGATGCTGAATGAGATGGAGGAGATGAAGGAGCTGAAGAATAACCCTCACAGGGACTTCTACAACTGCAGGAAGGTACTGATTGTGTCACAAATATGCCAAAAATTGCATTATTCCACGTTTGGCTGGAGCTACCACCACTGAGATCTCTGGCCAGGTGTCCAGCATGCACAACCTGCAACCTGGGGGCCTTTTGCACCCACTTACACATAGAGTTGTGGTCTGTGCTTCTGAACTCTAGGCTTAAACATACAGTAAATGCATTTGTGAAGTTTTCAAAACTGGCTTTTGGTCACTGTTGCGATCAGTTGAAGGTTGAAAACCCTTTAGACAAAGGCTGATCATTGCTACCTAGCTAATACCAAGAAATGATAAAGCCTGTGACTGACACATTTACATTTTAGAGTAAACAGACTATACAGAGAACACCATAAAGAACAGATATTAGAACCATCAGAGAGAACTATAAAAGAAAGGAAAGGAGGAAATGATATTTTAGGTTCACAATTCTACTCTTTTTGTAGGTCGATACTCACATTCATGCTGCTGCTTGCATGAACCAGAAGCATCTCCTGCGCTTCATCAAGAAGTCCTACCGAATCGATGCTGACAGAGTGGTGCAGAATATCAAGGGTAAAGAAATGACGCTAAAGCAGGTCTTCGAATCCCTGAAGCTGCACCCCTATGACCTGACTGTGGATTCACTGGATGTTCATGCTGTAGGTTCGACTATTTCTTGCGTTTTAAATGGGTCATTAGAGCCTAGTAAACACTACAAATAAAAATCTTGCAAACTAATTTAATTGACAACTTAAGATCTTAAGAAGACAGTGTAAAATTGTGATACCATCCTGATTTAACAAATGTAGCACCGATGATAATTTCTGGTTTTATTAAACATTTTCTATCTGATCCTCAATCCTGTAGGGCAGACAAACCTTTCAGCGCTTTGATAAGTTCAATGCTAAGTACAACCCTGTGGGAGCCAGTGAACTGCGAGACCTGTATATGAAGACTGAGAATCACATTGGAGGAGAATACTTTGCTACCATCATCAAGGTGAGGAGTAGAAGGTACACTGTACCTGTATGTATATATATGTTTGTGTGTATATATAAATACAGTATATATATGTAACCTTTATATACATAAATTTTTCTCCTATCACTTTTGTTCTTTGATCTTTTATATGCAGGAAGTGGCTAGTGACCTTGAGGATGCCAAGTACCAGTATGCTGAGCCACGTTTATCCATTTATGGATGCAATGCCAACGAGTGGACAAAGCTCTCCAGCTGGTTTAACAAGAACAGGGTGTATTCCGCTAACCTCAAGTGGATGATTCAAGTACCCAGAATCTAGTATGTTTGAAAACTATATTGATAATTTTGTATATTGTATAATAACATTAAATTATATATTACACATTATCTCATTAACACAATGTGCTAAATGCAGGGTTGCCAATAATCATTTTCATGAGTAAAAAAATATTTAAAAGGTAGATGTGTTAGACTACATATAAGTTACCATATTAAGTTGTTTTCTACCTAATATCTTGTAGAATTAAAATCCAGCTGTTACCCTAAAGCGCACCTTTCCCATGCTTGTAATCCCAAGAAATCTTGCCTTTCAAATAATCATCTCAATTCTCGGGTTTCTTCATCTAGTGATATTTTTAGAGCCAAGAACTTGTTGCCAAACTTTGGAAAGATGCTGGAGAACATCTTCCTGCCCGTTTTCCAGGCCACCATTGACCCCCAGTCCAACCCAGAGCTCAGCATCTTCCTGCAACATGTGAGGATTTACCAGTTTACCATTGTTTGTTTACTAGCTAACCTACTGCCCAGCTAACAATTTAATGTTCTAAGAGTGTTTTTTGTTGTTAGGTTATTGGTACTGTATATTTATGTGTAATGTTTTCTAACGTTCCTAAAAGAAAATGTTTATCTGGTTATAAATCAGACAATAATCTAAATTATCTAGTTTGTCCATATTTCTAGACAAGGCTTTTTCAGACTCTAACCGCAAATTGGAGGAATAGGACAAGTCATGCTGGAAAACGTTTTAAGTGGGGGGAAGGGGCTTTATGGTGAAACTAAATGTAAAAGTTTGAATCGAAGCAATTCAAATGATCACACACACACAAACACACATAAGAAAGACCAGTTTACACCTAATATCCCATACATTATGTGCACATGTAATGTTATCTATTTTATTTGGTTTATATTCTCATTCTCAATTTTATCACTCTCTCTAAATAAATGCTAATTATTTTACTATAACATTGTGATAATATACCCAGTTAATATCTAGGATAGAACTTTTAAGAGGGAGTTTTGATCAGTATTTTATTGTTCCTACTATTACAAATTACACAGACGAGGCATAACATTATCATCACTGACAGGTGAAGTGAATAACACTGATTATCTCTTCATCACGGCATCTGTTAGTGGGTGGGATATATTAGGCAGCAAGTGAACATTTTATCCTCAGAGTTGATGTGTTAGAAGCAGGAAAAATGAGCAAGGGTAAGGATTTGAGTTTGACAAGGGCCAAATTGTGATGGCTAGACGACTGCGTCAGAGCATTTTCAAAACTGCAGCTCTTGTGGGGTGTTCCCGGTCTGCAGTGGTCAGTATCTATCAAATGTGGTCCAAGAAAGGAACAGTGGCTAACCGGCGACAGGGTCATGGGCGACCAAGGCTCACTGATGCACGTGGGGAGCGAAGACTGGCCTGTGTGGTCCGATCCAACAGGCGAGCTACTGTAGCTCAGATTGCTGAAGAAGTTAATGCTGGTTCTGAAAGAAAGGTGTCAGAATACACAGTGCATCACAGTTTGTTGCATCTGGGGCAGCAAAGGGGGGACCAACACAATATTAGGAAGGTGGTCATAATGTTAAGCCTCATCGGTGTACACTGAAATATCTGAGAAACATGACAGAACAGAATTTTGACCAATTTGACCATGCATAATGAGACTATTACGACACATCTACCAGTCTCACAGTATATCCCAGGCACACCCCAATAATTTTACTTTAGCCAGATCTTTACTAATGAAAAATTTTAAATAAAAACCCATGATAAATGACTAGCATACCAAAAAACTGTGGTTCCTGGTAAAAGGATCTACTGCAGTAGTTCTCAAAACATCTAAATCCAAAATTCTATTCATACAGCTTTTATTTTATGGTAATATTTTTTTTTATATACAGTTTTAGTTAGAGCTGATTAAAAACAGCTACCGTTTCCTGTTACTTAAGTGTGTGTCCATTTGTCCATTATCCGTCCATCCAATTATTTATTTCTGTTCTTTCATCATGCGCACAGGTTACAGGCTTCGACAGTGTAGACGATGAATCCAAGCACAGTGGTCACATGTTCTCCACCAAGAGTCCTAAGCCGCAAAATTGGGACGTAGCAAAGAACCCGTCGTACACTTACTACATTTACTACATGTATGCTAACATTGCCATGATCAACCAACTGCGCAAGTAAGTATCTAATTCAAACAGGAGGTGTAGTGTGCAAACTATTATTAGTCCTTTTGATTTATACAAGCATGGGACGAGTCTGTGGTACGTTCATCTGTGTGTGTGTATATTGTGTAGCTAGATCTGTTGTGTACTTTTTAAACCAGCAGATATCCTAGAGTACAAACAGATGAGGATTTAACCTGACTTCCATAAAACCCCTGGATTGAGAGTTCAATCATGATAAGGAGGCCATAATAAAAAGGCCAAGAAATAAAATGATAATGGATATTAGAGAAATTCCCACTCTACCAAATTAATAAGCGAATTTGTTGTGTATAACACATTTTAACCTATAATAATCTAATAAAAGAACAAAGTATGCATTTCAGTCATTGAGTTACTGAATAAAACAGTTGCAGAAGTCAGAAGTTCCAAGAATGTCATGACTTTTGACTTTAACTGTATTTATACTTGTGTTTTCCCAGAGAGAGAGGAATGAATACGTTTCTGTTTCGACCTCACTGTGGGGAGGCAGGAGCTATTACCCACCTGCTGGCCTGTTTCATGACAGCTGACAACATCTCTCATGGTCTCAACCTCAAAAAGGTCAGTATGCTACACTATATGGCCATGTGCATGTGGACACCTGACCATAAGCTTATTGGACATCCCATACTAAAACCATGGCCATTTATATAAAGTTGCCTCCCCCTTCATGGCTGTAAAAACCTCCTATCTTCTGTGAAGGCTTTTCAACTTAGCTAACTAAAACATTAAACCATTTTGCATGAAAAGACCTGGCTCAATCGATTTTCCAAATTGATTTTACATTTATGGTCAAGGTTTAAGGTCAAGGTTTTGTGCAGCCAACTGGAGACCCTCCAGTTTATGGCCCTTGCTTTGTCCTTACGGGCACAGTATTTCTGAAACAGTGATAGGCCTTTCTATTATTGTCAAAAACTTAATTATGAAGGGGTATCCACATAATTTTTGTCAAATAATGTACATTAGACTTTGTGAATGTTCTTTAATGGTCAGGACCCCCACAGGACCACCACAGAGCAGGTATTATTTAGGTGGTGGATGATTCACAGCACTGCAGTGACACTGACATGGTGGTGGTGTGTTAGTGTGTGTTGTGCTGGTATGAGTGGATCAGACACAGCAGCGCTGCTGGAGTTTTAAAACACTGTGTCCACTCTATTAGACACTCCTACCTAGTTGGTCCACCTTGTAGATGTAAAGTCAGAGACGGTCGCTTATCTATTGCTGCTGTTTGAGTCGGTCATCTTCTAGACCTTCATCAGTGGTCACAGGACGCTGCCCATGGGGTGCTGTTGGCTGTATATTTTTGGTTGGTGGACTATTCTCAGTCCAGCAGTGACAGTAAGGTGTTGAAAAACTCCATCAGCATTGGTGTGTCTTATCCACTCATACCAGCACAACACACACTAACACACCACCACCATGTCAGTGTCACTGCAGTGCTGAGAATGATCCACCTCCCAAATAATACCTGCTCTGTAGTGGTCCTGGGAGAGTCCTGACCATTGAAGAACTGCATGAAAGGGGGCTAACAAAGCAAGTAGAGAAACAGATGGACTACAGTCAGTAATTGTAGGGATACGAATTGCTTCTATATGGTAAGTGGAGCTGATAAAATGGACAGTGAGTGTAGAAACAAGGAGGTGGTTTTAAGACTACTTCTTCCGGATTACTGCATTTATAATAAGACGCCAACGTGCAGTACCGACATGAACCAATAGAGGTCACTGTCTACAAATTAAATACCATTTACATTTTCTGCATTTAGCAGAAGCCTTTATCCAACGCGATTTACAGTATTGTGACAGTACACAGTCTGAGCAATTGAGGATTAAGGGCCTTGCTTAAGGGCCCAACAGCAACAACCTGGCAATGGTGGGACTTGAACCAGTGACCTTCAGATTACTAGTCCAGTACCTTAACCACTGTCACTACCATTTTAAATCTGTGCAGACTATTATAACCCATCCTAAATTTAACATATTCGGTGACTGTGTCAGTAATTTGGTGTGCTCTGTGTACCTTTTTATTCCATAGAGTCCAGTCCTGCAGTATCTGTACTTCCTGGCTCAGGTCCCAATTGCCATGTCACCCCTGAGTAACAACAGTCTCTTCCTGGAGTACAACAAGAACCCACTGCTGGAGTTCCATAAGAAGGGCCTGATAGTGTCTCTGTCAACTGATGACCCCATGCAGTTCCACTACACCAAGGTGGGATATGACTGGTACCTGTTAGGGAGTGCCCATCCACTGCCGTAGTGTTCATAATAATAGAACAACGAAGGCGCAATTTCCTTTAAAATCTTAGATAAAATTATTTAATATACAGTGGAATTATTTAGACACCCTGATTTTTTTCACACTTTATTATGCTGTAAAATGGGTTGTGAATAGATATAACTGTTTTTACCCATCAATCTACATTTAATAAGGTAATTAAAAATCATAAACTTAAATATCCCAAGTGTTTAGACCTTTTATTCAATACTTTGCAGAAGTCACTACTTCAGCAATTACAGATGCAAATCTCTTTGCTGATGGTATTAGCCGTTTGATGTCCAGTGCCTGTTTAACTTGAAGAGTTCAGTTTTCATTCTATCATAGGCCTGTACATCCTGTTTAGCAAACTCCAAGCAGGCTGTCACATGCCTTTTATTTTTACTCTGGATTTTGTCTTGCCACTCTGCCATAAAACCTTGATTTGTACAGAGATGCAGAGATGGTTGTCTATTCCAGATTGTTCTCCCATCTCTTTAAGAGTCTTTTAGCTTTTTTTTTTTACTTTCTTACTAACCTGACCAAATGTATGTAATATTGATGCATATAATAGCAATTCTGTCTAACCAAAATGAAATCTACAGTAATTATTACTGACTATAGAAAAGTTGCAAAACTGTTGATATTACCATGTCCTTTTAGGAACCCCTGATGGAAGAGTATGCCATTGCAGCTCAGGTGTTCAAACTCAGCACCTGTGACATGTGTGAAATTGCGAAAAACAGCATCCTGCAAAGCGGTCTGTCCCATGAGGTATGCTTTATTGGTTTATTATACTAAGAAAAGGTCATGCCATGCTTAAACTCTTTATGGCCAAAGATATAAGGACATATTCAATGGTTTGTCAAGTTCTTGTTAGTTATTATGAACAACTACAGCGAGTGACTTTAGTGTGCCCATATACACAGTCGAGTTGCATAATGACCTCACCTATTTTCAAAGTCATGTTTAATGAGCTTGCTTGGTGGGTATATAAGGTGTGCAATAGGCTGTCTGCACATATATCCCTCCTTGCTGTCATGGGTAAAATTGTCTTCCCTGGGGCAGATGGGATCTTCCACCAAGACAATGCGACATGTCATACATCTAGAAATGTCTGACACTGGTTGGAAGAGCATGACCAAGACTACCAAGTGCTACCCTGGCCACCTAATTCCCCAAACTTGAACTCAATTGAGCATCTGTGGGACCACCTTGACCGTCGTGTTCACTCTATGGATCCTCCCCCACACCCTCCTAGCTGCTGTGGGATGCTCTGCAGTCAGCACGGCTCCAGATACCTGTGACAACCTACCAGGACCTTATTGAGTCACTCCCAGCCCGTCTAGCTGCTGTCTGTGCTGCACACGGTGGTTACTGTGGATTTTAGCTGGTAGTCATAATAATGTGAGTTGACTGTGTAAATAAGACTAATTGTACCCAGTAGAATCAGCCTAAGGCAGTGCACTGGGAAAGTCTACAAAGCTTATTACAGATATAACAAAGCATATCACACATTATCATAAATCAGGAATCTGTTTTTCTTTGTCTATGTGATCAGCAACAAACTTTAGTCAAGCTTTAATGTACCTATTTTGTATGGCAGTCTCTTAGCATGTGGCCATTTTAAGCATGCTTTTTTCGGCCTGTTTCGGTGGTCTATGGATTGGATTACACCTGACAATACGGACCAATTTCCACTGAGCATTAGCTGACACATATCTTCCTGACCTTGGCAAACCTTGCGTTGCACTTATGAAGTGACATACCTGGCTAAATATCTATGATCCATTTTTGTAGATCTGTAAAGAACTGCTTCTTTAATAATTTGGGCTTAACAATAGGTGCAGTCAAATTAATAAAATATAATACATTCATATAAATATACACCAATCAGCCATAACATTATTTCTACACACATTGTCCATTTTATCAGCTACACTTACCATATAGAAGCAGTAGTTCTACAATTACTGACTGTAGTCCATCTGTTTCTCTGTATGCTTTGTTAGCCCCCTTTCAGGCGGTTCTTCAATGGTCAAGACCCCACAGGACCACTACAGAGTAGGTATTATTTGGGTGGTTTTCATCATTTTCAGCACTGCAGTGACACTGACATGGTGGTGGTGTGTTAGTGTGTGTTGTGCTGGTATGAGTGGATCAGACACAGCAGCACTGATGGAGTTTTTCAACACCTAACTGTCACTGCTGGACTGAGAATAGTCCACCAACCAAAAACATATCCAGCCAACAGCGCCCCGTGGGCAGCGTCTTGAGACCACTGATGAAGGTCTAGAAGATGACCAACTCAAACAGCAGCAATAGATGAGCGATCGTCTCTGACTTTACATCTACAAGGTGGACCAACTAGGTAGGAGTGTCTAATAGAGTGGACAGTAAGTGGACACGGTATTTAAAAACTCCAGCAGCATTGCTGTGTCTGATCCACTCATACCAGTCAGTGTCACTGCAGTGCTGAGAATCATCCACCACCTAAATAATACCTGCTCTGTGGTGGTCCTGTGGGGGTCCTGACAATTGAAGAACAGGATGAAAGCAGTCTAAAAAAGTATGTAGAGAAATAGATGGACTACAGTCAGTAATTGGAGAACTACAAACAATGGACAGTGAGTGTGAGTGTAGAAACAAGGGGGTGGTTTAATGTTATAGCTGATTGGTGTATATGGGCACAAGAAAGGCATTATTTGTCCTTAGTCATTATCAAGGAATTAAGAAGCCATTCTATGAAGTCAAACACCATTACAGAAGTCTCTACACTACCAAATTAATAATCCAAGTTAATATTTGTACATTTTTACCTATCTAATGGTCGCTCACAATAAACTTCTAAAAGATACTCAAATTAGGAAAAGTAAAGTGTGTTCCAATAATTTAATCACAGAAAAAGAACAAGTATATGAATCATTGAGAATCTAAGCTTGCTATGACATGCATGTCTCTACTAGTGCTTGTAAGCCTTTGACACAGCTGTGTATAAATTACACAGTTTTTGTTGCAAATCATCATTTATGTGTACCACCCATTTCCTTTGTTCCCTATCAGGAAAAGACATGCTTTCTGGGTACCGATTATTTGAAGGAAGGCCCAGCAGGCAACGATATCCGCAAAACAAACGTGGCTCAGATCCGTATGGCCTATCGCTATGAGACTCTGTGCTACGAACTCAACCTCATCAAAGCAGGCGTGAAGGGTGTCTAAATGGCTAAGCTCACTTTGAAATTTCTGTCTTAATTATCACCACATACAATTTGATATTAAACCCTATTGATAATGTGTTTCTAAAACAAAATTATTTCTTTTATTACTGAAATTTCATATGACTCATTTTAATTTGAAATGTATAAGACAAAACTATATAAAGCACAAGTTTTAAATGCAAAGGCTGCCTATTATACTTATCTCTTTTTATGTTTACCACCACCAAAATTTCTACCAATCTTATCATATACAATAACATAATTGCATTTTGGCCTCTTCTGCTGCAGTCCTCCACTTCTAAACTTAGGATAGCCACAACAATTGAAAGTCCCCTCTGATACATGCACAAAGCCGGCCACTTCTTTTCACCCACACAAGACAGGTTCATATGGGGATCCATATTGAAGACGGAGAGTCACACACTGATCCCCATGTATCTCCTGCCTGTTTGTGCAGGTGCCCTCGATCAACCAGCAGAGTAGGTAATTGCAGCAGTTACGAGGAATCCCCTCTGGCAATTCCCACCCTTAAGACAAGTCAAATGTTGCCCGTATAGGCTTCTAGCTTGCTGCAAGTTTGAAATGTCAGCTCTGGTGTGCCAGCGTGTTTTACCACTGCGCTACCTGAGCGCCTTTCTGTTCAGTTGTTTCTTTACCACTTAATACTGACTGGAGAGGGCCACAGGTTAGCACATGTCCTCCATTGACCACAAGCCGCTGACCTCAAATTTTTTTACCAGACAGTGGCAGATTCTTACAGAGAGCCTTTAACATGTACACAGAACCACAGTATTCATTCATTTTTTTACCACTTGTGATTGCACCTCCTTCCAGCCTTTCCTCCCTCAGATACGGCCCATTTGTGTCTGTTCAGTGCCCGACAAGGCTTGTGTAAACTCAAACTTGGGTCTCTGTGGTGGTGTTAAACTGCTGCACCACCCCATATGTTAATGAAAAAAAGAAAGAAAATATACAGAATATTTTAAAAATAAATATAAATACTGTTCAGTACAATAGACAGCCTTTTGTCACATAGAAGACACACATTTTGTTTTATTTGTTTACAAAAACAGCCCGAAATGTCTATTTATGTAGACTATTTTGTCATTGAGATATAGGACTGGAAATCACAACAGCATTTCTACTATAAATTTACATGCCAGTTCATCAGCAACCCTCACCATATAGGTGTAGTCTGTTGATATACAATTACTCTGACCAATTAACCTATTGATATGCACTATTTGTCAGACTCAGAACATTGCACACTATTCAGAACCCAGCAGTGATATTTAGATGCAACCCATACTACCATAACAATACCACATTGGTGTCACTGCTATGCTTTGATCACCGAAATATCTGGTCAGTTATGTTCCAATAGTGGCACTTTTGTATACCTCAAACAGTACACCTATATTGTAGGCGTTTTTGAAGGCTTTGAATGTAATTATTAAAGATCAAATCTTCCTGTGAATCTGAGCACTGTAACAAAAAGTCTAACAAAATGGTTTTACCTTAATAAACTGTGATTTATTAATGACTAGTCATTGTACATTGTGTTTTTGTAACCCTAAGTTTTGCTTTGTTATATATCAAATAGTATTTTGGGTGATTCAGTTGGAATTCAATGACAAAATAACAGTCCATATATGTTTAAAACAAATCAAATGCTAATCTGTACAAAAATCAGTACAAACCAGCCAAAATACACTCTGTAATCTATAGACAAAAACTTGTCATATGCAATAACCTGATTCGCATTTTGGCATCTACTGCTGCTCCATACGTGCACAGAGCCACTTCTTTTCACCCATACAACACAGTTTCATATGGGGATCCATACTGCATACAGAGATTTACACACTGATATCCATGTACTGATCAACCAGCAGAGGAGGTAATTGCAGCATTTATGAGGAATCT
Organism: Trichomycterus rosablanca; assembly: GCF_030014385.1. NCBI lineage: Eukaryota > Metazoa > Chordata > Actinopteri > Siluriformes > Trichomycteridae > Trichomycterus > Trichomycterus rosablanca. Next base: position 21,089,917 of record NC_085994.1, read on the forward strand.
CCTATAGCAATCCCACCCTTAGCATGAGCCAATTGCCTGTATAAGCTTCTAGGTTGACTCTTGTTTGAAATGTCAGCTCTGGTGTGCTAGCGTGTTTTACAGCTGTGCCACCTGAGCGCCTCTCTTTTTTACAACTGATCACAAACAAACTTACCAGGAGCCAAACAGCCTATGATTCTTAGTAGATTTTAGAATCACATTTATATGTAGTTATGTCTTTTCCCGCTAAAAGGGAGAAAAAGGGGGAGAAAATGCATAAAAAAGCTAATTTTTAATAACAGACTACATGCTGATGTCTCTGTGTCTATCATGCATGAAGAAAACTCAACTTCCAAGAATCAATGTGGTAACATAAACAAGGAGGTGCATCTTTTATTTGAAAAAAGCCAGTCTTGGTATTCCAGTTAAGGTCTTCCACTACTTGTCCATACAGACACAATAATATCAGTTTTTTTTTCTTTTGTCGTAACTATTTTGAGGAATACAGTATTTTTTTTTTATTTTAAGGCTCAGGCATTAAACTACTACGGCGTATTAGTATTAGGACCACTGTACAAAATATTTTTAAGATTTAATTTCGAGAATAAAGTCGTATAAGTTTCGATTTTGAGATTAAAGTCAAAATGTTATGAGAATAAAGTCAAAATATTATGAGAATAAAGTCGAAATTATTTTAAGATTAAAGTCGAAATGATTATATGAATAAAGTTGAAATATTATGAGAATAAAGTCGAAATTATTTCAAGATTAAAGTTGAAGTGATTATAAGAAATTTAAAGTCGACTTTAATCTTGTAATTATTTCGACTTTAATCTCGTAATTATTTCGACTTTATTCTCATAATTATTTCGACTTTAATCTCGTAATCATTTCAACTTTAATCTTGAAATTGAAACTTATACGACTTAATTCTCATAATTATTTCGACTTTATTTTCGAAATCGAAATTTTTTTTCTTTAAAGTGGCCCCAATACACCGTCGTATTACACAGATTGTACTCACTTTACAAGGTGTTTAATTATGACTGTTTCCCTTTAAACGACTTTATTGAGTTTGGTTTGGTTATTTATGACCCCATACTAATGGTTAACTGAATTTTATCAAATGATCTAAATGTTTTATTGAGATGGTATGGAGAGAGAAGGTTGGTATGGAGGACTGGAGTGTTGTGGATATTGGTACAGCCCATCTGCTCGGTCGCTTGGAGAAAGTTTGTTCAGATGGCTGAGTGACAGCAGAACGCTGAGGCAAACACAGGATTACTGGCTACACTTTCAGTTCACTTTAACTTATTTTATTTTATTATTATTATTTTTAAGTTGCGTAGAAATGTACACTACGCCGGACACTAAATTAAACCTCAATAAAGTTCGTGTTTGTGCATGACTCGCTTTTGTTGCTGAAGTGGACTCGGGAAGCTGAAACTGGAGAATGAATAGGAGTGAGCTAACAGGCTAATTAGCGTGTTAGCTTCCAAGTCAAGTCTGCGAATTTCTGAAGAAATGTCATCTTTTATTACTTAATAATTCATAAACAAAACTTGGTCTTATTTTATCTATTTTTATTTTATTTTTACATTATCTCAACAACGGCTGGTCACACGGACAAGTCAGCCAAGTGCATTCATTTCCAGGAGTAAAACTCAATGTAAATGTGAGGCGACACTGGTTACATCAGTAAGCATTGTGTCACTGTTTAAGGCTGACCTGGAGTGAGGTGAGTTTTCTTTAGTTTTACTTTTTTTTACATTTTTAATCGATATACGCTGAAGTAAATTTGCTTTTTTAACATGTATGCTAAACATTTAAGAACATAAATAGTTTAAGAACTGATTTTGTGGATAGTAAGATATCACAGAGTTCAGGGTGAACATGTGGAGGTTTGTAAGAAGTTTGTTTACAAACATGTCACAGTGAATAAGATGATCATCTTGGTATGTTTGTGTACAGAAGCATAATATGGGCTTAAACCTGCATTTGGCTCAGTGAGGGACTTTGGACATACCTAATGTATAAAAGCACACATGATCACACATGATTAAATGTGTTATCAGTGGGTTTCATGTGATTATTTATACAGCAAAAAGCTTTTAAGAACTAGCCACTGTTTAATTTAACTCTTATTTGCATAACTATAGCATTATGTTATTATGCACTACTACTGTGTATGCACAGTATCTGCAATTGTTACTGAATACAGTGGACCCTTGACTTACGAATTTAATTGGTTCCAAAGGGCTGTTTTTAAGTCAAAATGTTCGTTAGTTAAACCTATTTTCCCCATAAGAAATCATGTAAATAGAATTAATCTGTGCCAGACCTCCCAAACCACCCACCTTACCTGACCTCTCTAATGTCTTAAATGGTCTTTTTTCCCTTAAATCTTAAATTATAGAATAGACATTACTGTAATAAACAACAATATACAGTAGTACTGTACATAAAACACACACCACATTTCAGTACAGTGCGTGTGCTGTACCATACATCATAATAAATTTCCTTCTTTTTATGTAAAGTTTATCTACCAGAAACAGCAACTCTCACATTTCTCTTATTATTTCCTTCTTTATTTCAATAGTATTGTATTTTGTAGGTGTAATTGCACGACAGAAAGAATACTTTACTGAGCCGAATTCCTTCTTCTCTCTCACTCACTGTCCCCTCTGTCTTATACACAGTGACAGCTACTGGCAGGAGTAATTATACAACAACAAACAGTAATAGATTTGTTCATTATCTCACCACTACGCTTTTTCTGCACATTCTTTGGGGCCATTATAATATAGAATTTTACAAACACCGTCCACTGTCCGAATGTTCACTCACTGTATATGTGTATATATATATATATATATATATATATATATATATATATATATATATATATATATATATACAGGGGTTGGACAATGAAACTGAAACACCTGTCATTTTAGTGTGGGAGGTTTCATGGCTAAATTGGACCAGTCTGGTGGCCAATCTTCATTAATTGCACATTGCACCAGTAAGAGCAGAGTGTGAGGGTTCAATTAGCAGGGTAAGAGCACAGTTTTGCTCAAAATATTGCAATGCACACAACATTATGGGTGACATACCAGAGTTCAAAAGAGGACAAATTGTTGGTGCACGTCTTGCTGGCGCATCTGTGACCAAGACAGCAAGTCTTTGTGATGTATCAAGAGCCACGGTATCCAGGGTAATGTCAGCATACCACCAAGAAGGACAAACCACATCCAACAGGATTAACTGTGGATGCAAGAGGAAGCTGTCTGAAAGGGATGTTCGGGTGCTAACCCGGATTGTATCCAAAAAACATAAAACCACGGCTGCCCAAATCACGGCAGAATTAAATGTGCACCTCAACTCTCCTGTTTCCACCAGAACTGTCCGTCGGGAGCTCCACAGGGTCAATATACACGGCCGGGCTGCTATAGCCAAAGCTTTGGTCACTCGTGCCAATGCCAAACGTCGGTTTCAATGGTGCAAGGAGCGCAAATCTTGGGCTGTGGACAATGTGAAACATGTATTGTTCTCTGATGAGTCCACCTTTACTGTTTTCCCCACATCCGGGAGAGTTACGGTGTGGAGAAGCCCCAAAGAAGCGTACCACCCAGACTGTTGCATGCCCAGAGTGAAGCATGGGGGTGGATCAGTGATGGTTTGGGCTGCCATATCATGGCATTCCCTTGGCCCAATACTTGTGCTAGATGGGCGCGTCACTGCCAAGGACTACCGAACCATTCTGGAGGACCATGTGCATCCAATGGTTCAAACATTTTATCCTGAAGGCGGTGCCGTGTATCAGGATGACAATGCACCAATACACACAGCAAGACTGGTGAAAGATTGGTTTGATGAACATGAAAGTAAAGTTGAACATCTCCCATGGATATATTGTGGTCTAAAACCAGGTGTTTCAGTTTCATTGTCCAACCCCTGTATATATATATATATATATATATATATATATATATGTGGAGAGAGAGAGACGGTCGGACTTGTTCGTGACGTCACGTGTTTCGCGAATTTCGGTTCGTAATCCGAAATTTGTTTGTACGTTAAGTTGAAAAAGATCGCTCGTAACCCGAAATGTTCGTATGGTAAACCAATCGTAACTCAAGGGTCCACTGTATAGCATTATGTTGTTATGTACTATTACTGTGTATGCACAGTATCTACAATTGTTACTGAATACAATGCAAGTAATAGAGAGTTAAAGACCTTGCTTGCTAATGGGGCCCAACAGTGGCAACTTGGAGATGATGGGACTTGAACCAGCAGTGTACTGATTATCAGGCCAGTACCTCATTAAGCACTGAGATACTATTTTATATGACACATTTTCTTTGCCTTTGTTGATTTATTTCACCTACTTGTCTTACCTTAAAACATGCAAAAAGTAAGTTGGCCTCAAATAAAAATAAGTGGGTAGCACTGTCGCCTCACAGCAAGAAGGTCCTGGGTTCGATCCCCAGATGAGGCGGTCCGGGTCCTTTCATGTGGAGTTTGCATGTTCTCCCTGTGTCTGCGGTTTACTCCGGGTGCTCCGGTTTCCTCCCACAGTCCAAAGACATGCAAGTGAGGTGAATTGGAGACACAAAATTGTCCATGACTGTGTTCAATATAACCTTGTGTGAACTGATAAACCTTCTGTAATAAGGAAATTCTGTTTGTGTCATGAATGTAACCAAAGTGTAAAACATGATGTTAAAATCCTAATAAACAAACAAACAAACAAATAAGAATAATGAGCTTAAGAAATTGATGTTGGATGGTTTTCATTTTGACTTATTGTTAAGTGTGTTATGAAGTTGTTAAAGCAGCTGCGTCATATGTACAATTCTCAAAAAAAATTATCATGTCCCAATCCAAAAGGACAAACTATCCTAAAGCATACTGTCATCACGTCAATGATTTTTATCCCAGTACAGTAAAGGGAATGTTGTTATTATTGTTATTGGATCAGTATCAGGTGATCCTCAGACCTTTGATAGTATTGTTGTACCAACAATGGAAAGAAATGGCTCTGTAATCATCATTGTTTGTTAAATTTATACGTCCCCTCAGTCCCGGTACTCGGGTGTAATGCAATTAATAAACAGTATTGCACTAAGCGTGATCATGCAAATCGTGTTTTTCAGCAATTAGATGCAAATGTCAGCCATACCAGCTAGAGAAAAATAACATTTAAATGGTCTCATAACTTTGTATTGTAGAGACTTGACACGTTCTAGTGTGACCCTAGTACCTTTTTGTCATGTCAATACTAGAACATTTCCATCCCCACTTTGATTATGATGTATATGTGAAGTTATTTGCAAATGTGAATGTCATTTCTCAAAACACAACATAACACCTAAGTAAATGCTGATAAATAAAGCACATCTGTGATTTATATATAGGTATTTTAATTTTAAAATACTGACTTGTGTTTTTCCTGAAATGTCACATGTCCACCATGTAGACCATATTTTGTCAGCTGGGCTACAACAGACCAAAGTGGTAAACAAAAGCCAGTCTCTTGGACAACTCAAATGCATTAACAAATAAAAATAATAGGCGTGAAGCCGATAAGTGTGAGCTGCACCTGCCATGTGTCATAGACTTCTAGTGGGGCCAGGGTAGCATGGGGGTTGGATCCTCTGATGTATAGTGTAGTGAGGAAGAATTCACCCCCTGTTTATTTTGGCATGTTTCTTAGGATAAATGGTTTCATATCCTTATAGATAGGGTCCTACTATAGTCACAGGAAATGTGCTTAATTTCATGGACCTCATTTTTAAAAAATCACAGATTTTTACAGAAAAGTGCCACATTTCTCGACAGTCATTAAATCACACTTGTAAATTGAATGACAAAATAAATGGAAGCTACAATACACCGCACAGCCTACTGAAACAGGGACAGTTGTGGCCTAGTGGTTAAGGTACCGGACTAGTAATCAAGCCCCACCACTGCCAGGTTGCCACTGTTGGGCCCCTGAGCAAGGCCCTTAACCCTGAATTGCTTAGACCAGTGGTTCTCAAACTTTTTAGACCAAGTACCACCCATTATCAAACCAAAAGTTCCAAGTACCACCTATGTTTCTCATCACAGAACCACATATGGCACACATTAATTAGGTGTGTGTGTGTGTGTGTGTATATACAGTATATTAGTAATGGGAATTATGGCTTCTTGAAGGGAGTCGGATCTTTTCGGCTCGGTTCCTTTTAAAGAGCCGTTAAAAAAATGGCTCTTCGTTCTTCGGGAGGCGCTACTGGGGGTAAACTATAAGACACCCCCGATATTAATATAAAATGTTGCTACCTTGCCTTAAATGTATTCCTAATTCAAACAACACTTAAATGAGAAAAAAAGATTTATTTCAAAAGGAAAAAAAACCACAGGGAAGAGACATACTGTGGTTGCATTTCATTAAGTTTCAGAAAAATCCTCTTTTGTACAGAGATGCGACTGTTTGTTTCTGCTTTAAAACATAAGCACAATGAAATAACCAGATTTAACACAATTAAACAAGTTTATAGTTTATTTCTCAATTATTTGTCATTATACTACTAGCTCTAGCTTTCTGCGTGTGTGTGTGTGTGAGTATGCATGCGTGCGAGTGTGTGTTTATGTGTGTGGTGTTAGTGTATGTGAATGTGTGTGTGTGTGTGTGTGTGTGTGTGTCTCGCTCGCTTTCCGTGATACTGAAAGTGCAGCTCTTATTACCAGTTATAATTAATTCCCTCAACTGATGCGAAGCTGAATGGGTGGATTACAGTCGATAAGAACCGGAATCGGACCGTTCACAAACGACTCATCACTAGTATATCTGCAGTTACCACTGACCATTTCAGTGAGTGCGCCTGTTTAGCGGAGCAGCCTGGTGATGTCAGGAACGAGATCAGTGAGATTCAAACGCAGATCTGCTCTGACAAAAGCGTTTCGGAAATTTCGAGATGGAAACCGCGAACTTGAAGTATAGACGTAATGAAGTACGGTGGCTGCTGCGTAGCCCCGAATATTTTAAAAAACACATTCGTTTTAATTAAACTGATTTTATTAAAACAGAATTATAAGAACTTTGAAACAGATTTTATTAGTAATTTACACATTTTGTTTCATATTTTTTTATTTATAATTATTAAATTATTTATTTTTTCGGTGCATGTAATTACTTTTCCGAGATTATCTGGCGTACCACCTCGTGCTGCTTCACGTACCACCAGTGGTACGCGTACCACAGTTTGAGAACCACTGGCTTAGACAATATACTGTCACAGTACTGTAAGTCGCTTTGGATGAAAGCGTCTGTTAAATGCTGAAAATGTAAATGTACATGAAACAGTTGAACGTAAACCTAGAACATCCAGCGCAGTCTCAAAGAAGAAAATTCTCATCCGTGTTTTGACTCACCCCCCTCTGTGTCCACAGAATTGGTTGGGAGTTTTCCAGAGTCAATAACCTGAGTAGTGTTTTTTGCTGCGTTAAACTTTGAAATCTCTGACATTTTGACTAACCGATTACTAAATCAATTGCTGTAGGATTGCTAGGACCATCTCACAGTGCAAATTAAATGGTACACGAATAAACAATGTTAAATCGCTAAACACAAACCCTAAATTTTGAATCACAGCAAATTGTATATTACATGGGAAACGGCTCAAGCATTAGGTAGGGCCTTGTTATAGAAAATTCAATGTAAAATAAGGACCACAGATGTAAGGAACCACAAAACATATTTCAAACGATGCTTTTATTTATTGGAGGAAAAGCATTATGCAACACCTTGGCTATGTCATGCAATATAAAACTAATTACTGTCCCCAACTTAATAACTGGTTGTACATTTTTAATGTCAAACACAGTCATGGACAATTTTGTATCTCCAATTCACCTCACTTGCATGTTTTTGGACTGTGGGAGGAAACCGGAGCTCCAAGAGGAAACCCACACAGACACGGGAAGAACATGCAAACTCCACACAGAAAGGACCCCACCTGGGAATCAAACCCAGGACCTTCTTGCTGTGAGGCGACAGTGTTACCCACTGAGCCACCGTGCCACCCTTGTTATATTTAAGCCATATACAAGTGGGCTTGATCTTTGATTCATATTGTCGTTCTTTCGTGTAACTTAATTGCACTTGAGCTTCAGCTTATGGATGATGACCATAAATTATTCTTTAAGAATTTCTGTTAGCAAGCAGAATTTATGCTTGCCAATTTTCACAAGTTGCTCGGTCCCTGAAGCAGTAAAACACCCCCAAACCTAACACTAGAATCGGCGTTTTTGAAGGTTGAAATGATGTTCTAATAGTAAAATCCTGTCAATTTCATGCCAGATGTAGCAACACCAACTTTTGCCACTTACAACTCATCTACTGCCTGCACTTAGACAAGGTGAGATGCAGACTTGCACCCGCTCCCTCAAACATGTGCAGTCGCTGACTGCTTATTTACCACAGCCAGCAATGTATTCTTACAAAGAGCCAGTCAGCTTACTTAGTCATGTCATGCCCTATGTATATCCACTACTACATATGTTTGCACCTTGACCAGACAGCAAATGCTGCATTTTTTTTTCAGTGGCCATGACACAAACCCCATCTGATCTTTTTTCTCAAGATTGTGCAAATTGTGTTTACAGAGCAGCCAGACAGGCCAGTAGCACCGTTGAGATATGAACTTGGGTGCCAAAGGAGACATGTGGTGATCCGGCTCTCCTTGATCAGATCGGAGTTATGCAAGCAGCAGTGAATGTACAGTCTGTAATTGGAAATGATTAGATTGGGAGATAAAGGGGAAATCCAGAAAAATCTCACAAATATAATGCTAAAATAGTTTACATTTTAGGATTAAATATAATCTATCCACCCAAACAATCTGCGGCAAGTTCTCTCATGTAAAGCAACCTAAAGTAACCTAAATCTGGCATAATGAAGGGCTGCTGTAATACCACTGTCTCATTTATGCCTGCATGGCGCAGTTAGATTTGCGCCTATATGTGGAGACTGAAAGCACAAGCAGTAATTCTGAGCTCCAGTTGTGTTGTGGGTAAGCTGGTGGCTCAGACAACAAAGTGAATGGTTTATCTCAAGTCTAAGGCTGCCGTTTGATGTTAACAATTTCTCTGCTTCATCCATCTTCTGCAGATGAGAAGATATGGAGCAGGCTTTCCTTTTTACCTAATTTGGTCACCTTTATTTCTTAACCTTCAATCCCACTCCTGTATATTACAGTGATGCAGTGGAAAACTATGAATTTAAAAGACTTTTCTCTAAAGTTAGTGACATTTACTACATCAGATTTTGAAATCACCAGCCACTGCTTTAAGAGATTTTGAAAAGTGCACTAAACACATTTACTGCATTTATAGTACTGCATCTCGTATAAATTCCACAGAGCAGGTAAGTATGCTTCTAGAGAAGCATTCTTATGAATGCGTGTGTAGGTAATTATGCTCTTTCAGACTGTCTCAGCTCACTACTGGGAGTCAAACACTTGGCCACCTCACTGCCGCTTTGGAGCTTGTGCGTTCGTCGATGCATACTCGTCTGGTGTGAATGCCAGCAGATGTTTTCCGTTTGAACCATCAGGCTACTTCTGACTAAACAGATGAATCCTGACTCTTTTACCACCGTTGGTTGCTTTGCACATTTGTTTGACAATGCTTAAATGAGCTAAAAACCGTATTTTCACTCACAATAGCTATATTTATTTAATCAGAAAAGCAACATAAGTCTTCTAAAACATTTAATTAACTGCTTGTTATTTTTGGTTAAAGTACTGTTGCTCTTATAGTACTTTGGACATAGGGCGGCACAGTGGGTAGCACTGTCACCTCACAGCAAGACGGTCCTGGTGGAACGGTCCGGGTCCTTTCTGTGTGGAGTTTGCATGTTCTCCCCGTGTGTGCATTGGTTTCCTCCAGGAGCTCGGGTTTCCTCCCACAGTCAAAAGAGGTGAATTAGAGATACAAAATAGTCCATGACTGTGTTTGACATTAAACTTGTGCACTGATGAATCTTGTGTAATGAGTAACTACTGTTTCTGTCATGAATGTAACCAAAGTGTGTAAAACATGATGTTAAAATCCTAATAATCCTTGTCGGGGAGTGTGGTTGAAACTGTATCCACATATAAATATTTGGGTTTAGTGTTAGACAGTTCTTTGACTTTTAAGGCTCATATTACTCAGCTCACAAAGAAATTAAAGGTTAAATTAGGCTTTTATTTTAGAAATAAATCATGTTTATCCTTTCAAGCAAAGAAAAAGCTTGTCTGTGCCACTTTTTTACCAGAAATTGATTATGGAGATGTTATTTATATGTATGCACCCATATCTTATCTACGTTCACTTGACACTGTTTATCATAGTGCACTGCGATTCATTACAAAGTGTTCGTTTTCTACGCATCATTGTGTTCTTTATGAAAAAGCAGCTCTATCCTCATTAACCACACGAAGATTAACTCATTGGTACATTTTAATTTATAAGTCTATTTTAGGTTTATTACCTTCATATTTATGCAATTTTATAAATCGTAAAGAACCTGGAAATTATTGTCTGCGCTCTTGCACCTTGTATCTTCTTAAGGTCCCCTTGGCACGTACGAAATTAGGGAAACAGGCTTTTAATCATGCTGCACCATCAGACTGGAATACACTGCAGAACGTTTTAAAATTGCAGGATTTGGTGAATTTAAGTTATTTTAAAAACATGTTGTTGAATATGGACATAGGTAAAACGGTTTGTAATTGTTTTAAATGAGCATTGTATTGTCTATATTATGTATTCATGTTTGTCGTATGTTGTTTGTGTAAGTGTAACTATGTACTATGTTGCTGCTTATCTTGGCCAGGACTCTCCTGCAAATGAGATTGTAAATCTCAGTGAGATTAATTTCCTGGTTAAATAAAATAAAATAAATAAATAATAAACATACAAACATTACACCTCTTAGCAATTGTCGTAACAAAAACAACTAAATTTATTAATTAGAATGAATGCCACAATACTTCTGTCCATATAGTGTTTATCATACATTACAATATAGGTATATATATCTAACTGCACTATTTGACCTTACAATATAACTGATTTTAACTTTTTCCACCCTGTGCCATGACATTAAAAGCTTTTGTCTTTGTTAGATGCTGTAGTAGTGTAATATGTCATTTGTGTTATCTTCTACCCCACTGACTAGACCTGAAAAAAAGCACTGTCTGGTGGCACACAAGAATAAGGTTTTAAAGAATTACACATTAGTTGTACTGGATGCTTTTAGTTTCCAGCAAAATTACATTGTTCGGACAAACATTCAGCCAACTGGTTGCAGACTGAATTTCAAAAAAACTATAAAAATAAGTCTGCTGAGTTAGAAAACATCCAGACTGGATATTTCCAAAAAAAAAAAAGTGTGGCATGCACCCACATGACAAGTCTGCTAAACTATTATTATGGACTTTCTGCTGATCCTAGCTTCCTCCATCTCAGGAAACACAGGGTGAATCTTCCTGTGAAAGAGTCAGACCGACAGACGCACCCATTCGCACTCGCATGTGCTTTGTAAGTGGGTCACTGAGTTGATGTGGTGATCCAGAGGGATGGGTTCTGGCTCTGGTCTTGTTGAAATTCCAGCTCATACATTCAGTTTGGGTTAACAAGTACAAAGGCACCATATGTATCTGGAATGTAGAGCGTAGCGTTACTAGGCTCCTGATGCTCAGTACTGAAGGATTTTATCATGTCTTCTCATATTAGAGCGTTCAGTCAACTCGTGCAATGTGCAGCGTGTCTAAAACACTTTGGCAGTGGACTAGCACTCATGCTATGGCTGCCAGGTCCATTCCAGTTTCAAAAAAGGCCCAAAAGACTGAATTCATTGAGGAATTTTGAGTGGTCTTGTGATCTGCTTGTTATGCAGACACTAACCTGCTAACATGCATGAAATTTTTTTTTTTTTGCCTTAAGTGCCCAAAAGCGTTCTTTAAGTCTGCTTGGATTATTCTCAATTGTGATCACGTGTTTCGGTATTTGGGGAGACCCAGCTGGAGAGGGCGGGGTGAATAGGGGAAACGGTAAAAGGGGGTAGTGAAATGGTTGCTCTGGGTGATGGGCCTCCGCAGATGACCTGCATAATGCCTCTAGTTCCTGCTGTTGTCTCTTTTTGCTTTATTTTTGGTCACACTGCTGACCTAGACAAAGACCATCTTTTTGTAACTTCCTCTCTCTATGTGCATCCATTCAGTGGTTGATGTAGTGTCTGCTTTGCACTGGCAACTTGAGGCAGTTTAAACTCACTTATTTGTTTTCTTGCTTGTAGGAGGAAGTGGGATGGAAATATGCAACAGGAACTGGGAACCGGAAGCACGAATGTGCCTTCTGAAAAAGGAGTAGCCTTGAACCTAAACTATCTGCTGTGAGGGTGGAGGGGGCGGACCCACCATTCTCCCGATTGTTATACCCCGGCTAACGATGGCAGACAGACCCACAGGCTCCCTGCAGTGATGTCTATACAGTGAAGTCTGGCTTTCTCTGAGGCCTGCTCGCCATGCTGGCCCTGGGAGTAGACTATGGCAAACCAGGAGAAGGGAGAGCTCGACCAAGAGCGACCAGAGAAGGAGGAAGAGCGATGCCTGCATGGCACACTCCAGCTTCAGGTGGGTTGCTGGCACGGGAGTCTGGTGTCAACATCAAGCAGAAGATCTCACAATGGGAGGGGCTTAGCCAGCAGGAGGATGGGCATGGTGGAAAGGCCCGCTCCTCCTCGGTTTCCAGCACCCTTTCAGCTGATGAGAGAAATGGAGCTCTCGACAATAATAAAAGTGATGTACTGTGTTCAAAGATTAACCTTAATAAAGTCCAAAGTTTTGGTTTGGATTTTAGGGAAAACCAGGCTCATCATGGACGAAAATCTGAACCTGAGCAAAAACGAACATGCCTGAACAAAGTCGTAACTTCAACTCCCGTGACTAAGTCGCCCGTCCTGACTACAGCCAAAGCAACATCTGTAAATATATTGGATGCCAGAAACCAGAAGAGCAATAATTGTGAGCTTAGTGATCACTTCTCGGACTATGATCTTGAAGATCCTGATGACTCACTGCCTCCTGGGAACTTTTACACCTCTCGAGGGTTTTGGAGGAAAGTAGAGTGTGATGACACACTCTGGAAAAATGAGAAGGATCACTCATCCATGTCCAAGCATCTCATTTCAGTGGAGGCTGAAAAAAGCCCTCAAAATCTTGTCACTCCACCACCTAAACCACAACGCACATTTGAGTACAAAGGAGCGGACAGCCCATCTGCACATTTGCTCAAAGAGAAAAAGCTGTCTTCTCCTGATGGCCAATCAAAACAGCACAGAAAGCGTGATGTCATACGTCCGCCCACTGGCCCACCACCACCTTGCCCTGGTACTTCCACTAATGGATTTTCCAGAAACAAAAAGAACAGGTGAGTGAATGATGAAGGCACTTTACCATATAGTTGTTTATAGTGGTAACGTGGTAAAGCACACACTTGCTTAAGACGTCTGTCTGGTTTATGTAACAGTGTCCTGGGAACCTATCAGTAGTACTGTACTCAGAAGTGTCTTATGAAACCAGATACAGTCAGCTCCTGGATTATTCGCACACTTGGTATATACACTGATCAGCCATAACATTAACACCACTTCCTTAGTTCTACACTCACTGTCCATTTTATCAGCTCCACTTACCATATAGGAGCACTTTGTAGGTCTACAATTACTGACTGAAGTCCATCTGTTTCTCTGCTTTGTTAGCCCCCTTTCATGCTGTTCTTCAATAGTCAGGATTCTTCCAGGACCACCACAGAGCAGGTTTTATTAGGGTGGTTGGTCATTCTCAACACTGCAGTGACACTGACATGGTGGTGGTGAGTTTTTAAATACTGTGTCCACTCACTGTCCACTCTGTTATACACTTCTACCTAGTTGGTCCACCTTGTAGATGTAAAGTCAGAGACGATCGTTCATCTATCGCTGCTGTTTGAGTTGGTCATCTTCTAGACCTTCATCAGTGGTCACAGGACGCTGCCCACGGGGCGCTGTTGGCTGGATATTTTTGGTCGGTGGACTATTCTCAGTCCAACAGTGACAGTGTGGTGTTTAAAAACTCCAGCAGCGCTGCTGTGTCTGATCCACTCATACCAGCACAACACACACTAACACACCACCACCATGTCCGTGTCATTGCAGTGCTGATAATGATCCACCATCTAAATTATACCTGTTCTGTAGTGGTCCTGGGAGATTCCTGACCATCGAAGAACAGCATGAACGGGGGCTAACAAAGCATGCAGAGAAACAGATGGACTACAGTCAGTAATTGTAGAACTACAAAGTGCTTCTATGTGGTAAGTGGAGCTGATAAAATGGACAGTGACTGTAGAAACAAGGAGGCGGTCATAATGTTATGCTAACTAATTAGTCAGTTTTTATTCCTTTCATTACTATCTAACATGTAAGAGTTTGTATGTTGTAGCTGTCCCCGGGGAGCTTTGACTTTTATAAAGCAAGAGAGTTCAATCAAAACTTAATTAGAATTTATTTCATTTATACAGCACAATGCAGCTTTACAGAATCACGAGTCTGTCTTGTGCTGTTCAGAGACAGTAACACTCTTAAACATCCAACTCTTGCCTTATTAAAGGAACTTGTCAAAGGGCTGGACATAAAATCAGATTTTTCAATTTTCCATTTTGCAGTCTGCATCCAGAATTAGGTCAGTTTTTACACACTGGCTCTTTGTCAAGCTGCCTGACTGACAGTGTTATGAAGAATATGACACTTATGAAGAATTCTTTTGTGCAATGTGAAGTAAGCTAAAGGGTCTCAACATGCTGCGAGGAAAAATATTCGGAAAATAAAAGACAAAAACTTCAATTCAAGCCATTTCTTTAACCAAAATTCCTTCAAGTGAGCATCTTTGACTTAGGAAGTTACAAACAACATCTAAGAAACATCAGGCTTCATGCACCTTGGATAAGGTCAGCAATTATGATTTAACTAGTACAACAAAACTGGGCAAAAATGGTACCCACTGCTAACCAAATAAACAAAGTCTTCTCCCATGTTTGCCAAAACACCTTGATGTACAGCATTTGTTTTGTTGCAATGTACACATGTATATGTATATAGGACAAATAAAGGCATTTTTTTATTTCTATTAGGGAATCCACAAAAGTCATAATTGTTACAGATACAAGCAATTGTTATATACACCGATCAGCCATAACATTAAAACCACCTCCTTGTTTCTACACTCACTGTCCATGTTATCAGCTCCACTTACCATATAGAAGCACTTTATAGTTCTACAATTACTGACTGTAGTCCATCTATTTCTCTGCATGCTTTGTTAGCCCCCTTTCATGCTGTTCTTTAGTGGTCAGGACCCCCACAGGACCACTACAGAGTAAGTATTATTTGGGTGGTGGATCAATCTCAGCACTGCAGTGACACTGACATGGTGGTGGTGTGTTAGTGTGTGTTGTGCTGGTATGAGTGGATGAGACACAGCAGCACTGATGGAGTTTTTTTAAACACATCACTGTCACTGCTGGACCGAGAATAGTCCACCAACCAAAAATATCCAGCCAACAGCGCCCCGTGGGCAGCGTCCTCTGACCACTGATGAAGGTCTAGAAGATTACCAACTCAAACAGCAGTAACAGATGAGCGATCGTCTCTGACTTTACATCTACAAAGTGGACCATCTAGGTAGGAGTGTCTAATAGAGTGGACAGTGAGTGGACACGGTATTTAAGAACTCCAGCAGCGCTGCTGTGTCTGATCCACTCATATCAGCACAACACACACTAACACACCACCACCATGTCAGTGTCACTGCAGTGTTGAGAATGACCCACCACCTAAATAATACCTGCTCTATAGTGGTCCTGTGAGGGTCCTGACCATTGAAGAACAGAGTGAAAGCAGGCTAAAACAGTATGTAGAGAAACAGATGGACTAGTCAGTAATTGTAGAACACAATTATACAAAATGGACAGTGAGTGTAGAAACAAGGAGGTGGTTTTAATTTTATAACTGATCAATGTACAACCAAAGAGTACTTAAGCTCAGAAACAATCAATTTTGTGTTAAATTCCACCAATTGAGTAGTTACTTTTTTATTTCACTTTCATACAGGTGGTATTTGACAAGACAGTTCAAATATAAATTTTGTTGCATATAAATTTAAATACAAATTTTCTTGCATATAAATTTAAATGTTGTATTTATATAGCATTTTACTCAACGAGTTGTAAAGCAACTTTACACAATCACGGCTGTATCTCGTGTTATTTAGCAACAAAACAGAGAGATCAAATATTTAGCAGTTGGTTTATGAAAGAAGCTTATTTTTGGGTCGGTTTTACAGTCTGTCTTCAGAATTGGATCAATTTAAACAAAGTAACTTGAACGTGATTCAACAGTAATAGAGCTTGACAGTTATTTTACCTAAGGTGTAATTCCCTAAATCAGAGAGTCTGAAACCCGTTTTTCGTTCAGATCCGTTTCTGACATCCTCTCAGTGCTTCTTCGCTTACTGCCAAAGCGAGTGTGAGAACATTGTCATGTTGGCTCCCGTCCAGCAGTGATGTCAGACCTTCTCTGCTAGACTCTGAGCCTGTTGTCTGAACTTGGCCTACTTCTGTCTTAGCTAGCAGGGCAGAGGTCACATTGGGCTGTTTTTGAATAGTCATGTGGTCTGGTGTTTACAAACCATTTTTTTCATTTGTTGTCCTTTGATCAATTTGTTTTGTTGGTCATAGCACTTTTTTGCATGTGATTTTTGTGTTTTTGCCATGTCTCTGGTGTTTAATGTTTTTTTTTTTTTTTTTGCTGTCGCACTTTGTAATGTGTCTGCCAAATATATAGAGAGCATCAACAGTTTTAGAAGTCGCCTGCTTTAATTACCACATTTCTCTAACATATGACAGTCTTTGTCATTGGTCATATGGCTGAGTAAACTTAGCACTTTTGACTTAGTAATTAATTCTAATTTAACACTGTTTGGTTGCATATTTGCACATGGAGTTGGAATTGTTAGCAGCATCTCTGAGTTTTTAGGATCTCTGAGTTTTGTTCTATTACTGTAATACTTTTTAGCTGATAGTATTAAAGGCACATTATTATGTTCATGTTCCTCAGTTATCAGTTGCCACCTACTTACCAGTGTTTCGCACATGGAAAGAGACGTAAGTTATATATGCAACAGTTAAAAATTGGACTGAATTGGTTTCTGATCAATAGTTGTGACGGGTCCAATGTCTGTGTGTTGCTTTCTGATACTTCAGCTTTCTTTCACTTCCCAAAGTCATGCAGAAGGTGGATTGACTACTTTAAATTGCCCCCATGTGTGAGTGTATCAGTACGTTAGATTGTTGCCCTGGCTAGAATGTAATCCGAGTAGTTATGGACCCACCATGACCATGACCATTTACATTTACACTTTCAGCATTTAGCAGACACCTTTATCCAAAGTTACTTACAATTGAGATGGTATATATTGCAAGCAATTGATGGTTGAGGGCCTTGCTCAAGGGCCTAACAGTGGCATTCTGGCAGATGTGGGGCTTGAACCAGTGACCTTCCAGTTACTAGTCCTGTACTTTAAACGCTGAGCTACCACTGCCCATATGAACAAACTTATTAAAGAATTAAGAAATGGTAAAGAAATGAAAAATGAATAAAGTCTAAACTGAAGGCAGCAATGCTCACAAATCATATTTCCTGGTAAATTAACAAATGTACAAATTAACAAGCAAGCATTTTAAATTAACTTTTAATTTAAAAAGGATTGTAGGGATCAATATAGGGGTGCACAATTTACACTAAATTCTTAGTACTTCTTGGCACATTTACTCTGGTATAGGTACCAGGTTGTATTTTTGAAATTGATAACATTTTAAAATGTCAGTGCCCTCAGAATCTTCTTGTTATTTTTAGTCAGCTCAGTCAAACTGTTGAAAGAAGAAATTTATAACAGGATATAACTTGCCTTAGTCACTACTGGGTAAACAATTCTTTACTGCTTAAATAAGTTTGTTCATTTAAAGCTATTATTTATTTTAGAACCATTTTAAATGTCTTTTTATTTATTCATATTTTATTCAATTAAACAGCCAATTAGTTTAGACAATGCTTAAATATAGTGGGATTTTTGCTTGCTTACCCATAACTAAGTTACTAAATTATTTCAAACATGACATCGTCAAATTTTGTGTAAGCAAGCAAATAGTAACTACAATATATAAAATATATTCAAAACTTTGTCTAATTTAAATAAGTGTGCTATCAGATCCCATGAGTATTGTTTTTTTGTTTTTTTTTCTTAAACCTTACTATAATTTTCCCTACTACATTCTCACCATTGTGCAGACATTCAGCTTCTTTTACTTCAAGCTTGTTGGCTAAAACACCTGGTCTATTAAGGTTTAAACATAATCTTCCTCAATCCCACTCTTCCTTAGCTTTCAAATAGAAATGGCAGCTGCGTAAACAGCCACAAACGCTGTGTGCTCCCAGTGGTGCCTAGTGATCTACACTATTTTGTTTACAGTCTTCATATAGTGCTTTAAAAACAATACAAAGGCAATATATTTCATGTTTTTTTTTTTTTGTGTAATTTATCTGGATTGTCTTATTTTCTGAATCTCTTAACAATGTTCTAGACTGTAGATATTGGAATTCCTAAGTTCTTTGCAGTCATGCATTGAGAAATGTTTTTAAACTGATGGACTTTTTGCTAGTGCAGTTTTTCGCCAAGTGATGAATTGGGCGCAGTGCCCAATGTGTAAATCTAAAGATAAAAGAATGGCTTAGATTGATGTAAAGTGGTTAACCAATAACCTGTCATTAGAAGTTGTGCAGTTGATTGTTAACCAACAGGCCTCTCGCATGTAAATATCAAAACAAATCTCTGTTTTGTGTTACCAGGGCTTCAAGCTTGTACAGCAATAGTGTAGCCTTGTATCACTATTTGTATTAGAATGCACAACACTGTTTTCTATAGTTAATTTATGGGTACTCTGTTGAGTTAGTTCAATAACCAGAATGCTGTAATAGACTGTTGACACAGCCTTTATCTCAAGGCCAGACCCTACTCGGTAGTGTCCAACATTAGGGGTTTTCAACTTGTTTGACACAGAAGATAACACACAACTCCTTTGACTTGCTGATTTAATTTTTTCCCAGCCAGAGTCTCCCCTTTTTCTCCCTTTTAGCACATCCAGTTGCCCGATTGCCTCATGCTTCCTCTCCACCAATGCCGATCCCTGCTCTGATTGAGGAGAACAAAGCTAACCCACGCCCCCTCCGACACGTGGGCAGCATGCCGTATTCATCTTATCTCCTACACTTTGACGAGTGCAGTGCAGCTCAGCGTTGTGTACGGAGAGACACACCCTGAGAGCACTCTTTTCTCATCTCTGTGCAGGCGCCATCAATCAGCCAGCAGAGGTCGTAATTGCAACAGTTATGAGAGAGTCCCTATCCGGCTTAATCCCACCCATATCTGAACAACAGGCCAATCGTTGTTCATGTGGCCGCTCAGCCTAGCCGGCAAGCAGAGATGAGATTCGATACGATGTATTCAAGATCCAAGCTCTGGTTCCAGCGTGTGTTTTTACCGCTGTGCCACCTAAGCTGTAACTTAGATTTTGAGCTCATTTCCATATTATTCAAAATCACACAGTCTCTAGTCCCTGGATTTTCCCCCACATACACAAATGTGGTATCAAAATAACCCCAAGCACTTGAACTTTAACAGTTATCAAAAAAATATAGAAATTTCTATACAGTGTTGTTGCCAGATGGCAATCAACAACATGGGTGGTAGAAAGTTACACATAAAGCACACATATACTGCTCTAACTCAGAAACCATTTTACTGATTGTCACCAAATGTCAGAGACACATAACATAGGCGGTTCTTAGGCTATGGTAAAAAATATGGTGTTACTGCAGTGCTAAATGGCACTATAACATGCAAGATAATGTTACGCAAACAGTTATTTGACATGAACTTTGGCCTAGTGCTTCTTCAAGTATAGTTCCATACTCACACATTAGACTAATTTGAGATTGGACCTTGGAAATCACTGCTTGCAGCTATATTTCTTTTATTTTTGGAGTTCTTTTAATCTAAATGATTTTAATGTTTACCTGCACAGAAAGTCCTTCGAGTTTGAAGACGTGGTTCACTGGACGGCTCAGCAGGGGTCCAGAGAGAGGGAGGCTCGGCGCTCAGGACTCTACCACGCCAGATCTGAGGACAGCGTTTATGAAGACATCATCTGTATGTGTGATTCACTCTGAATCAGACTCAATAACTCAAATAAGCACATTTGTAACTAAAACAAACTGTGATGTTGAAATCTATAGTGCAGAAACAGTTTTTGGAAGAGTGTAGGACAGGGATAATCTTAAATAAGATCTACTGTTGTTTTAAGGGACCAATAGAAATTCTGATTTAACGGTCATTTTTTTTTACATTTACACTGGGCATATTAAAGGCAGAAATGTGTCTCATGAGGGTAATTTTATTTTTTTATCTAGCGGATGTTTGGCAGGATAATTCATATGAGGACATCAAATCGTCTCCTATGTGTCTGCCCATAATGCGGTCTCGAAACTGGACTGTTGCACAGAGGCGGATCCCCTGCACACCAAAGGTAATTTTTTTGCAACTTTGAGTTAAACAGACCCAGATGGTGGAGAGTTCAGTGCCAGAACTTGTTGGCCTAACTGCTATGGTCTGCTTATACCATGAAGTATGAAGAAATGAGAAATTATTTTGTAATGGAAAACCTTCACAGTAGGCCTGTCATTGTCATGAGAATTCAAGCTGACTATAAACTGTCATATAAATATTTGAGATTAATGATTGTATTGCCTTTTCAGTTTTTTACTTATTATTGGCCTGGGTAATGGGGACAGAATCAAATATAATTTTATAGGATGTATGTAATTTAGCATTTTGGTAATGGTGTGCTTAAGCAAAAGAGCACATGGAGTGTTAAGTAGAAAAACAAGCCTACAAGTTATAGCAAATTTGTAAAGATGTAATAAAGCAAAGCAGTAATGATATTGTTTTAAAAATTAAAAATAAATTTATTATGAACAATTTAGCCAGAATTATAGTTCAAAATGTAGATTACTTATTACTAGGGCTGTCACACGATTAAAAATTGTAATCGAGATTAAAGAACAAAATTAATCGCGATTAATCGCGATTAAAATTTTTAATCGTGTGACAGCCCTAATATATATGTATTCATCTCAATTAATCGCAAACTAATAGTTAAGCAAAATTTGAACAGTTATGCACATTGTTATTGCAAGAACGTGTTTACCAATAAAACATTCATAAAATATGATAAAATTATTAAATCTAAATTCATTGTAGAAATGAATTATCTGACAAAAGTGAGGATCTTTTCCTGTTTATAACCCCGACACTGAAAACAGGTGCACCAACCATAATGTTTTGATCTAATATAAGGCATCAATAGAGCATCAAAACACAGATATGATTATTTCATAGATCTATTAAGAAAACCCTTTAATACTGTGTTTGTGCAGAAAGAATACTGGGAAATACTGTTCTACATTACCATTTAAACACCTATAAATACCTGAAACAGTCAAGTTAGCAAACATTATCTATAAGTAATTGACTGGTAGCTATAAAAAAAGTGTTAATTAAAACAGTCCATGTAAACGCTTAGTCCATATAAATATCAGATACGAATGTGTTTTTAGAAAACTACAAACATCACAAATATAAATCATGTTTATAACCATGTGATAGAATAACCTGAATAAACTGTAGAGATGAAACATCACACGGAGTTTCACTTCTTACCGGAGGGGGAGGAGGCGGAGCTACACAGTTTTGATGGACAGGTGTAGCAGCCAATGGAGATACTCGTTACGCTTGCGTGATTTCATTCATCTTTTCATCAACACGTAAAAAAAGTGAAAACCGCTAAAAGTAGTTTATCATCGGACAGTTCATGCGCTTTACATCCCAATTCATCTGAAATACAGTTAATTACCACAGAGACACACATGTATGTGGCACAAACAGCCAAATAAAAATAGTTAGATTAAAAATTTGAATCTTGATTAATTTTTTTAATTGCGATTAAAATTTTAACGCATTAATCGCGTTAATTAACGCGATTAACGACAGCCCTACTTATTACATATAAATAATATATCTAATCCCCTATCTAATTCACGGGCATCAATGACCTTTGAATGAAATGAGCCTTTTCCTGTGTAATATGCAATTTGCTGTGAAATTCTAAATTTAAGGTTTGTGTTTAGCAATTTAACAGTGCCTCACATTTACTGGTCATTTTGCATTATGAGATGGTCCTTGTGTAATCAAGCATCTTTAGAGTTTGCTGAGTTTATACAGTAAGAAATAAACTCTACATAGACAAACTATCATAACAGTTTACTGGCTTGTTCTTTTGAGGCGCAGCACAGACTACAGAGAGATGATCACGTGTGAGAAGAAGCACACTTTTCCATTGATTATGGAATCCCCAAAGGGACACAATGTTTGTTCGTTTGTTTATTAGGATTTTAACGTCATGTTTTACACTGTGGTTACATTCATGACAGGAACGGTAGTTACTCATTACACAAGATTCAACAGTTCACAAGGTTATATTGAACACAGTCATGGACAATTTAGTTTCTTCAATTCGGCTCACTTGCATGTCTTTGGACTGTGGGAGGAAACCGGAGCACCCGGAGGAAACCCACCCGGACACGGGGAGAACATGCAAACTCCACAGAGAAAGGACCCGGACCGTCCCACCTGGGGATCGAACCCAGGACCTTCTTGCTGTGAGGCAACAGTGCTACCCACTTAGCCACCGTGCTGCCCCCAAAGGGACACAATGCACTCAATATGTAAACACATACATTAAATGCATTCTATCATTCGGTTTGTGAGTGTTATTTATCGACTGTCATGAAATGTGGAAATCAGTGAAATCTGTGATTTTTGAAAAACGTGGTCCGTAAAAAAAAAAAACGCGCATTTTCCTGTGAATGTATTAGGGCCCTACATATAAACTAATGCAGAAGTGGATCAGTGCTGCTAATCCTGGATTCCTTTTGTTTTGATCTTGCTTATTCTAACACTTGTGTTCATTGGGAACTTAAAGAGAATAAGGGCTGGAGCAGCTGTTGGATGAGGGATGGTAACAGCACTTGTTTTCTTGGCTGTGGATTGAAGGGCAAAGACTGGTCCCAAATTTACAGTGTATCACAAAAGTGAGTACACCCCTCACATTTCTGCAGATATTTAAGTATATCTTTTCATGGGACAACACTGACAAAATGACACTTTGACACAATGAAAAGTAGTCTGTGTGCAGCTTATATAACAGTGTAAATTTATTCTTCCCTCAAAATAACTCAATATACAGCCATTAATGTCTAAACCACCGGCAACAAAAGTGAGTACACCCCTAAGAGACTACACCCCTAAATGTCCAAATTGAGCACTGCTTGTCATTTTCCCTCCAAAATGTCATGTGATTTGTTAGTGTTACTAGGTCTCAGGTGTGCATAGGGAGCAGGTGTGTTCAATTTAGTAGTACATCTCTCACACTCTCATACTGGTCACTGAAAGTTCCAACATGGCACCTCATGGCAAAGAACTCTCTGAGGATCTTAAAAGACGAATTGTTGCGCTACATGAAGATGGCCAAGGCTACAAGAAGATTGCCAACACCCTGAAACTGAGCTGCAGCACAGTGGCCAAGATCATCCAGCGTTTTAAAAGAGCAGGGTCCACTCAGAACAAACCTCGCATTGGTCGTCCAAAGAAGCTGAGTGCACGTGCTCAGCGTCACATCCAACTGCTGTCTTTGAAAGATAGGCGCAGGAGTGCTGTCAGCATTGCTGCAGAGATTGAAAAGGTGGGGGGTCAGCCTGTCAGTGCTCAGACCATACGCCGCACACTACATCAAATTGGTCTGCATGGCTGTCACCCCAGAAGGAAGCCTCTTCTGAAGTCTCTACACAAGAAAGCCCGCAAACAGTTTGCTGAAGACATGTCAACAAAGGACATGGCTTACTGGAACCATGTCCTATGGTCTGATGAGACCAAGATTAATTTGTTTGGTTCAGATGGTCTCAAGCATGTGTGGCGGCAATCAGGTGAGGAGTACAAAGATAAGTGTGTCATGCCTACAGTCGAGCATGGTGGTGGGAATGCCATGGTCTGGGGCTGCATGAGTGCAGCAGGTGTTGGGGAGTTACATTTCATTGAGGGACACATGAACTCCAATATGTACTGTGAAATACTGAAGCAGAGCATGATCCCCTCCCTCCGGAAACTGGGTCGCAGGGCAGTGTTCCAGCATGATAATGACCCCAAACACACCTCTAAGACGACCACTGCTTTATTGAAGAGGCTGAGGGTAAAGGTGATGGACTGGCCAAGCATGTCTCCAGACCTAAACCCAATAGAACATCTTTGGGGCATCCTCAAGCGGAAGGTGGAGGAGCGCAAAGTCTCGAATATCCGCCAGCTCCGTGATGTCGTCATGGAGGAGTGGAAAAGCATTCCAGTGGCAACCTGTGAAGCTCTGGTAAACTCCATGCCCAGGAGAGTTAAGGCAGTTCTGGGAAATAATGGTGGCCACACAAAATATTGACACTTCAGGAACTTTCACTAAGGGGTGTACTCACTTTTGTTGCCGGTGGTTTAGACATTAATGGCTGTATATTGAGTTATTTTGAGGGAAGAATAAATTTACACTGTTATATAAGCTGCACACAGACTACTTTTCATTGTGTCAAAGTGTCATTTTGTCAGTGTTGTCCCATGAAAAGATATACTTAAATATCTGCAGAAATGTGAGGGGTGTACTCACTTTTGTGATACACTGTACCCTTTTAATGTCACACAATTTTTCCCCATTGGCTGCTTCTGTTTAGGTGTCAGGCCAGCAGACAATCTGGTCCACATAACCCAACACAGTTTTTACACCAGATGCCCTTCCTGATTGTTTTCTTGCATGCACATTGTGTCTGTGTAGACCCTCGACTGGCCAATAGCACAACTGAGATTTTAACCCCTGGTCTTAGTGGTAGTGGGCTAACATAATTTACCACGGTGCCACCAAACTTCACTGTATAACTTATTGGAAAAGCTGCCCAAGCTAAAGGGCTCAGCTTACAAAATTTCAATTGTGTAATGGTCTTACACTGAAAGACCTACCCTATTAAACCTACCAAAGGAGGATGAGTCCCTGCTGAGTCTGGTTCCTCTCAAGGTTTCTTCCTGTAATTTAATGGGAGTTTTTCCTTGCCACTGCTGCCCTCGGCTTGCTCAACAGGGGTTTTTGGTCTGTTGGTCCTGGATTCTGTAAAGTTGCTTTGAGACAATGTTTATTGTAAAAAGCGAACTTTGACCAAATGTACATTTAATTTGTCTTTATAGTTGAATTATATTGATATAAACTTGTATTTCATTATAGTTCAGTGCAACAAAATGTTAAATTTTTTTAATTTATGCTCTGTATTTTATGCACTGTGTTTGTTGCTCTAGCTGCCTCCAAAACCCCTTACATTACGAGCCAGTGGTAACAGAGTCTATAAGGATCTACAGTCTGTTGTGTCACCAGCTCAGCTATCTATCCCAAACACACCCAAACCATCAGCACCAAAACGGGTCTACAGAACACAGCGCCAGCCACAGGTAATCCCTACACATGCAGGAAAATGCTCACACATACATAAGCTCACAGGCCTGATATACTAGTTGTTGCATAATGTCATTGTTGTACTTGAATGCATCAGCTTTTGTGTTCAAGTTTTTCATGTGAGCATTAACACAACATAAACATCGGTGCTGTTTCTAAGCCATATGTGAGAAAGGGGAAGAGGAGAAATGGGGAGATTCATGAGGCATACAGGAAAGCATTGTTATCGTATCTGCCACATGCTGAGCAGTTCTGACAAACATGGCCATATGTTACCGTAGGATAGAATAAGCCTAATATGGTAACACAAGATTTGGAGCATTTAGACTCATCTATGCTTTACTGAGGCACTTGAGAGAGTTTTAACAGTTACTGCACGTATAAAACTAATGGAGAGAAGCTGCTATGATGATGTGAGACAGCTGAATGTGGAGGTAAGTTGCTTACACACAGGGCTGAGTGTTATTTCTATATAATATTGGTATCGTAATGAATTTCTCAATGTGCCTTTCTTAGAATATTGCTGTGTTGGGAACAAGTAATCTACTTTAATTTTATGGTCTAATTTTCCAGTGTGGATATGATGTACAGTATCACTTTGATTAGAGTTTTGTTTGGGGGATTAAATGGGATATTTTCGGGGGTGAGGAGTCAAGGATTATTGTACATATACATATACATTTATATATACTTATATACACTATATGGGAAAAAGTATTTAGACACCTGACTATGCCACTGTTGATCAAGAAAGCCTTAATTGATGTTCAAAAGCTGGTCAGTGGGGCTGAGGTCAGGGCTCCGTGCAGGCTATTAAAGTTTCTTTAAAACAAGCTTTTACTTGTCTTTATAAACCTCGTCCATATAGTCTGCATGCCATTGGCGTGCCTGCAAGTTCTGGTGTTCTCTGTTCTATGTTGCTTTGGGGCATTTGGAAACAACCATGTTTAACGTCTGTGTATGCTTGTCAGGGAACTTTACCTGAAGCTATGATAACTGAACAGTTGGTCTCATAATATTCAGTTATAAACATTCAGCAGAAAAAGGCATTTAGCATAGCAAAAAAATAATAATAAAAAAGCTGAATTGGGGCCGCTCAGGTGGCGCAGCGGTAAAGTACGATAGCGCACCAGAGTTGGGGTTTCGAATATATCGTATCGGATCTCAGCTCTGCCTTCCGACTGGGCTGGGTGGCTGCATGAACAACGATTGGCTGTTGTTCAGGGTTAGAGGTAAAAAGTCGGATCATAGGTCCTCTTAACTGGTGCAACTGCGGCCCCTGCTGGCTGACTGATGGCACCTGCACAGGGCTGAGGAATAATGCTGATGGGGGCGTGGCCCTCCGTACAAAGTGCCCGTCGGTGTATGAACTCGACTCGTGCAGGTGAAAAATGCAGTCTGTACTGAACTGACAGTACGTGCCGGACGCCTGACATACGCCCCAGTTGAGAGGCGTCCTCAGTCAGCGGTGAAGGGTCGAATCAGTATAGAGGACGCATTCAGGGTAATCGGATACGACTGGATTGGGAAAAATTATAAATATATATTTTAAAAAAAGCTAAATTAAAACAATTGGTTGAAAATAGATTTTTTTTGTTTTTAGCTTTTAGCTTTCTCTGATCTCACTTCAAAAAGTTTCTCTCATTGTTAATATATCAGTAACTATAATGTTCTCATTACTTAAGTTTTTTTGACTGTGGTTACATGTGTTTTAACCACAGTTAAGCTTCTTAATTTGATTTATTTTTATTGCATTCATTTCATGTTGAACAAAGATTATTACTGTTTGTTTCTAGATTGCATTTCTGTTTCTCCCTGCATTCACTGATGTCTGAAAAACAAACCTTATAATGAACACCATATTCAAATAGTTACTTTATTTAAATATTTCAGAAACGTTGACTTATTGAATGTCTTGCAGTAGCAAATTGATAGTTAGGCGATGATTTAAACATGCATTATATATTACACTATGTGTCTGCATTTGGCAACATATTTCTTTGTTTAATGCCAAGTTCACACTACACAACTGGATCTCTTGTAATCGGGAGTCTTTCACGTCGGTGTGGCTTTCACACTACATGACTGATCGGCGATAGGGGGTCACACACTACACGATCTATCACCAACTGGAATCGCAGGTGAGCTTCTCTGGTCTCCCAAACTACGTTTTGTCATGAAAACACACGCGAGAAGTGACGAGGGGTTTAATGATTCCATGTCCAAAAATGCACATCAACAAGTAGCAAGCGATCAAGGTTTGTGTGCTGATGTGTAGCGTAAAATCAAGGAGAAAAAATAAATGAATCTGAGTATTTTTTGCAATGCAATGTTGGTGTTATGTTTTGTAGAGAATGATAAGGTCAGAAATACTGTAAAACTTATGTGTGTGCTGATGTATTCTGATATAAACTACATTATGCCCCTGTCCCACTTTTGTACAACGCCTCCCCTGTGTTTCCTCTCACCCTGTATTTTGCATTCTCGCTGGCTGTTCGACATAGCACTCATTGCCAGTCGGGCAACTCGGATCCAGATATCTGACATGCTAGAAATCTCTCTTCGATCCTCGGTGAGCCGGTCGGATCGAGTTGTACTAGGATTTTTTAATATACAGTTAAACTTTACCTTTTTTTACCGTTAATTGATTGCTCTAAATGGATAATTAGAACATCTTTTATAATTTGAGTCCCAGCGTTGCCACTGACCTGGTCGGGAGCATAACAGACACAACTGGATGCATCTGAGAAATAGAACAAACGGCAGTGAAATAGAGTAAGCATATTGTGATTACAATAAAAAAACATAAGCCTACCACTCTGGTTTGGGGGTGGGGGTTGGGGCGAAGGATAAAACGGTGGTCTTTTGTCAAGGACAGGAAGAAAAGTCAGCTTATGCGAAGGAGAAAAAAATTTTCTGGTGGTCAGATATTATCTAAGAGCCATAAAAAGGTCTGGATAATGGATGTCACTGTCCACAAGCAAGCAAGCTGTACATTACCATGGGCATAAAGGCTGCCACATAAAAGAAACTAGTCCTCCAAAGCAAACAAAGGAAAAGCTAGAGTGGGGCCTTCTTGTGCTGCAGCTCCTACTTTTTAAATTATAGATTTAAAGGTCTCTTGGCTGTGGACTATGACATCCAGGTTCTAGCAGCTGCTCATTTCATGGAATTCAGTCTTTACTCATTGCATTCATTTAGCATTACTACCAAAAGAGGACTGTTTATCAGAGGGAGAGCAAAAGGTTTTCTAGCCATTCCTTCCTGCTTATCCGTCATACTATCTGTGCGGAACACTACTCTGTCTACAAATCCCTGACTAACTTGTTTTTTTTTCTGATGCAGAGTATACAGTCATTTGTCAGACTTGAAACAGGATACCTTTAATTACAGTCAAGAGAACATTCTTACTGTGTTTTGAATTTTGTAATCACAAAACTGGTAGGTTAGTTGCTAAGCAAAAAGTCTGTGATGGACCATTCATTGTTTTTGTGATTGTTGTGCAGTATGTGAGCAGAATCCAGGAGATCTTCGAGGCCAAAAGAGGAAAGAAGAGAGTAAAAAGCCAGACAAGCTCGAGCAGAGGTATCACCTTATTTACAGCAAATATTACTGCTGCCTGGACAGTTATTCTCTTTAAACTAAAATGATTCAGAACTGTACATAATACAGTTAGTATTGCATGCTGTATGTGGGAAGAAACAAGTATTTAATCACTTAAGCTTTTTGTTATTTTTATTGTAGTACTTAAATATACACAATGTGGTCAAAAGTATAACAACATCCCTCCTTATTATTGAGTTCAAGTGTTTCACCCACATCTCTTGAAAAATATATGTTTCCAACCATAATACAGATGCTAGTGTTGAAAAAAGACTCTTTAAGGTTTCAACATAAATGCTGAATTGTGCACAAAGGGCAAGTTTGGTGTGTATGAACAGTGGCATAGAGGCCTGACCTTAACCCCACTGAACACCTTTTAGATGAATTGGACAGCCATTCCTGTTGAGTGATGGCTGGGGCCAAGTTTATATTAATTTCCATGGTTTCATAATGAAATGTTAACAGGTATGGTCAGGGGACTGCATACATAATACATACATAGTGTATGTAATGTATAATTTAGTACATGATTTATGTAAAAGCATAGGAAATATCTATTTGTTGAAGTGGAAAGTATTCAGATACCCCAAATTACAACTTTGAGAAATATACTGTAAAAAAGAATTATCAGAAATTATAATTATGTTCTTGAAAAAACTTTACTAAGCTCTTTCACCTTCAAAGGGATTACTGCTCATCAAATGAGATAACCAGCTGCTAATGTCTTGTCAAATGAAACTAGGAACAATTTTAACAAAAGCATTGTTGCAGCATTAACATCTAGAACTTAATTTATTTTAATGTAACCCTCATTTTCATTTTTAATGTATAACCTTTTATCAAGTTTGAGATGTTTTGTAAGATTCAGTTAAAAGAAGAATCTATGATTTGTTAATTTCATTTAATCTTTATTTAACTGATTGCAAATGATTTCATTTAATCTTTATATTGTGTGGTTGCAAACACATTTAGAATTTGATGCCCGCAACACACAAAGTTAGGGCAGGCAAATTAAGAGTTAAAAGTTGTATCTACAAACAAAAGTGGTTAAATACTTGTTACCCCTCACTGTATGAATGAATAGATGGCGCCTGCTGACATTTCTTTTGTCTTTTTATTGTGTGATGACAGAAGAATTGAGTGGAACAGAGAGTGATCCAGAAGAGAGCACCAAAGGTTAGTTATCTAGTTGTGCAGTTTTTTGCTTAATTGTAGGATCCACAATAAATTTTCATATATCATAAATGAATCATAACTAAATTATTTAACTAAATTTCAACATTAAGCTTTTTATTACTTGAATGAAGTGTAGTAGAACAGGGAATTTACAATTAATGCCAAAAATAAAGAACCAATTGTGGTCATTGTACTGTATATTGTGTATGCTTGTATTATTAAAATCAGGGCCAAAACCTTGGGTCTTTACTGAAATGATTTTCAAGTTCAACATTTACCTGCATCTGCAAAATGGCAACCCACTCCCCATAATACTGGCCTTTTTTGTTGCATCCTCTGCCCATATTCTCAAAGACATGTTGCATAAAACACATCCCAAGTATATTTATCGATGTCTCAAATCTCCACACATAATTTGGTATATTAGGGGCCAGTAAATATTTAATTATTTACATATACTTTTCAAATAAATGAATAATGATAAAAGAAGCCACTGTAAACTGCTTAGTCGGGTACAGAGATCACATTAAATCAGAACTCTAGCATCAAATCTAATCAAATGTTTTTAACTTTGTCTAGTTGTAGTTTCGACAGTATGTGGCTTCATTGGCAAAGTGTGGCACATTTCACAACTGCTAAATCAAAGATGTATAACTAGATTTGTTTACTAGTTTCCAGTGTTGGGACACTCATGCCTGCTGTAGTCATATGAATGTAATAAAGTGAAGTTGAAAGCCAGCTAGTTTAATTTTAATATAAGGTTACATTTCATGTTTAAATAAAAATCAGATTTTCACAACAAGGCAAAAGACAAAAACAGAAATTGATCCAAGAACTCTTGTTTAGGAGCTTGCTTTATTCTTACATAACAGTGTGTTATAACTATTATTAATGAGGATTGTGCACAACTCTTAGTAAATGAATGAATCAATTCATTGTGGTGATTTCTTTTTTGTTGTTAATTTTGTCTCAGGTGGATCCAAGCGTCTGGTGTATGTCCAGTCCACTTTAAAAAGGAGACCAGAGTATCGCACTTTAGAGAGGGACCTCATACAGCTACAAGAGCAACAACTCTTCCAGCTGTTTGTGGTAGTGTCACTGAGAAAACGCCCCCCTGGCAACATGTACTACCCAGAGATCACCCAACGGTTTCCCACCAAGGTAGAATATGCTTGTGAACCTTGCATATTAGTAAGTGTTTAATTTAAAGCTTGGAATCACAATTAGTTGTCAGCAGATTCACAACATGCTCTCAGACTAATTATTAGGAATGTAACAGATAAGACATTTTGCCAAAATTCAGCCACATTTAGCCAAAAATGTAACCACGGTTTTTAACCTGAAAGATCTTGAAGCTGTAGCTGCTAACAAAGTATGTATTAATGTATAAATTGTTTAGATTTATAAGTATGATGTTAAAATACATTGTGTGTACAAGGTGGGGACATTTTGTAAAATGCAGTAAAAAGAAGAATTTGTGACTTGTTTATTTTCTTGAATCTTTATTTAACTGACAGAATGAGATTTCCAATCTTTTCCCTGATCAACTTTATGGATGATGGGCCATGACTCTCCACTGTGTTCCAAACTTCATTAAAGAATTGTCAGTCGGCTCAAAAAACACTTCTCAGTTCAAGATTGTGGATAATTGAGATCCTTCACCATATTATTGTAACACGTTTCAGGGAGTCTGGAGAAATCTCAGTCTGTGTAGGCAAAAACAGAAACCAATACTGAATGTGAGTGACCCTCAGACGACATTGCATCAGAACCATCATGCTACTGTAATAACTTATCATGTATAACTTGTCATATGAGCTCTGTAGTACCTTAGAAAACAGTTGTCACTTGCAACCTGAAAATATTACACCACGAGAAAGTCAGACATAAATTTATCAGCTAGTTTTTAGAAAAAAAATTACATCGAGTTCTCTGTGGCGATGACAAATAGGGCAACACAGATTATCAGCAAAAGCTAACAGCTGTCATGGTGACTTGCATATGTGTGGGCAGCACAGTGGCTTGGTGGGTAGCACTGTCTGCTCACAGCAAGAAGGTCCTTGGTTTCATTCCCAGGTGGAGCCGTCTGGGTCCTTTTTGTGTGGAGTTTGCACGTTCTCCCCGTGTCTGCATGGGTTTCCTCCTGGCAGCTCCGGTCTCCTCCCACAGTCCCAAAGACATGTCCAGCAACTCTTGTCGCTAACATTTGACTTCACATAAATGGTACCTTCAAATGCAAGTCACTAATGTTGTGGGCACTGATGCACCCCCGTACAATGACAGATGCTATTTTTGCACCTTTTGCTAAAACTGATTAGATTGTCCTTGTTGTCCTTGGCACAGAGTACTCCATGTCCTTTTTTTCCTGAAAACAAGCCGAATGGTAGACTTATATACCACAACACACAACAATGGACTGTGTGAAGTGACAATAGCCTAATGTATTCTGATGAAATTGCTTCTGAGGGCTCAAAGGTCACAGACATTAAGCAGTAGTTTCCTGTCCTACAAGGACTTAGGTTTTTCCAGAATCCATGAATCCTTTCACATTATTGTGTGTGGTAGATGGAGAAAGATCTAAATTATTCACAGTGTGTCATTGACAAGTGTTCTTTTTGAACTGATAGTTTCTTTACAATGTTTGGCACAAAATTCAAAGCCATGTCCGATTTTTGCTTGCAAAGACTGAGCCTTTGGTGGTTCCTCCTTGAGTAATCAATCTTGATACCCTTAATTGTTTCCGCTTTACCTGCTTATTGTGGAATCTAGCTAGAAAGATGTGTAACTTAAATACTTTATAAACTTTTCACTGTGTGTTGTAGGCACCACATTAAATATTTGGTGAAGTGTGTCTGCCAAAACATTAAAAGTTGTTTCTTTGTAATTCTGTCAATTAAATACAATTATTAAGATCATTAACAAATCATATATTCTTGTTGCCTTTTATAAAATGTCTCATATTTTCCAGAAATGAGCTTTGTAGATTGTACACAGCCCTACAATGGACTTTTCCATCCTGTTTCTTGGATAGGCTTCGGACCCAAGTCTAAATAATGATTTGCAACTGATTCAGGGTGGATTTTCCCCAGAAGACCACCTTCATGGTTCTGGATTATTGCAGAGGTTATACATAAATTTGTTCTGTTTGATTTTGTGTGTAGTTTGAGAAGTCTTCACGGCTGTCTCGTGAGGCGGAGGACCGGTTGAAAGCCATTCCTAATTTCTGCTTTCCAGATGCTCAGGACTGGAGGCCAACTGCAGATATCAACAGGTCAGATGACACACCACTATTACATGATTCAGTTCTTTAAAGTGACTCGCTCTTTTTGTGTGTTTCTGAGCGGCTGAGTCTGAACTCAGGAAGCAGTTTTTATAACACTGTTTTTATTAGCAGTTCTAAACAGGTTTGCTCGTCATGTGATTTACGATTGGTACCATTTAGATAAGAGTTCCTCGGTTATGGCATGGTTTTAAACAGCTTTGTTTTCCTGATTCACAGTGAGACCTTTTCTTTTGTGCTGACGGGGGAAGATGGGACCCGCTGGTTTGGTTACTGTAGGAAAATCTTGGTGAGTTCAAGATCTGTTTATTCAGAAGGAAAATAATGACTGTGTATAGCAGAATGCTGTGTGGTTCTCCTCGGGTTTGTTGTCATCCTACTGAGTCATTTGTAACTTTGATGTGTGTCTGATGGTTTTCCACTGTGTCCTGCAGCCCTGTGGAAAAGGAAAGAGGCTGCCTGAAGTTCACTGCATCATCAGCAGACTTGGTTGCTTCAATTTGTTTGCTAAGGTTTGGGAATTTCCATTGTTTCTTTTAGGTCTGATTTTGTTTGCATGACATGTTATACAGTTAAGGTTTCAGTGTGTTGTCTGTATTTGAAAACAGCCACATTGAGTCTGATAAAACATCAACGCATTGACTTGAGGGTCTCTCTGTTCAGATGGACATGGTTGACAATTTCTGATGTCTGTTAGATGTTCTAAACTGATTTTTATTAGTTTATACAACTTTATTTGGATCTAATGTTGATTATATAGATTTGTATATGTGTTACAAATCCCATTTTCAGAAAAGTTGGGACATTCTGTACAATATAAGAAACTAATTATTATAGTTTTACAAGTAAAATTTTTGCACATTCTTGCTTCATACAAGACTTCAGCTGCTCAACAGTCCATGTTCATTGTCTGATTCTCCTCGTCATGATGCACCCATACATTTTCAGTAGGAGACAGAACTGGTCTGGCAGCCAGTCAAGCACACACACACTCTGTGTCTATAATAGTAGTATGAGTATTGTGTTGCTGAAATAACCATGAACATCCCAGAAAGAGATGTTGCCTTGTAAAATCCCAATATGCACCACTGTGTCCATGCTACCCTCACACGTACACAAGATGCTCATGCCATGAGCACTGATGCATTCCCATACTATGACTGACATTGGCTTTTGCTAGTTTCGGGGCCATGGATAATCTGTGATCCAAACCAATCACCCATCGTGGATTAAAAGCCAAAGTTTAACCATAGTAGTGTAATATACAGTTTTAGTAATTAAAACTTTAAAACATATTACTTCGTTAAAAGCATTAAATTATCACTCAAAGTGTTGCACTGAAAGAATACAAACAAAGCTGCTGTGTGTCACGTGAAGGGAAGCATGTTCTAAGCAGTTAACAGTGACATGAGAAAAGGGAGAATTTAAAAAGCCTTTTGTATCATTTGAATCAAATGTATGGGAGCATTTTGGCTTTCCTGTAACATATACTGATAGCACATAAAGTATGGTGGACAAAACGTTACAGTATGTAGGCATGTTGCATGAGAAAGCCATATAACATATGTTCAAGGGAGCACAGCAAATTAACTCTGTTTTAAAGCTCACATTTATAGAGGTAACAGTTGATCTGAAGGTTGGGAATCTTGCTAAGTGGCAGTTTTGCAGTGGTTAGGCATAAACCTATGCTCTTACAATTAGTAGTACAATACCCTAACCACTGGGCCCTTGCTGTCCAACCAGTCACGGTATGATAAGCAAGGTTTAATCAATTCTATGGAATAAATTATAGTTTTTTTTCTGGTAACACATTGGGAAAGGCAGTTTCCTGTTCTAGCATGATGATATTTATAAATATACGGTTTATAAAGTTTGGTTTAGAGTAACGACGCTGCCCTTCACAACCTGTGAAACCCTTGGAGTAAATTGGAAAAATTTTTACACTGATTAACATCAGTACAACTCTTAGAAATGCTTTTTGGACTAAATAAGCACAGATTCCCACAGACACAATCAAGTCTTGTGGAAAGTCTTTCTAGCCAAAAAGTGGGGTCCAAAAAGCTCAATAAAATTAAATATTAAATATGCTAATGGAACTTGGTCTAATGATTGTAATAGTAATAATTCTGAAATGATGTTAAATGGTTTAGTAAGTGCTTTTTTAACATACTGTTTTAACAGTGGGTAGTGACAATATTTGTGTATGTAGATTTTGGAGGAAGTGGAGAGGAGGAGAGAGATCTCTCCTGCACTGGTCCAACCATTTATGCGCAGTGTGATGGATGCTCCGTTTCCCGCCCCAGGACGCACCATCACTGTCAAGAGCTTTCTACCTGGCTGCGGGAATGAGGTCAGGCCCTTTATTGTAAAGATTTGCTTTAAAGAAAGGGAAGATGGGCATTACATAATGTCAGGTCATACTGCTTTTTGTAGTAACACAGTGAAATCATACATAGGTATTGGTATTGCATTGCAATTCCGGATTTGCATTGGACTTAACATATTTTTCTAGCATTAGAAATTCTAAAATTTTATATTGTGAATTTGTCTGATTTGAACTGGCACAAATACAGACAAAACTGTCACACGTTTGAAGTTTTATGTAAACTTGGATACTGTAAGGACGTCACTATTAAATCAGTATTAAAATCAGCTGTTCTTTAGAGCTTTATCAGGCACATTATACAGAAAAAATCGAATGTGGACCACCAACATCCAACCCAACCAAAGAAACAGCCCTGCTTAAATACTGCTCATGTTGTTTCTTTTAAAAAACCCTTTTGCACTAGTGTTAGATGGTTGGATGTCGCCCTCATACAATAGAAGGGATTCTGTTTGGATAGATTTTGAATGTTTGAACAGGTCATTTCCACAAGCTTTTACTAAAACTACTTCATTTAACCCCTTAGACTTGAAATGTACAAATGTCATCTACAAACCAAAAATAAAAAAGTAATTCATAACTTTGTCCATGTGTAGGAACTGAATCTGTGTCGGCCTGTGGATTCTCGGCTTGAGCACGTGGATTTTGAGATTCTTCTGCAGTGTTTAAGTGTTAGCAGGCTTCTTCAGGTTTTTGCCTCTCTGCTGCTGGAAAGGAGAGTCATCTTTATCGCAGACAAACTCAGGTACATCACCACTGCACTTCTTTTTATGATTTGTTCTAACCTAATTTATTTACGTTTGCATTTTTGACACTTTGCGACTTACAATTGTGACTAAATACAACCCATGCAAATAAGAGTTAAAAGCTTTGCTCATGGCTTAAAAACTGACATCCTTCTTGTGGTGGGGCTCGAACCAGTGATGATTTGCTAATTATTTGCTAGATACTTAACAGTGTTGGTTAGTATCATGGTACAAAATTGTCAACACATTTTCTAGACCCTTTTCATTCACTTTTCTACTGCAGTTGTGCAAAAGTTTATTCTTATTTTTTATTTACATGTTGCTAAGATTTAGTAAATACAACAGTGGCGTCACTGAGAGTGGGTGTTTGAAAGCTTTACAGCTTTCCACATTGTGTCACAAACAACAATGGAAAAAGCACTCAGTGGCCGCTATCAAAAAAATACCTTACCACAAAGACTGGTTACAACATTTTTACCAAGCATAAATCAGCCTTGTTTGATCACCACATGTTCAATCGGAGTTTTTGTGGGTCTTTCAAATTCATGCAACAAACTAAATAAAGGTAAAGAGGTCATGCACTCCTTACTGTATGATTTTTATGCTTTGATTTGTTCAGACACTTTGCAGTCTTACAATTGTGACTAAATACATGTGAATGTGTGTTAAAAGCCTTGCTTATGGCCTAAAAACTGACATCCTGTCTGTGGTGGGGCTCAAATCAGTGATAACCTGATAGCCCAGTGCTTTATGTTCAATCAGAGTTTCTGTGGGTCTCTCTAATCCATGCAACAAACTAAATGAAGATGAAGTGGTCATGCACTCCTTACTTATTTGACCTTTTTAAGGTCATTGGAAAAAGACAAGTCATTAGACAGATGAAATTATTTCTAGTGAATTACTTGGACCTTTTTATATTAAAACTCAGGGTCATTTTTGCATTGCGAGCTGATTGTTTTGTGG
Source organism: Trichomycterus rosablanca (assembly GCF_030014385.1). Classification (NCBI taxonomy): domain Eukaryota; kingdom Metazoa; phylum Chordata; class Actinopteri; order Siluriformes; family Trichomycteridae; genus Trichomycterus; species Trichomycterus rosablanca. The sequence continues at coordinate 21,127,829 of NC_085994.1, forward strand.
TGCAGTAACTCTTCATCAGACACTATATGGCTAAAAGCGTATATATCCTGACCGTGCTCTTGTTGCGCATCCCATTCCAAAAGCATTAGTAGTAATATGAATGTCTTCCAACAGAAAATAAATAAGTAACAAAAATAAATTTGTGAGGCCAGATGCTGATGTTAGATAAGAAGGCCAAGATCACAGTCATCATTCCAATTCATCCCAGAGGGATTCAGTAGAGTTGAGGTCTGAGCTCTCTGCAGGCCACTGTAGATTGTTCATATCACATTCTTCAGACCATATCCTTGTATTTTTGGCAATGAAGGATATATAATCTGACAGTATTCTGAAAATATAATTATATAAATTGTAGGCAACTACCGCTGGGACCCAGCAGTGGTGTTTGGCTGGTCAGGCATCTACATACAGAAATGATTAGCTGTGTCTTTAAGGGTGAAATAGAAGTGAAATGAAATAATTTTAGAAGACATTTGCATTGCGGTAAAAAAAATGCCTCTGTTTCTTCCAGCACTTTATCTAGGTGTGCACACTCGGCTTTGGCTCTGCTCTACCCTTTCACCTGGCAACACACATTTGTACCTGTTCTGCCAACCAATATGCTGGACATCAGCTGCTCTCCCACACCCTTCGTCATGGGGGCACTGTCTCCATGCTTGCCCCAGCTGCTGGATTTGCCAATTGAGGAGGTTGGTAACTTTGTTCTGGTTTTTTTTTTTTTTTTTTTGCTTTGTTTAAACATTTATCTGGAAAGTTTTACATTTGGTTTATTAAGTAAACAATTATTTAGGTCTGTTTCACTAGCCCACTACCTCTGAGATCCGGGTTCGAAGTGCTCGACTCTCCAATTCTAGTGGTAGTGGGCTAGTGTAAGTTACGTCTGTGTGACCTTAATTCATTAATAATAATAATTATTATTATTATTTTCATGCATTGATATGTGTTTATGAGACAGATATTGTAAAATAGTCTAATATAGCTCAGATACTGGTTGCTTCTGTTATTCCACAAATTAAATTGAATAACTTTTAAAACGACAAACAAAGCATGATACACAACAAAAATGCAACACATTTTTTAAATTTAGGTAACAAAAATGGGCGACACAGTGGCTCAGTGGGTAGCACTGTCGCCTCACAGCAAGAAGATCCTGGGTCGGGGTATTTTCTGTGTGGAGTTTGAATGTTCTCCCCGTGTCTGCGTGGGTTTTCTGTAGGAGCTCCGGTTTCCTGCCACAGTTCAAAGACATGCAAGTGAGGTGAACTGGAGATACAAAATTGTCCATGAATGACTGATGAATCTTGTGTAATGAGTAACTACCTGTTCTGTCATGAATGTAACCAAAGTGTGTAAAACATGACGTTAAAATCCTTATAAAAATAAAAAAAGTACAAAATTATTCAACACTCATATCCGACATGAATAACCAGAAAAAAACATCAGTGCTCATCTGACATTTGCAAAAAGCCCTACGTTTTAAGATCATTTTCTGTGGACAGACGAATTAACAGTAAGACTTTGGCAACAGTTAAACATTGTGGACAGTACATAGTGGAAGTGTGATGGGGTTGATGTGCTTTGCAGCATCAGAGCCCTAATGACTTGATGATACTGAAAGAGCAATACATTTCACTCAGTTAAGTATTCTTAATGAAGAAGAATGAAAGGTCATCTGTCTTAAAGCTGAAGCTGAGGTTTATACTCAAATGAACTTGGACGAATAAAAATAGAATTGAAGTTTCTTTGTTTTGAAGGCAGGAGAGAAACCGTGATGAGATCTGATAGGAACAGTCCATGTCTCAACAGCAGTGTGTCTGAGTGATGTACAGGAGTTAATATTACATTATAGACAACTTTAAATTGTGCTCATTGTTGCCAAAGGTGGTGCAACCGGTTATTAGATTAGGGAGGGAATTAACAGTGATATGGGTGTGAGCTTGTGTGGCGCCACATTGCTGGTAACAGGGGGTTCAAATTCTGGGATGGGCTCACAAATACAGAAGGTGCATGGTGTTACATATCAGTGCAGCCATAGTGCTGATGAAGCCTGGGTAAATAAATATGAGGGTTGTGTAAGGAAGGGCATCCAGTACAGAAACTGCCAAAACAGATATGCAGATGAATGATCTGCTGTAGCGACCCCTAACAGGAGTGGCCGAAAAGAATTAGTATTTTATAAAAATAGTGGCTCGGTGGGTAGCACTGACGCCTCACAGCAAGAAGGTCCTGGGTTTGATCCCCAGGTGGAGCTGTCCAGGTCGTTTCTGTGTGGAGTTTGCATGTTCTCCCCGTGTCTGCAATCATGTGAATTGGAGATACGAAATTGTCCATGATTGTGTTATACATTAAACTTGTGAACTGATGAATCTTGTGTAATGAGATTACTGTTTCAGTCATGAATGTAACCAAAGTGTGTTAAAACATGATGTTAAAATCCTAATAAATAAATAAATAAATATCACTGCTTTGTCCTGGTCAAGGTTCAAGGTCAAGTCCGGTTTTCCCAGAATTTCCTCAGACAACATGCCAATCCATCACGGGCCCTCGGCCATCCCCCAACTCCCCTCCCTCAGACATAGCCAATCATGTCTGTATCCAGACACCTGACCTGCACCACTGGGGAGTGGGTTAGCTTAATTTATCGCTGCACCACCTGATAGCCTGTGTAATATTATGTTTTGTGTAATCATTAAAACTCATTTACTCCTTACATTTGACATATAAGCAACAACTGAGGCACCTGTACTGTATATTTTGCATTATACATTGGGTTTGCTTTTGTAAAATGCATGGAATTCATGGAAATGTTTCCGTAAAAATGATTTGGAATGACTTCTGTTACACTATTGTTTCTACCATGTACAAGTAAAACATGCCTGAGTTAACGTTAGTCTCTTTTCAGGTGCTCATTGTGGACCTGTGTGCGGACAAGTTTGTTGTTCAGGTGTGTGTTTCCGGGCACTCTTTTTTTCAAACAGGGGTGTGTATTTAAGGGTATTAGTGCAGAAAGGGTGTGGAGCTTTTGTGTGCTGGTGGGATGATTTGTGGATCACAAGTCTAAGCTTGTGTTATTAATTACCTTTAGACAAATAACGTTTTTGGATAAGGATGTTCTTAGGCCCAAACAGTCTGAACTAAATAAACTTGTTTAATGATGTCATGGTTACATTCCTGTACTGTTATGTAACTCATGTCCTTAATAATGCAATAAAAACAATGTTTTTAAGATTTACACTTACAATGATTTGTGTTTCTACATTAAGCTAGAAAGCTCTTTATTTTCTGGTTTTCTCTTGCTTCTTTATCTTTTTAAACAACTTTGCATTCCTGTTTGTCTTCCAGATGGGAGATGAAGACTGTATTCTGCCCAGTAAGCTCCAAGCAGCCCTGCAGGAAGTCTTGGAGAGTCGAGAAGAGATACTAGAACTCGGTGAAGAGGAGAGACAAAGTGGTCAGTACATACTTCAAATCTTTATATATACACCGATCAGCCATAACATTAAAACCACCTCCTTGTTTCTACACTCACTGTCCATTTATCAGCTCCACCTACCATATAGAAGCACTTTGTAGTTCTACAATTACTGACTGTAGTCCATCTGTTTCTCTGTATGCTTTGTTAGCCCCCTTTCATGCTGTTCTTCAATGATCAGGACTCTCCCAGGACCACCACAGAGCAGGTATTATTTAGGTGGTGGATCATTCTCAGCACTGCAGTGACACTGACATGGTGGTGGTGTGTTAGTGTGTGTTGTGCTGGTATGAGTGGATCAGACACAGCAGCGCTGCTGGAGTTTTTAAATACCATGTCCACTCACTGTCCACTCTATTAGACACTCCTACCTAGTTGGTCCACCTTGTAGATGTAAAGTCAGAGACGATCGCTCATCTATTGCTGCTGTTTGAGTTGGTCATCTTTGATCTTCATCAGTGGTCACGGGGCGCTGTTGGCTGGATATATTTTTGGTTGGTGGACTATTCTCAGTCCAGCAGGGACAGTGAGGTGTTTTAAAAACTCCAGCAGTTCTGCTGTGTCTTATCCACTCATACCGGCACAACACACACTAACACACCATCACCATGTCAGTGTCACTGCAGTGCTGAGAATGATCCACCACCTAAATAATACCTGCTCTGTGGTCCTGGGAGAATCCTGATTATTGAAGAACAGCATGAAAGGGGGCTAACAAAGCATGCAGAGAAACAAATGGACTACAGTCAGTAATTGTAGAACTACAATGTGCTTCTATATGGTAAGTAGAGCTGATAAAATGGACAGTGAGTGTAGAAACAAGGAGGTGGTTTTAATGTTATGGCTGATCGGTGCATAGTCTATCTATATACAAGGGTTCTTTAAAAGGTTTCCACCCTTTTTTTTTTACTTTATTTATTAAGAATTTCAAAAACATATTACATTACTTTTCTACATAGTCACCAACTTTTTAATGCCATCAGCAAAAAATGTTTTTGGCTGAGTGTGTAGTGTGTGCTTTCACATCATCACATGAAAATCTTCCCTTCCCTTTAAAGCTTCTTTGAGCGTCCAAAAAGGTGGAAATTAGATGGCACTAAATCCAGACTATAAGCTCTCTCTCAGTCTCTCAGACACGACCAATTACTACTCCTCACACCCTCAGTTTTCAACCAAAATATAAAAGTTTGGAAACTTTTTGAAGATCCTCATAGTTAGTAAAAAATACTTGTAATAAATAATATTAGTATGGCTGTGTCATTTTCCTCCTACTATTTTCTAACCTTCCTGTCCCCGCAGATCGATGTGATCTGAGTGCTCTGGTGTCTGAGGTGTTCGTGCGATTCTTTGTGGAGCTTGTGGGCCATTACCCGCTGCACATCTGCGATACAGGATACAATGGTGTCCGGGAGCTGAACAGAGAAACGTTTAGAAAATCTCATCCATCTCGAGGTGTGCGTCAGTTCCTCCAACTCTTCATGGATACGCAGATGTTCGCCGGCTTCATCCAGGACCGTGAACTGCGCAAGGGAGTTAAGGGTATGTGAGGACTCCCACATAAACACGGTCATCAGATCTGTTCCATATGCAAAAACAAGGCAGCAACGAGTTCTACTTTAGATAGCTTGTTTCCTATTTCTTTTCTTTCTATGTTTTTGTTAATTAGAAAATTAAATGCATAGATTCATATTATTTTAAATATTATAAACTGTCCATGCTTAAACCCCTTTCCAACTCAAATCCTAAGGAAGTTCCCAGCTTTGCATCTTTGATAGTCAGCACTTTGGTAGTCAGCATGTTCTCTTTACATTGCATTAAATTTCTCTAGTTGATTCTGAGCTGATTTAGTTATAAATGATTCAGCAATGATTCACACTTAAACAGGAAAAATGTCTGCAAATTAAAGGGATTCAGAAATGAATAATTTATAATTAAATATTAGCAATTCCTTATTTCCGGAGTAAATCTAATATGCACAGATTGCCTTAAAGCGCTGGAATCATGCACATCAGACCACCCTATCATTATGGACATACAAAAGATAATCAACAAACTAACAGAACTGGAATATGACATTAAGTTATGCTGGGTACCAGGATACAGCAGGATAGCTGGAAATGAGAAAGCAGATCAACTAGCCAGACAAAATACGATAAACATCAAAATCCCTTCAACAGATTTCAAACCACTAATAAATATTTACATCAAACAAAAATAGCAAACTGAATGGAACACTCAGACCACCAACAAACTGTATTGTTTGCATCTGTACACAAGATGCAGAATCAGCCACACCAGAGTCACCCACCATCACCTGATGAAAGGAGAGAAAAAAAACCACCATGTTAAATCTGACAAACACCTGTTACAATAAAACACATTCTAATAGAATGCCCCAAATCCACCAAGGAAAGACAACTAGTACACATGCCTGAAACCATAAAGAAATTCTTACACAAGACAACACAAGAACAGTTTTAACCCACCTTGCAGCCATGAAAATATAAAATGGACCAAAATATAAAGACAAGATAAATTAAACAGACAGAAACATAATACCTGTTTTTGCCATTAAATGACACGTGTTAAACATGGCATTAAAACCCAAATAAATCAATTTCCGGAGTAAATTTGATTCTGTCATACTAGTATACAGTAATTCACTAATTGTAAAAATGAACTGTACAAGTACCTAATGCTGTAAGTAATTGCCCCCTGTATGGTTCTCAGTCCATGTCTTTGTAAACATTTTGTAGATCAAACAAAACATGATATTTCTTAATGGGAACTTAAATAAAAATCACATATTTTTATATTTATTTAAGGGACAAATTTCTTCAACATCTTTATTAGCCTTAAAATAATTATTTCCCCCATACATTAATAACTGCTTGCAGCAAGCAATTTTGTCATTTTTATGTTCATCTTTTAGACTTCAATGAAAGAATTTTAACATACTCTTCTTTCCCGATTTGTTTTAAGTTTAGTTATTGTAGAATTTTGGAAACAAACTCCTCTCATTTCATATCTTATTACTGCATCTGTTATGCTCTTCCCCAATTTACGGCTGTAACAGCCACCACTTTTCTGGGAAGGCTTTCCATGAGACATTGCATTGTCTTTCAGACTTTCTGCCCATTTAGTCATAACAAGAATTTGTAAGGGCAGGCACTGATGATGGGTAAAAAAGCCTAGGGCTGCCGCTCAGGTGGTGCAGCGGTAAAAACACACGCTAGCGCACCAGAGCTGGGATCTCGAATATATCGTATCGAGTCTCAGCTCTGCCTGCCAGCTAAGCTGAGCAGCCACACGAACAACGATTGGCCTGTTGTTCATATAGGGGTGGGATGTTAAGCCGGATAGGGACTTTCTCATGACTGATGCAACTATGACCTCTGCTGGCTGATTGATGCCGCCTGAACAGAGACGAGGAAAGAGTGCGGATCAGGGTGTGTCTCTTCGTACACAGAGCTGGTCCGCAGCTGGTCTCGTCTGGTGTATGAAACAAAATTCATATGACTGCTGCCCACGTGTCGGAGGAAGCGTGGGTTAGTTTCGTTCAGCTCAATTGGAGCCAGGGCCGGCATTAGTGGAAAGGAAGCGTGATGCACTCGGGCAATTGGACACGCTAAAAGCAGAAGAAAATGCATAAAGACATTTTTTTTAAAAGCCTAGGGTTGCAATCTGTGTTCCAGTTCTTTCCAAAGGTAAAAAGGTGTGGTAGCAGCCATCGCTCTCCAAGTGTTCCTCAAGCTCTTCAAACCGTGTCATTATGGACTTAGTTTGTTAACAGGTGGAACAGTCTTTCTGTAACCGCAGTGGGCCTTGCCCAAACTGTTGTGACAAGTTTGAAAACATTTGTTTAAAATAGTTACTGTGGCTTATATATACTGTAGAATAAACAATCCAGATAGATCTAGTGTCTAGATACTCTTGGCTATAAAGTGTACATGTCCATTACAAGTGTATGTAGACATTTGACTTACGATAAAACAAAGTATTTACCAGTGAATTTATGTCATTGTAAAATATATTTTATTTTGTTCTTTTTATTTGAGGTGTAGAGTTTCAAAGTAACATTAAATGAGCTTTGTTTAGAAATAAATTAGATTATCTTACTCTTTTTTTCCCCCCATGATTAGATTACTCAACATGCTTAATAAAGTATGTATAATCAAAATCGGAATCTTTTTGCAATTATATTAGATTAGGTTGTAGACATAAATGGTCTGTACCTTTGGTCATTCATTTTTCACTTCAAATCCCAAAGTTGAAAAACAGGAAAACAGGGTGTTATTCTTTTTTTTTTTTTTTTTAAGATAAAAACATTTAATAACAAGCAAGCAGAAAATGAAAAACGGGTCTTATTTTAATTTTCCGAAATCAAAATGTTTTATCAATTCAACCGGAAATAAACACAAGCGTGTGCACGCCTAACATGCATGTATTTCATATATAGAGAGTGTAAATCAAGCACACGTGTTGAAAATGTAAAAATAACGTAACGACGCGTCCCCGGTTGTTCTGACTTTTGTGTTTGTATATTTGACGTGCATATATTTGCTCTGCAAAAAACAAACATTATGAGGAAGCGATTTCCATACTGGACGTTGTACACCGGCGTGGTCATGTTAGTTTTATACTGGATGATCGCCTGATGTTCCAGACGTCATTTATTTATTTATGTTGTATTATAGTATTTCTTGTTCTCGGCCAATAAACATTCAAAATTAATAAAATTGCACTAACTAACTCTGCAGTAAACAAGGAGCAAACAACAATCAAATATATTTCAAAAAGTTATTTAGTTAATTTTTAGTTAAAGCTATTTCTTATAAGTGCATGAAGCAGAACACTGATTAAAATGCATTAAATGTTGTAATAGTTACACAGTGACATGTACGATTAGTTATACCTGTATTACAATATTGAGTCCTATACGGTAAAAAAAATATTAATGTACATATTGTGATGACGATGAGACGTTATAAACAGCATTGTTTTTCTTAGAATAGCCCTTTTATTTAGGAAAAATAGTTCTTGTGTGAATTACATGGGCAGGAAAAAGTATGTCAGACACAAAAGTCAGAACAGGGGACGCGGCGTAACGTTATTATTACTTTATGCTTCGTCTTCTCAACACTTGTGCTTGATTTACACTGTTTATATGAAGCAGATAATATACACGTCAGCGCATACACGCGCTTGCACGTTTATTTCTGGTTGAACTGATAAAAAATGTTGATTTAATTAAAATACAATCCTTTTTTCTGCTCGTTTGTTATTTCAATATTGTTTTTTGAAACGAAAAACGACCTGTTTTCTTGTCTTTGGGATTTGAAGTGAAAACGAATGACCGAAGGTACACGGACCATAAATGCACTCTGTGGCTCCTGAGTTTTTGTTAACATTTGCATTGGTGTCATTTTTACAGGTCTGTTTGAAGTGAGAGCAGCAGAATACCTCACCTCCTGTCCTGAGCCTGAACCCAGCGGAGTCAACAAATTTCTCAAGGGACTCGGTAAGACAGTCGATGTACCGCCACCAAAAAAGGAAAACGTTCAGACTGTCAGATCACTAAAACAGATTGTTGTGCTTTCAGGGAACAAAATGAAGTTCTTACAGAAGAAGTGAGAGATTGCGTAAGCTAAGAAGAAGCCATGAGTCCTGTGCCAAACAAGAAGGAGTGCTCAGAGAGGAGATGTGAGTCAGAGATCACTCCAGTGAGCATTCTTCTCAGAGAAAACTGACCAGCTGGGTGGAGCCGAGGTCGAGTCCGGACTAGACTTGTTCTGCCCTTAAAACGCCCGTGCTGGGAGCGCCTGTGCAATTTTATAAGGTTCATAACTGCAAATGGATTTGTAGAAACATGTCACAAAAAAAGACTGAGAGCTGGGAGCTGTCAGTGTCATGTCATTATATAAAGCCTGTGGGTTCATTATAGGAAGATTCAGGATAATGAAGTAGCCCTTTTTACAATAATCCTGATATTTTTGGTCTTTTGTGTTACTAAAAATAAATAATCGTCATCTCCAGAATTGTTGTCAAACTTGGTTTAAAAAAACGGGTATGTGGCGAATTACCATAATCTCGCACTGAACACGGTAAGAGAACTCTAACTTAAGTATTACAGTAGACTTTTTCCCCTTTAGGGTGCTCAGGTGGAGCAGCGGTAAAGCACACTAGCACAACAGAGCTGACATCTCAAACTTGTCTGTTCAAATCTCAGCTCTGCCACCCAGCAGGCTGGGCGCCTACAAGAACAACGATTTGCTTGTTGTTCAAGGTGCTGGAGGGGACCTCATAACTGATGCATTTACGACCTCTGCTGGCTGATTGATGGCGCCTGCACAGACATGAGGGATAATGTGATCAGGGTATGTCTCTCTGTACACAAAGCTGATCCACATATGAACTCACCTCGTGCAGATGAAAAAAAGCAGTTGGCTACTGCACGTGTCGGAGGGGGCGTGTGTTAGTCACTCTCCTCAGTCAGAGTGGAGGTCAACATCAGTATAAGGAAGCATAATGCAATCAGGTAATTAGATACGACTAGATTGGGAGGAAAATTGGGGGAAATGCAAAAAAAAAAAGAATCCCCCTTTATCTCCAGATTTAGTCATTTCCCACTCCAGATTGTGAATCCGCTTCCGCCTGCACAACACCCGATCTAATCAAGGAGCGCCAGATCACCACACACCACCTACGACGTGTCCAATCTGCAGCTGCTTCTTATCACTCGCCAGTGTTTGGTTCCCACACAGAGCCGTATCACATACAGAGAGCCACTGTAGACTCCATGTGCCTCCCCCAACCCCTACTCAAGCAGGCGCCCGGACCACTCACGGAGATCGCATATTATATTATCATTTCATATTAATGCCCATGGTCTTGGAATCGGATCTCCAACAAGCTGATGGTTTAGTATTCACATGTGTTGAGCCATATAGTGTTAGTTTACTTTGCAATTATATTTCAGTGTGAGATTAAGCTAATTGACTATAGTAACAGTTTATGGTCGCTTTTATCAATGTTAACAAGTGTGGAAACAATTGGGAGAGTGACTCTATGTTCAGATATTTTTTTCACCATCCAAAAGCTTTCCGAACTGGAAAGTAGTATTTTAGATTACAGTTTAATAAAAAGAGGTGTTTTCATCTCTTTAAAAGTTAGGTATTTATAATTTCTCTGAGGCACACTGTTCATGCTTCACAGTAGATTTTTATGTATCTTAAATGTGTAATTTTAATGCTCAAAATCTGTTGGGGTTGTTTTTTTTAACAGATTACATGTTTGTGTGGATTAAAATTTTCCATTATAAAAATGCTTTTACATTTTATATGCTACCGTCCTGTTTGATTGCTCTGCATAATCCTGCAATGTTCTTACATTTTCTAATAAAATGCTTTTATATAAAACTATTAATGTCTGGTACAGTGTGATATGGGTCAATAGGTGTAGACATTTTTGTCTTTTAGGGTTTAACAGTTAATTTAGTTATTTAAGTAAAAAACTGCCTATTTCTGTATTTAAAACACGCTGTCAAAACAGCTCTGACCTGCTGAGACATGGACTCCACAAGACATCTGAAGATGTCGTCTGGTACCTGAGCATTACCAGTGGATCCTTCAAAGGTTAACCTCCTGTACGTTGTTTGGTGGATCCTTCTACAGTGAATCCTGGGGCCATCTCTTTCACAGGTAAATGATGTGTATGTGCCAGGCTGTCCATGTGTTCTTGGAGAAAACAGGATTCTTCAGATCAATCCATCTTCCATTGATCCATTGTCCAGTTCTGTTGCCTGCATGCCCATTGTATGTGCTTTTGATGGTGGACAGGAGTGGGCACTTTGCCAATACAGAAGGGTTTGATGGGTTGACACATTCACCCCATTACCAGCTTCAAAATGATCTGCACTTTGAGCCCCAGTAGCAATTCTGATGGTGTGTAATTGAGTCCATAGCCTTCATGTCCTCAGACATCAATAAGTCTTGGCCATACTAACAAACATTGAATTGGGGGGTTGTTTTTGCTTTTTTGGTGTATATCCTAATTTAAGAACTTTTTTAAATTTTGATAATGCTATGATGAATTATCAGAGCTGGAATGGTCAATCACATAAAGAACATCTGTAACATCAGCGCCCGAGATTTTGAACTCTTCAGTTCGAAACTCTGTGTTGCCACCGGTCATCTGGGCGCCGTTTCTGCTGGGACACGTTTCTGCTAGTGCGGTATGACCGGACTATGTGGGTGGGGTCTTCAAAAGCTGTGTAAGGACCCTGATTAGCAGATAGAGAGGCGCCTGTGCAGAATGGGTGAAAAAGGGTTCCACTAAGGGCTGCACGCGTGAGCAGCAATATACTCACCTCGACTGCAATCGGGGATCCCCCAGCAGCGGAAGACAAATTGACTACACTAAATTGGGAGAAAATGGGAGACAAATGCATAAAGCTTACAATAACATAAATCAGCTGGAGATCTATAAATGTCCAACTTTTTGCTTATCATCTGTCTTCTTCACCTTGTGACCATCACAGTGGCAGCAGGCTAAACAGATCAACCCAGACTTCCCTGTTTCCAGACCCAGATTCCCCCTCCTCTAAAGGAATCTCAAGGTAATCTCTGGGTGTCCCAAGCCAGATGTGAGATACAATGAGATATCACGTCCGAGAGGAATCGCTCTTGTTTAATCGGAACTGAATGTTTATTATAGACGCAGCGACACGAAATCAGTTGGACTGTTAAGGTTGCATTTCAATAAAGGGACGCAGCCATGAGTTCCCTACCGGAGGCCACGCGTTCCCTTGTGCAAGTATTTAATGGAAAGCTGCAGGCATTTTCCAATGAAATTGAGAATATTCACATGGTATGGCTGAAGGAGATTCAGCAAGAAGCCCAACGCATGTTCTCCAGTGATTTTAGCACAGAACCGGAGCTAAGACTCCATCGCAGAAGGATGTCCACAGGGCAGTAATCTGCGCTGTTCCTCAGTCCAGATAGCACTTAACTCACTTAACTGTGAGATCCTTCCATCAAAAGGGCCCTGCCAAAAACAAAATAAACATTTTACAAAACCCAGATATTATATACTAAAACTTAGTGATTGATGGCTACTTACAATGCACAATTAAAAACTACTTTTTCCTAGACGTTACTAAATTACTGAAGTGCATGTAGACCTGGTGCTGATGTTTTTTTGCAGTTTACTTGTGAATGCTGTGTTAGATTTTGTGCTTGTGCAGGCACAGCCCTAGTATTGCTTTTTCTATATCAGCCCGCACACCAGGGGGACTAATGCACACTTCAACACTCTAAAAACCCAAGAAGAACATTATTTCCTACCCGTATTGCGACAAGTTAGCTGCCTTAGTTAGGATTGGCTAGTCTATACGTCTACCTTTGGGTTGTGTTCAAATTGGTCACCTGCTCCCCATCATACGTTGCCTTAAATGTATTCAGTATCAACGTTCATAATATCAAACAAAACACATTTACAATGCATTTTCAGTAAATGATAAGAAGTGATGGTGGTGTGATGTTAACGACATCATATTTGGAGTTTGTTGCTGCATTGCACCCACTGATTTCAGGGAGGTCAGACCTACTGCGACCCTGACCAGGATAAAGCAGTGGTTAAAACTTAACTTCCAATGCATATTTTTTAATTATCTTTTGACATGTCTTGTGACTTGGTACCTATACAAATAAAAACATGTATTTTTAAGCATGGGCATGTTTAAAACAATAAATTGATTTTTAAAAAATCTTATCAGTATTTTAAAAATGTATATGTGCAAATGTTACAGAAACATTGAATTGAGTTTTAGATGTTTCAAATGTGCAAACTACCTTATGTTATAAAAATGTTCCCATTTAGGAAAATTCCATTTAACACGAAGCAATCATGGTGAAGGGAAGGGAGCATTGTACAGTTCTTAGGGGCAAAACACTTAAATTGACTGAATTAACTAAGTAATTGTGCTTAAAATGATGAGCCACACAAGATGAGCCTCACAATGCACTTTCCATTATAAGAAAGGTAAAAGAGAAGCAAGCAGTAACTTTAAAGGAGTTGTTGAATGATTTGAAAACAGCAAGAACGGGCATCACGGTGGCTTAGTGGGTAGCACTGTAGCCTCACAGCAAGAAGGTCCTGGGTTCGATCCCCAGGTGGGGCGGTCCGGGTCTTTTCTGTGTGGAGTTTGCACGTTCTCCCCCTGTCTGCGTGGGTTTCCTCCGGGTGCTCCGGTTTCCTCCCACAGTCCAAAGACATGAAAGTAAGGTGAATTAGAGATACAAAATTGCCCATGACTGTGTTTGATATTAAACTTGTGAACTGATGAGCCTTGTGTAATGAGTAACTACCGTTCCTGTCATGAATGTAACCAAAGTGTAAAACATGACGTTAAAATCCTAATAAACAAACATAACAGCAGGAACAACAGTTACACAGGGTTGTTTGTCTGGCGGTGTCTATCTTTAGCTATGACGACAGGCTTAAAGATGCACAAAAAATTACACAAGCATTTATGATGTGGAAGCTACTTTTCTGCAAACTGTACTGGGGCATTAAACATCAAGAAGAAAACATGAATAAAGTAATGCACCTTGACATATTTGTTAGATATTTGATCTTATTTGCAAAAAAAACAAAACAACAACCCTAAATCTGAATTGTTTCACAGAATGATATCCCTGAAAATAAAGAAAAAAGTTTTTTGTAAATAAAGGCACTTGCATGGCCTCTGACTTAAATCCTTCTAAAAACTGTTTTAAATTGGCAAGTGCATGGAAGGGACTTATAATACATATTATTTAATACAAATTACATATGTAAGCTTTTTACATTTACAGCAGGTGCTTTTATCCAAAGCGACTTACAGTTGTGACAGTATACAATCTAAGCAATTGAGGGTTAAGGGCCTTGCTCAAGGGCCCAACAGTGGCAACCTGGCAGTGGTGGGGCTTGAACCAGCAACCTTCTGATTAGTTGCCCAGTAGCTTAACCACTAGGCTACAACTGTTCTTTTTCCTCCAACGTTGCAAAAAGCTAAATACTCACTGTAGATGTTTTTAAATTGCAACTGCAAACAACAGCTATGTGATAAAGTACTAGTGTTATTTATGTGTTCTGTGAGAATACTTCGATACTTAAATTTGGCTTTAAAGAAGATTGTGTTGGAAAGTAAGTGTATTTTGATAGATGCAGTATTAGTTTGTTTCTGATTGGACAGTTTCCCCAGAAGTGAAACTTACTAACCAGTTGGCGTGTAGAAGGCGGGGTTAGTCGTAACACGGGTGGGAAAAAGACACACGATAGCAAAACGAGCATGTTGTTGTAGTTTTGTTAGAAAGATGTCTGGAGCGTCTTCAGTAGCGGGTGAAGTGTTTGTAGACGCTTTACCTTATTTCGACCAAGGCTATGATGCTCCTGGAGTCAGAGAAGCAGTAAGTAAATATTTATTATTGTTGGAGTTTAATATATGAAAGTTTACGCTGTTTGTTCGTTTGTAACCAAGTTAGCATCTATGCTAAGTGGCTAACTGGATGGCTAACCGAGATACTGTACGTTGCTTAAACGTTTACATAATTTTTACTGTATTATTGTCATAAATAAAGTATTTTTGCCTTTTCCTTCATTTTCATTTATTCATTATATTTTTTGCTTTGTTGGTGCATGTGGTACCAACCTGTATTGTTTATGTATAATTATAATGATCGTTGTAATTATTATTATTATTGTTAGTAACACTAAGTGTTCTCAAATTGATTTAAATCCTGGTGACTGTATGTATAGTGTTCCTCCAGAGCATTCTGTCTTCTATCTAGGTCCTCATCTCCTTTTTCCTCTTATTGTATCTATCCATCTTGTTGCTGGCCGTCCTCTTTCTTTTTTTACCTTCAACTCATTCAAGCCTAACTGACTCTTTGCTTTTTGTGGTGATGACGTACCTCTAGTAAAATCTCAGCCAGTTAAATTGCTTCTGTCATTCGTACTGTTGCTGTGATCTTATTCTATTGGCATCAACGTTTTAAGAAAGGAGTTTAAAATTCTAACGAGTGAAGGTGCTAAATTGCTGTGCCTTTGTTTCAAGCCTTTAGAAAGTACAACAAAGTACAACAAGACAGAAATGGTCCGTCCCTATATAGACGAATAACTTTACAGTTAGTCACAATACGCCAGTTTGTAGCCGACTTTTGGATGTTGGTGACATTGGTTGGTGTTGTTGGAGTGGAACAGTTTCTTCAATCCAATCTCAAGACCTGGGGTTTCTGAGAGGAGAGATCAACTAGCATAAATTGACACACCAGGCTGATACCATTCCAGAGCACCCCGACTACGCTTCGTCTTCAGATCCTGCAGTTTTTGACTTAACTCTCTAATATGTCTCTCAAAGAAGCCTACTATAAAGCAGCGTTCATTGTTTTGCTGGCTCAGGTGGAGACAGTAGATTTTTACATGGTAAGGCGTTCAGCAGGCTCAGTTTAGGTGTAGATGCAGAAAAAAGTGTTTTCTTACTTGCTTGAATAATCCACTGTTTTATTTGACTGTAAGTCTTAGCAAGTCTTGAAGCAACCAAAAAGTAAAATAAATAAATGTCATTGCTAGCCTGTTGATAAATAGGCTATAAGCATTCTATACAAGTACCAGAAGTAAAAGAGCTGGCTGTCTTAGAATGCGTAAGAGAGTGCGCATATAGTACATTGTCTTTTTCAATTAATTGGTTCTTCTCATGTGTCCTTAATAACAGAGCTTCATTTGGGTTATCTGGGCTTCAAGTGAGAGGTTAGGTTTGATTTGGTTAATAAGCCATTGATGCAAATTGACCAGAAACATGTTACATACTCCTCACACCTCTAATTCAGGAGCTACAAAGCCATTTCCATATTACCTTTCACATTGCCCCCAACAGTTTATGAACAATTTCCCTCCAAACAAAGTGCCTGCATTGTCTGACATTGTTAACCTAAGATCATATTTGAAATAGTCGTATTTTGATGTGTTTGTGCTTGATGTGTTTGTTTTACAGGTCTGCCATTAATGAATTTTATTGTATAATCTGACATTGAGTAAATATGATATTGTACAGTATGTCAAATGAAAAAGGACCTGATTTATTTGAAATATTTTGTACTAAGTAGAAAAACATGGATGTCTCTTAAATGCTTGTTTTTAGTTTGGTCTGTCTGAGCATTAAATATGCATAATACATTTATAATACACATTCTGCCTACTACCCTACTTTAAAGGTTGATTGTGCACGGGTCGTAAATAATGTAATTTAACTCATTTTCTCTGCACAACTTGTGGCTGGAAAGAAAACTTTTAAAGTGTTCTTTATATCAGTAAAATGTTTTTTTGTTTTTTTTTAGGCTGCAGCTTTGGTGGAGGAGGAAACGAGGCGATACAGACCTACAAAGAATTACCTGAGTTACCTGCCAACACCTGATTTTTCAGTTTTTGAAGTAAGTGCAGTTATGTTTGTATGGACTAAAAGCGCTGGTTGTGTGTACATTATGGACAAAAGTATTGGGACACCCCTGCTAATTATTGAATTAATGTGTTTCAGCCACAACAGTTGCTAACAGGTTTAGGAATCAGTCTAAACTATATGCTTTCACATTTGCAGCAACAGTTTAAGGATGGCCCTTTTCTGTTCAAGCATGACTGTGCTCCTATGCACTAAGCAAGGTCTATAAAGACATGAAGAAAATCTTGGTTTAAAGAAACTCCAGTGGCCTGCACAGAGCCCTGACCTCAGCTCCACTGACCAGCTTTAGAATGAACTGGAACATTAATTAAGGCTTTCCTGACTAACATCAGTGGACAGACATACAAATGTTTTTTTAAATAAATGGGCACACATTTCCATAGACATACCTCAAAGTCTTGTCAGAAGCCTTCTCGGAACAGTGGTTGCTGTTATAGCTGAAACGATCGCATAGAGGTCACTTTACAATTTTATACCATTTGTTTTTAAAATAAAATGTCTGTCTATAAAGTTTATGGTCAGGTGTCCAAATGACTAGCGATCCTGTCATGAATGTAACCAAAGTGTGTAAAACGTGACATTAAAATCCTAATAAATAAATAAATAAATAATTAATAATTAAATCAATCCACAAAAAGCCAAGGTGGCTTAGGTTTTCCTATACTTTAATAACCATGCACAAGTTATACATAATACAAAGTTTTAAATTAGCCTTTAAACTACTGATCAGTTATATCAGGTGAAGCTTCTGCCAAGTTGGTAAAAAAAAAAACCTCCAGCAATGTCCACCCTGTGTAAAACAATCTGTTTTGAGCTGATATTTTTGTCATAAGGATTTTCAGTACACGGGATAATTGGTAAACCCTTTTTTTTTCTTTTTCTACATAGACAGAGATCATGAGGAACGAGTTTGAAAGGCTTGCAGCGCGCCAACCCATGGAGCTTCTCAGTATGAAGAGGTAAGTATATTATTAATGTAAGGCATTAGAGACAAAAGGCTTGACTTCAAATGTCATTGCAGAATATCTAATGTATGCAGAAGATAATGTGTCTTCTCCCCTCATTTTGGCTGCTCCTGTATAAATATTTGGGGTTGCCACATCAGATTTGGTCTGCATACCTGACCTGGCACAGCTTGGACAACATGACATTGGGTAAAAAGTTTTACAAGGTGCATCAGTAAAACACGCTAGCCCATCAGTTCTGAGATTTCAAGCCTGCGAGTTCGAATCTCAGCTCTGATGTCTGCCGACCTGGCACCTACATGATTTGTTATGTCTGCCAGGTAGGATGGCTGAAAGGATTTCTCCTCACTGCTGTAAGTACGGCCTCTGCACAGACACTGGAGATCAATGCGTGACTCCCTGAGATACCCTGTGTGAACCAGCTTTGGGCAGGTAAAAGAAAGTGGTTGGCAACTGCATATGTGTCAAAGGGGTGTATTAGGTATGGCCCTTCTCGTTCAGGGTAGGAGTCTGCAGTGCAAGAGTAGGTTTCCACTATATTTCCACTATAGGGACCATGGTAGCCTCGTGGGTAGAGCTTTGGGCTATCAGTTGAAAGGTTGAGAGTTCAAATCTCAGCTCTACCATGCAAGGCCCTGAACCTTTTCAGCTCCAGGGTTCAGTGGCTGACCCTGCGCTCTGACCCCAGTTTCCAAACAAGCTGGGATATGCAAAGAAAGAATTTCGTTGTACTGTACATCTGTATATGTATATATGACAAATAAAGGCATTCTATTCTATATATTTTGTCTACCTGTTTTGTTTAATAACATACATATTCACAACTTTAGATACGAGCTGCCCGCCCCATCTTCAGGCCAAAAGAATGACATTACGGCTTGGCAGGAGTGTGTGAATAACTCGATGGCTCAGCTGGAACACCAAGCAGTACGCATAGAAAACCTTGAACTCATGGCACAGTACGGTACTAATGCCTGGAAGTTGTCAAATGAGTATGTATCAGTAAAAATTAGCCTCTTTTTACACTGCCATCATTTAAGAAATCTTGTTTTGCACTTCTTTTCATGTTAATATTTTTTTTTTCTGTTGAACAGTAACTTGGCTTTCATGATTGAAAATGCACAGAAGGAGCTGCAGAAAGTTCGGTAAGTGATTTTTTTTTTATGTCCAAGTGAACGTAGTACACTATATGGCCAAAAGTATTTGGACACCTGACCATGAGTTTTTTGGAAGTTTTATTTCAATAACAATTGCTATTAAAATAAATGTACCTCTATGTGAGTTACCTCCTTAAGCTATAACAGCCACTGTTCAGAGAAAGCTTCTTATAAGACTTTGAGCCTATATTAAAAATATGTGGCAAAAAGAATGGAAAAAAACAAACACAGAACAAATCTACAACATCCAAACATGACCAAAACTGCTGACCCACCGATATGTGACCACTGTAATACACAAATAACCATTGAACATTTATTGACAAAGTGCACAAAATATAACATACAAGACTGATAATACACATCTTGAACTAAACACAGAAAGGACACTAGACAAAGAACATGAATAAATAACCTGTACAAAATCTAGGTACCTATCTTGCCATGAGAATGACCAACATATAAACATTAAACAACAAACAAACAAGACTTTATGTATGTTGTTGGGAATTTGTGCCCATTCAGTCAAAAAAATGGCTGGGATCTGATGTTTGTCATGTAAGCATCAACTGATGTTCCAGTTCATTCCAAAGCTGTTCAGTAGAGATAAGGTCAGGACTTAGTGCAGGTCACTAATTTCATAATGTCTTTATAGACCTTGTGTTGCACATGGGCACAGTCATGCTGGAACAGGAAACAAAACTGTTGCTGCAAAGTTGGAAGCATATAATTTGCTGTTTGTAATTGATTTATTACTCCTATTAGCAATAGTTGTGGCTGAAACACATTAATTTAACAATTAGAATGGGTATCCCAATACTTTGTCCATACAGTGTACAAAATGTACAGCATGAAAAGAAAAACCTGATTTACTAAAGTGAATATGTAGATAGTCTTCTTTTTATACATTTCAGAGGAGACCAGAAGGATTTCAAATAGTAGTACTGGAAATATATACAGTTACTGTGGTAATACAATAACACAGCTTTTATTTTCAAAGCTGTTGGCTTATTTAGCTTTTTATTTTATCATATTACCCAGTTTTTTTTAGCTCAAAGTAGCAACAGCTTAGACACAACAAGTAGAACTGCTGCCTCACAGCAAGAAGGTCCTGGGTTTGATTCCCAGGTGGAGCTGTTTGGGACCTTTCTGTGTGGAGTTTGCATGTTGTTCCCATGTTTGCATGGTTTTCCTTCAAAAGCTCCAGTCCACAGACATGTTAAGTGAATTGAAGATACAAAATTGTCCTTGACGGTGTTTGACATTGAACTTGAACTGATGAATCATGTGTAACCTTAAACTACCTGTTCTGTCATGAATGTAACCAAAGTGTGAAACATGTAGACTGTTGGCTATTTGTACTAGCACTACTGCAAGTCTCTGGATAAGAGTGTCTGATAAATGCTGTAAATGTAAGTGTACTAATAGACGAACAGAATGGCACAGATCACTGATCTCTCTAAGAGGCCAGACCTTTAGCCCAACTAAGACATAAAGTGGGCAAGAAAGCCCAGAATGGTCTAACATTCATTGTTACCATTATGCTACAGGAAACGTTATTGCTGCTAAAGAGGATTCTAGAGGATTCTGTTACTGAATACATGTGGATATTCATTTGCTAGATAAGCAGAATTGTACATAACATTATGAACACCCCCTTCACAAAGTGTGACAGGCAGTCACATTTAAATAATTCCAATACAAATGCAATTCTATTATAATTAAACCACTCAAACTTCAAGTTGCTCTGGAGTGTATGCTTGTTAGGCATGCAAGTGAGCTGCAATGTAAAACAGATGCAGTGTGAGGTGCAGGGTCGCATCTCAAGTTTGGTATGTGTCAAATGCAGCTGCTGTGAATGAAAATGGTTGTTTAAATGCAAGTATCGTAGAATGCCCCAAATCCACCAAGGAAAGACAACTAGTACACATGCCTGAACCATAAAGAAATTCTTACACAAGACAACACAAGAACAGTTTTAACCCACCTTGCAGCCATGAAAATGAAATATAAAATGGACCAAAATATAAAGACAAGATAAATTAAACAGACAGAAACATAATACCTGTTTTGCCGTTAAATGACACGTGTTAAACATGGCGTTAAAACCCAAATAAATAAATGCATTCAAATCACTTTTTACTGTGGATTACTGAAGAGTTTGTAAAGCATGTGATTGAATTATTACTATTTACTTATTATTATTAACACACTTTGAATAATGTGACTTTCAGTCAAAAAAAAAAATCTACAAGTAGTGAGGGGGGAAAACAACATGGTCTCTGTTGCGACCCCTGGTCCTGTTAAAATAAATGAAAGAAAGTGTGTTCTTTTGTGATTTGTGTATAATTTTGGTGCATGGCTTTAGAGAGTACACAAAAAAGATGAGCTATATATTTTTTGTATTTATGTATTTGTTTGTAATCTAATCTTTTGCTTCTGTTTCAGAAAGCAAATTCAGGATCTGAATTGGCAGCGTAAACATGATCAGCTAACGGGAGGCGCCAAACTGCGAGAACTGGAGTCAAAGTCAGTTTATTTATTTATTTATTTTATATTTTTCTTTATGCATTTTCTCCCCTTCTCCCGTCTAATTACCCCATTGCATCATGCTTCCCCTCCACCAATGCCGATCTCTGCTCTGATTGAGGAGAACGAAGCTAACCCACGCCCCCTCCGACACGTGGGCAGCATGCCGTATGCATCTTATCACCTACACTTTGACGAGTGCAGTGCAGCTCAGTGTTGTGTACGGAGGGACACACCCTAAGAGCACTCTTTTCTCATCTCTGCGCAGGCGCCATCAATCAGCCAGCAGAGGTCGTAATTGCACCAGTCATGAGAGAGAGACCCTATCCGGCTTAGTCCCGCCAATCGTTGTTCATGTGGCCGCTCAGCCTCAGCCGGCAAGGCATTGCTGAGATTTGATGTATTCGAAATCCCAGCTCTGGTTCCAGCATGTGTTTTTACCGATGCGCCCCCTGAGCGGCCAAAGTCAGTCTATTTTTAAACTATAACAGTGTTTGACTATTAATGTTATAAAAGCTGATTTTGTTACAGAAAGTCTGACTGTGCCGCTCAGGTGATGCAGCGGTAAAACACGCTAGCACACCAGAGCTGACATTTCAAACTCATTGGTTCAAAACTCAGCTTTGCCATCTGGGTGGGCTGGGCAGCTACACGAACACCGATTGGCTTGTTGTTCATACAGGATGGGACCCGTAGCAGGGACCTCATAACTGATGCAATTATGACCTCTGCTAGCTGATAGATGTCGCCTGCACAGAAGTGAAAAGATGCAGTCGGTACTGCACACGTGACGGAGCGGGCGTGTGTCAATCTCGCTCTCCTCAATCAGTAATGGAGGTCAGCATCAGTAGAGAGGAAGCGTAATGCAGTCGGGTAATGAGATACGACTAGATCGGAAGGACTGACTGTGTCTATGTTTTTTTTTTTCATTTACTATGACAGCTGGGTGTCCCTGGTGAGTAAGAACTACGAGATTGAGCGTGCCATTGTGCAGCTGGAGAACGATGTTGCTCAGCTGAAACAGCAGCAGGGAGACGAGAATAAGGAGAACATCAGACAAGATTTCTAGTGAGCGACACGCCTGTCCAGAACAATCTGGAACAGCAGATGAACACTGTCAGTCTGATGCTGTTTCTGCAGAATGGAGTTTATTTCCACACTGTGAGGTGACTGAAAGAAGTATTGAAGCCTGAGTACATCCAAATCATATGGGAACTTGCTACAGTGCACCACAATAAGACAGCATTTCTTTTGCTAGTTCATGGATGTTTGTGTTTCATAAGTTGTGTTAATGTAAACCAGTTGTTCAAATGTATTTTTACAAAATGCAATAAATGCAATTCTTTAAAGTATTTATATTATACAGTCTTTTCTTGGATGTTTTTGTCTGACTTTTTAAAGAGTTCTGCCTAAAAAGACTTCCCCACAGTTACAGGGTTCCCAAACTGATTTTTAGTTTGACGTTATCGTAAGTGGTGTATGGGTTGCCTCCGGTAAACCTGGTTTCATCCAATTAATAATGGAAATTAGGGTTGGGCGATATTGCCGATTTTCATACCGTCATACCGTCTTCAGGAAATACCGCGGTATACGGTATTACCGCGGGGGGGTGGAGGTGTCGCGGACAAACTTTACAGTGTACACACTTGAGTGTAATTACAATATTTCAATGATTTATTATAAAAAGATTTAACAATCTGAACGTCAAACATTGCTTATCTTGTCTGATCTATAATAAATACGCATAAGTATAAATGCATGTGTATCAATTACACTTTAACACAAACATTAACACATAACATTTTGGCATTGTAATCTCTCTCTGCCCACACAAAACAGAATAATAGCAGCTACACACTTCAATATATTTCAAAAGTTAACTGGTTAGTTTATAGTTACAGATATTTCTTTCTATATTAAGTGTATGAACGTGTACGATTAGTTATGCCTGTAACCCAGAATTAAGTTCTATACCGTAACAAAAAATATGAATGTAAATGTTCATGTTGCGATGACGGTGATGTAAAGTAATGTTAAAATAATTCAAAGTCCAAACATTTGAGTGGTTAACGAGAACGCTACTTTACATGTCACACAAGCTCAGTGCAAAACTCGAGCACAGAAACGGTACAAATCCGATCTATTCCCTACACACTCGCTCCCTACGCCCTATAGTGCGCTTCACTTTCTTAAAGGGCCAGACTATATATTTTATAATTCACATTACACGACAGGTGAGACGTTCTTTTTTCTTAATATAGCGCTTTTATTTAGGAAGAAATAGTTCTTACATAGGCAGGAAAATTCATGGCAGACAAGAGTCAGAACAGCGGATTGAGCGTAACGTTATTATTACTGTTTGCTCCTTTTTCTCAACACTTGTGCTCGATTTACACTGAAGATATATTTAGTAAATAAGTACATGTCCGCGCATGCACGCGCTTGTGTTCATTTCCGGTTGAACTGATAAAAAATGTTGATTTTGAAAAATTTAAAGACGAGCCGTTTTTCAGTTTCTGCTTGTTAGCTCACAGCTAACGCTAGCCAGTGTGGCAGTGTTGCCAACTCCTCAGTAAGGAAAGTAGCTATTGGCTGTCCTAAAAGTCGCTAGAAGTCGCTAAATTTGCATATGATTCATTTGCATGTAATTGACGCTGTAGAAGAGAGGAATAACATCGTGGGAGAGACAGAAAGTGGGTAAAAACACCCTAAATATGTTTAGAACGACAAATGAACATTCTTCTGTTAATTCGTTGTTTGTTTTTGTTTTTTAAGAAAACACTGAGCTACTCTGGGCAGGGTTGCCAGATTGCGACAGTAATTTTCAGCCAAAATGCATGAAAAAACACCCAAAACACAGGATAAGCAGATGATGTTTAGCATTTCACAAATAATAAACCAGTTAAACCATCATGACTTACAAATTAATATCTTAAAATGTACAGATCAGTAATTATACATTATTAAGGACAATTTTTTTTTGCTTGCATGTCTTTAATGTAGCCTACCAAGTTTGTAAAATGCATTATTTGTTAGGACACAACCCTTTGCATGTAAATAAAAATAAACTTGTAAGAAATGAAAGTTTGCCCTCTCGTACATATGAGAGGTTGTATGTACGAGACTTGCTTACCTTCATATTCAACTCAAATCACTTGTCTAACATATGAATCAGTGTATTGATGGGCGTGGCAACAGTGTCTTGGACTGGAAAGAATAACCTGTCAATCAAACTTTTGACAACGGGTTGGACGTGGTGGGAGAAGGTAGGGAGAAGGGAGACCTATTTATATTCCACCTGCTTTAGCAATAGCTTTTTTAATTTATATTTTAAGCTGCCAAACCAGCCCAAATTTTGTCCACCTGCCAAAGTGTGTTTTTCCCTGCCAATTTCCAACAAAATCCGCTCATTTTGGTGGAAACCCGCCCAATCTGGCAACACTGACTGTGATACTGACCGCCCGTGCTTTGGGACGGGGGAGGGGCTCATGGCAGGACCCGCTGCTCGTTGAGGACAGTAACTGCAGAACAATATGTGTTTTCACGTTCGAGTCTCCAAAAGTCTCCAATAACACCAGAAAAAGTCGCTAGATTTGTCGCTAGTCGCTTTTTTGAAAAAAGTCGCTAGAGGGGTCAGAAAAGTCGCTAAATATAGCGACAAAGTCGCTAAGTTGGCAACACTGCAGTGTGGCTCTTCACTCGTCTCTCTGTGTTATCACCAGTAAGCACCCCACAGCCAATCAGCGAGCTCCAACCGCCTACCCCTCCCACCCCTCCCTTACTGAGGATGCGCGCATGTCCTAAAGTCTCAGTTTTCAAGGTAAACCTGAAGCAGAAATTTGGCGCTTCACATTTAAAAAATACCATCACCATTTGATCAATAATGCTGATCAGGGTGTGACTCCCCGTGCACAAAGCTGATCTGCATATGAACTCGCCTTGTGCATGTAAAAAGATGCAGACGTGCTGCACACGTGTCGGAGGGGGCGTGTGTCAGTTGCGAAGCTCCTCAGTCAGCAGTGGAGGGTTGTATCGGTAGAGGTGAGGCGTAACGCAATCAGGGTAATTGGATACGACTAGATTAGGGGATCGGAGGAAAAAAAAACTACCCTCCATGACCCTAACCAGGATTAAGCATTGGTTAAAAAAAAAGAAATCACCTACCTCTCCTCCAATCTCTTCCTGAGTCTATTTCTTAGCTAGTTTTTTAAAAAGATTAGATTTTTTTATTCAGAGCATGACTATCTGTCCATATACATCTATAATCTTCCAGTATGTTTTCATTATACATGTTAGTGACAAAATTAAGTATTGCTTTATGCTATGTCGATTTCAAGATACTCCAAGACCAGCACTTTTTGATCAGCAGGTAGTGCAGGTGGCTCACATCTTTATATACATAACTGGCTTTCTGACATTGGTTATTTTTTAGCTGTTATCAATAAATAAAATGGTGTATTTTGACTAGCAGGTATTAAAAAAACATTTGCTTCGTGAATTGGCCAAACTGTTCTTTTCATCCTAAATGTTACATTTTGGACGATAGTACACATCCACATAGAGTGGCCAACAATTCCAGAAGAGTGTTTTAGAAAATGAGTCATACAATATGTGCAATTCTACAGAAACTTACATTATTTGAGTCAATAAAGAGTCATCATCTACAATGAAAAATACTTGAAGTTTTCCCATGTGAATCTGAAACAGCTATCATTCTTGGTATGTATTTCTTAGAAAAATAACATTTTGGATCCAGCAGGCTGGGCACCTACACGAACAACGATTGGCTGTTGTTCAAGGGGCAGATGCCGAAGGGAGATTCCTCATAACTGATACAATTATGACCTCTGCTGGCTGAATGGTGGCCCGGCTCATAGATGAGGGACAATGCATTAATCAGGGTGTGGCTCTCCGTGCACAAAGCTGATCCACATATGAACTCACCTCGTGCAGGTGAAAAGATGCAGTCGGCTACTGCACACGTGTGTCAGTCTCAGCTCTCCTCAGTCAGAGTGGGGGTCAACATCAGTAGAGAAGAAGCATAATGCAAACAATTTTAGGACGAATTATCTAAGTAAGACACTAAATTAGAAAAGATGCTAAAAGTTTGCATAAAAGTAAATAACAGTAGCAATATGGAAGTTCATAAGCCTATGTATTTTTATGTTTGTAGTCAACATTGCATGTACTACAGCCTGCAGTTTTGTTGGCCTTGCCGGAAACAAGGCGCCTTCTAAACATTTGCTGACTCATTATCAGTATATACATTTTATCTATGCTACCAATATTTCTGCCCCACCCTTTATCTTTCACACCCAACCCCATGTTCACATGTGTGTCAGCTTTTTTTATGACCACCTGGAGGAACGCCTTCCAAACATTTGCTGACTCATTATCAGTATATACATTTTATCTATGCTACCAATATTTCTGCCCCACCCATTATCTTTCACACCCCACCCCATGTTCACAGAAACAAGAAGCCTTCTAAAAAAAATTGCTGACTCATTATTAGTATACACATTTTTCTGTCACCAATATTTCTGCCCCACCCATCATCTTTCACACCCCACCCCATGTTCAAAGAAACAAGACGCCCTCTAAACATTTGCTGACTCATTATTAGTATAGACATTTTATCTGTCACCAATATTTCTGCCCCACCCATCATCTTTCACACCCCACCCCATGTTCACAGAAACAAGACGCCCTCTAAAAAATTGCTGACTCATTATCAGTATATACATTTTATCTGTCACCAATATTTCTGCCCCACCCATCATCTTTGACAACCCATAACCGGAAGTTCGGAAGACTGGAAGTCCCACCCTAAAAGCTGTCAAAATCTTTTGATGAGTGGCACAGTTTATTTTGTGTGTGTCCTCACTGCTTGTCTTTGGACTGTGGGAGAAAACCAGAGTACCCGGAGGAAACCCACATGCAAACTCCACACAGAAAGAACCCAGATTGCTATAATAAAACAAACAAATGAGTAAGTGATGCCTCCCTCACACACACACACACTTAAGTAAGTGACCTTAAGTAAGCTCTAATTGCTTACTTAAAAAACAACAATAATTAATAATAAAAATTAATTGTCAGTTGTGCCCCCCCCCCCCCCCCCCCCATCTCTCTCTTACACACACACACCACCACCACCGCCATCACGAATAAGGCAAAGATTAAGGTATAGTGCTGCTTTCTTTTTAACACGAAACTATAGCCACCTTTCCTAAGACTCACGAAAAACTGCATTTTCATAAATAAAAAATGTGGTGCATAGTATAGGATATACTGAGATAAGAGTTCTGTCATTTCATTTGTCAGTTCTTTTCATACTTGGGATTGTTCTACTACTATGTTGTGGAGAATATGTTAAAGTATAATTGTGCCAGCATTAATGTATCTCATTTTGATGTAAGCAGGAGAATGTGTGCTCTTACTTTAAAGTAATACATTATAACCTTATCTTATGCACCAATCTATAGCAGGAGAGATTACAATGGACAAGAAACTTAAATATTTTATGTATCAAGAAAAGAACAACAAAAAATACTGACTTGTGTAATTTTATTGCCTGCCGTGCCACCTCATTAGCATCACTCATTACACCTTGTTACAACATGATTAGACCCAAACAAATTTACAACCTCAAATCAGAAAAAGTTGGGACAGTAATTAAATAAAATAATTAAATAAAAATGCAGTGTTTCTTACATTTACCTTGACTTTTATTTGATCGCAGACAGTTTGAACCCGAGATATTTCATGTTTTGTCCGCTCAACTTCTTTTCATTTGTTAATAAACATCCATTCCTACATTTCAGGCCTGCAACACATTCCAAAAAAGTTAGGACAGGGGCAATTTAGGGCTAGTGATGAGGTAATAAAAACTAAATAATGATGTGATTCCAAACAGGTGATGTCAACAGGTGATTGTAATCATGGTTTGGTACAAAAGCAGCATCCAGGAAAGGAGGAAAGGAGTCTTTGATGAGCAAAGATGATCAGAGGATCTCCAGTTTGTCAACAAATGCGTGAAAAAATGATTGAACTGTTTAAAAACAATGTACCTCAAAGAAAGATTGGAAGGGATTTTCTCCCTCTACAGTGCATAATATCATTAAACAATTTAAGGAATCGGGAGGAATTTCAGTGCGTAAAGGCCAGGGGTGCAGTCCTGCAGTCCTGACCTGTCCCCATTGAGAATGTTTGGAGAATTTTGAATTGAAAAATGTTACAACGACAACCCTGTACTGATGCACATCTTAAGACGTGTTTGCAGGAAGAATGGGACAAAATAGAAGCTGAAACACTAAATCACTTGGTATCCTCGGTGCCAAAACGTCTTTAAAGTGTGGTAAAAAGGAATGGCAACATTACAAAGTGGTAAATGCTTTACAGTCCCAACTTTTTTTGTAATGTTTTGCAGGCCTGAAATGCAAGAATGGATGTTTATTAATAAATGAAATAAAGTTGACCAGACAAAACGTGAAATATCTCAGATTTATCCTGTCTGCAATGAAATAAAAGTCAAAGTAAATGTAAGAAAGTCTGTGTTTTTATTATTTGCATTTTTCATGCTGTCCCAACTTTTTCTAAGTTGGGGTTGTAAATGGGATGTCCAACAAATACTTTTGGCCATATAGTGTAGCAGTAAGCAAGCAAATGCAAATCTGTGACGAAAAACGTCACCCCTTGGCAAGGACGGATTAAGGATAGTCTTCAAAAAAAGTCTAAGTGCTATGTAGACATTTGGAAAGGTTGACTGTAAATTCTAATTTATTATGGTTTTGAGCATTTTACTAGGACATTTTTCTTTTTCTGTTATGAATGATTTGTATTGTATCAATTCATCTGCCAGGCTCATGTTCAGATCTGAAGGATATGCTGCAGCGAGTGAGTTAGCCTTTAAAGTGAGCTCACTGTTGGACATATTGTCAGGCTTGAAAAGAACATCAAATTGCTCAGTTAAGTGTGTGTATGCATTCAAACTGCTTGAAATTGCTTGTCTTAAATTTAAATAATTGCAAAATTGCTAAATTAATTTGTGTCTCTTAAGAGACTCTTGTGTGCGCTTAAGAGAAATTGAACATAATAATTTTGAAACAATACAAATTCAGAAACATTAAGTAAGGGCCTGAATCGCATATTTGCAACAAAACGTCTGTTATGAAATATGGTAGCTTGCCTGGCAATTTGTAGGTCCCTAGAAAATCAAGGAGCCATGGTAAACGACTTCTATGGAAGTCAAGGGCCCCATAGCAGGGGCCCTCGTGATCAAGGGCCCTCTAATGGTATGCCCTGCTCTTCTCTAGGGCCCCCTGGTAGGGCTCTCATAACCAGGGCCCTCTAAAAATATGCCCCCCTCTTTCCTAGGACCCCTAATAGCCAGAAGTCGAAGTCAGAGCAGTGCCACAACACCTCATCCATTTTCATAAGGGGCCCAAAAGCATGGCTAGGGCCCCCAAAAGCATGGCTAGGGCCCAAAAGCATGGCTAGGGGCCCCAAAAGCATGGCTAGGGCCCCCAAGAGGCCCTGGGGTCAAAGTCCCTAATAGTCAGAGGATCTTTAAAATGGAGGGCCCTCGGAAATAAAAAATATATTGTATCATAAATGTTGATAGGCATCGCAAAATGTTTTGGGCCAGGGCCTCCCCGGGGGCCCCTGACCTCAAGGGCCCCTGGGCGCTGGCCCCACTGGCCCGGTCAGTAATCCAGCCATGCCCCTTGGGTGTGCTTCTTGCGCCCAATGTTTCCGGGTTGCGCCAGACCCACCGCGCCCCTGATCAGAATAAAACTGTTCATGAAAGTGAATAAATAATAATGTACGTTTGATTTAAATCGTTTGATTTTCATATTCTGACGCAAACCTCTATTCAAATTATTTTTTAATTACTTTAAACCATTGAACGTATACTGATTTGATCAACTTTAAACATATTTAATAGAAAAATAAGTAAATAAAACATGTGTTCACTAGATTGGCGGACTCGTGCTGCTGCGTGATGACGTCAAACCGACACGCTCGTCGGAGCGCGTGGGGACGTCACGTCAGGCGGTTCAAAGAGGAGCAAAGATGGCGGACAACAAAGGCCAAGGGGATACGGAGAGCTCAGCCAGCATGGAGGTAGAACCTCCAGCCACGGTTAACGGAGACGCCAACGGGGAACAATCCAGTCCCTCTAACGTTACGGATACAGTCCCGAAACAGGAGGGTGACGGACAGTCCGGAGAAAAAGCTCCAGAGGCTCCGACTCCATCAGCGGACACAGCCGAGAGCAGCAGCGAGCCCGCCGGCGATGGAGAAGCACAGGGAGAGGGGAAGACTGAGGTACAGAGTGCGGGAGAAACAGAGAAAGAAGAACAAGGACCTGGAGAGGAAAGAGAGAAAGATGAAGAATTAATTAGAGTGGTCAAGCAAGAGAGACATTCAGATGAAGAAGCTGAGAAAGATGGACATGTAGCTGGAGTGAACAGTCGCACTAATGCTAATGTAGACGGGAGCTCGAGCACCGCGCGGAGTGATCCCGCTCTCACCGGGAGAGACGGTACCGCGGCGGCGGGCACCGCTTCACCAGCACCCAGCACAGAAACAGCGGCTCCTTCCGCGGCTCCTTCCGCGGTTCCGATAAACCTGTTAGATACCTGCGCCGTGTGTAAACAGAGCTTACAGAACCGCGACTGTGAACCCAAACTGTTGCCATGCCTACATTCTTTCTGCCTAAAGTGTCTTCCTCAACCAGAGAGGCAGATCAGTGTGGGAGTCGCCGGTCCACACGGACAGGACACTCATATCGGTAAGTACACAGAGGATTTACCCTAAACCGGTTATCTGTGAGCCGTGATGGTTATGTTACACTATCTCAATGTTTTTCTCTGATCAAGTAACAGCACAGCTAGACATTTACTGATCAAAACTAGTGGTGATTGACATATTAATTTACAGTAATTAACCTACCTAAAATACCCACAACAGTCACAAAAACACTGTACTTGCAGTTACCATGATATTAGGGATGTCCAATTATCAGCGGACCAATACATGCCATATGGCAAGCTGTAGCCTAAAGGTTAAGGTACTGAACTAGTAATCAGAAGGTCGCTGGTTCAAGCCCCAGCACTGCCAGGTTGCTGCTGTTGGGCCCTTAAGCACGGCCCTTAACTCTCAATTCAGCCCTGATACACAGACACCTTCTCTGGGGGGAAGATGTGCCAAACTGCCAGTACTATGGATCACAATTGTCAATAAAACATATCCTGACAGAATGCCAAGCCATCGAAGATACCAGAAAAATATCTTACAGAGAGACACTAATATGAAAGACCTCTTCAAACGCAATAACCCACAAAAAATCCTGAATTTTTTTAATTACCTGTAGATTAAAAGCCAGATATAGTACATTAACTTCCACTTAGCTTAAACTTGGTTTTGAACCCACCTCTAATGCCATGTACATAGCCCAATTGAGCTGGAATGGCAATAAACAAACACAAACAAACAAACCTTAACTCTCAACTGCTCAGACTGTTTACTGTAACAGTAATGTAAGTCACTTTGGATAAAGGTGTCCGCTAAATGCTGTAAATGTAATTGCAATACTGGTCTGAAATGCTGCATTGATGTATTCAACCACATAAACACAGGAATCAAACCATTACTTGCTTGTAAATTTAGCTTAATTAATGCTGCTAAAGTAAAGCTGTAACTCTGGCTTGTAATTTCTATAAAGCTTGTCATCTTTGACTGAAAAACAAACAGAACACCTTGAATCAATCTTGAATTCCTACTCAGAAGTTGGTATGGTGTGAGCTTGAATAGAGTAAAAATGGTTAGAGAATGAGTTCTTGGGTTTAGAATGCTTTTATTTGTCATATATACATACAAACACACGTGTACAGTACATTGAAATTCTTTTTTCACATATCCCTGGAGCAGAGAGGGTTAAAGGCCTTGCTCAAGGGCCCAACAGTGGCTGCATGGCAGAGTTGGGATTCGAACTCTAAACATTTTAGTTGATAACCCAAAGCCCTACCCGCTAGGCTACCACGGTCACTGGTTTGAATCCCGGAATACGCCCACAAGTACAGAAAACACATGGTGTTATATACAACCCCTGGCAAAAATTATGAAATCACCACTCTTGGAAGATGTTCTGTCAATTGTTTAATTTTGTAGAAAAAAAATTAATCACAGACATGCCACAAAACTATAATTTCTCTAAATGTCAACCTTCTGGCATTAAGAAACAATAAAAAACAAAAACAAATATAATAGTTGTGGTCAGTCACAATTGCTTTTTTTAGATCAAGTAGAGGAAAAAAATATGGAATCACTCAAATCTGAGGAAAAAATTATGGAATCACTCTGTAATTTGCAGTTTAAAAACAAAACATCTGCAGCAGATTAGATTTGCTAATTATTCTTCAGTTTAAAAAGAGTGCTTACACCTCGGAGAGCTGTTGCACAAAGCAGATTGTCATGAATCATGGTTCCAACACAAGATATGTCAGTTGAAACAAATGAGAGGATTATAAAACTCCTTCAAGAAGATAAATCATTGTGGAATGTCGCAAAAGATGTTGGTTGTTCCCAGTAAGCTGTGTTTAAAATCTGGACCAAGTACAAACAAAATGGGAAGGTTGTAAAAGGGAAGCATACTGGTAGACCAAGTAAGACATCAAAGCATCAAGATAGAAAACTTAAAGCAATATGTCTTGAAAACAGAAAATGCACAACAAAACAAATGAGAAACAAGTGGCCGGAAAGTGGAGTCAATGTCTGTGACTGAACTGTAAGAAATCACCTAAAAGAAATGGGATTTACATACAGAAAAGCTAAACAAAAGCCATCATTAACACCTAAAAAGAAAAGAACAAGGTTAAAGTAGGCTAAAGAAAAGCAATCGTGGACTGTGGGTGACTGGATAAAAGTGATCTTCAGTGATGAATCGCGAATCTGCATTGGGCAAGGTGATGATGCTGGAACTTTTGTTTGGTGTCTGTCCAATGAAATTTATGAAGATAACTGCCTAAAGAAAACATGTTAATTTTCACAGTTGTTGATGATATGGGCCTGCATGTCGGGTAAAGGCACAGGGGAGATGGTCTTCAATAAATGCCAAAGTCCACATTGAAATTTTGGACGCTTTTCTTATTCCATCAGTTGAAAGGATGTTTGGTGATGATGACTTCATTTTTCAAGATGATAATGCATCTTGCCATAGGGCAAAGGACGTGAAAACTTTCCTTCAAGAAAACATATAATGTCAATGGCATGGCCTGCAAATAGTCCGGATCTCAATCCATTTGAAAATCTCTGGTGGAAATTGAAGAAAATGGTCAATGACAAGGTTCCAACCTGCAAAGCTGATCTGGCAACAGCAAGAGACAGTTGAAGGCAGATTGATGAAGAATACTGTTTGTCATTAGTTAACTCCATGCCTCAGAGAGTTTAAACCATTATAAAAGCCAGAGGTGGTGCAACAAAGTAATAATGGTGCAGTGTTTTCTAATGATTCCATAATTTTTTCCTCAGATTTGAGTGATTCCATAATTTTTTCCTCAGATTTGAGTGATTCCATATTTTTTTCCTCTACTTGATCTAAAAAAAAGCAATTGTGACTGACCACAACTATTATATTTGTTTCTTTTTTTATTGTTTCTTTATGCCAGAGGGTTGACAGTTTGAGAAATGATAGTTTTGTGGCATGTCTGTGATTTATTTTTTTTCTACAAAATTAAACAATTGAAAGAACATCTTCCAAGAGTGGTGATTCCATAATTTTTGCCAGGGGTTGTATTAGTGGCTCAGTGCCTCGTCTCAAGCTCAGATAAATAAGGTTGTGTCAGGAAGGATTCTGTTAGTAAGGGCATTTGACGAAAAAATTGTGCCAAATCAAATATGCAGTTGAATATTTAATGTATTTAAATAAATAAGCACACATCATGAATTCACTTAGAAGTTGCCATGGTGTTTTCAGACTTGTTAGGCTTGTGACTTCAAATCAACATGATGGCGCTCACATGTCAACATTATTACAGTAACGTCTATCAAATGACTTGTATTTTTTGCACAATATAGCTTAACTGAGTTGAAGTTTTGAATTTTATAATTGCACATTAATATTATTAAGCAGGTTGAAGGTAGTTTAAGGTATGAGTATTAACTCAGCATCTGCTGATAAATAAAGCTGGTATAAAACTGAAATTGGGACTCAATATAAATTAGCACTTCAACAGGGATTTCTTTTAATTCCCAATTAATTATTGGTGAACATTTTGTTATTGTGACATACACCTAGTAATCACCCAACCCCAGATCTTAAAATGCTTGAAGGTACCCCACCTTGAGGCTACAACAGTCTCCACAATTCTGGAAAGGCTTTTCACTAAATTGTGAAGTCTGTCTAAGGGAAGTATCTATTTAGTCCAAAGAGCATTTGTGAGATCTATCACTGGTGTTAGACTAAAAAGGCCTGGCTTGCGACTGATGTTCCAGTTCATCCCAAACGTGGTCCAGAGCTCTGTGCAGGCCACTGGAGTTTCTCCCTCACCTAGCTCATTAAACCATGTCTTTATGGACCTTGCTTTGTTCACAGGGGCTTTGTGATGCTGAAAGATGAAAGGGACTTAAATAAGCTGTTGCCACAAAGCATATAATTTTGTATAATTAATTTTATACACCTGTTAGCAATGGGTGTATCAGAAACACCTAGGACGAAAGGAGGACTTGTCTAAAATGAGTTGAAGGGATGCCTGAACATTTTGTTGCATATTAGGAACACTGACGGTTATGACTTGACCAACAGTCAATGAGACCAACGGCCTGAACTTAAACTCACCTGGTATAGTGGATCTATACTAGCTTTGGCATTGGAGTGTTAAGCAGTTTTGTGTTGTGTATATTCTTGTGGAGTTCACTGTATGACTGCTGTTTATATACGGCTCAGTAATTATTAAACCACTGCTAATTTGCAGCCTCTTCAGTGTAGAACGATTTACTACACTTTATTTTTACACATTCTGATTTGCTAGAATGATCTTTGTTTTGGACCATATGTGTAACTGACACATCTGTGAAAAGCTTTGCATGGTCTTTCTTTCATGTGCTCCAAGCACCGCAGTGCTCATTAAGGTTTGTGTACTTTCATGTACCTGATGTGACACTGTACGCTTTTCCTTACATAGTTTGCAATACTGTTTTTAAATCAGCTTGACATTTAGTAGGGGTATGTTTTTCAGTCAGGTGAGCCTGCTCTTGTAAATTTGTTGATCTCGTTATCTGCAGGATGTTTGGCTCAGCTGCAGAACGATTAAAAGTATATGACCACAAACTAGTTGTGAAAATAAAACAGACCATGTTACTTCGCTGCCTGTCGATCACATAAGCATCATATACTGATGATCATCATTCTCATCAACTATGAACCATTAAAAACCTAGTGATGTGTTTTTGGATTAGTTTTAGTATGCTTGATCTATGGAACTGTTTTTTTTATTTATTTAAGGGTGCTCAATATGGTTCATGATGGATTTAATATAGGGTCCTGGATGTATTCGATGTTGCTGGGTTAATGCAATTTTATTTTAGAATAGAATAGAATACCTTTATTTGTCATATATACATATACAGGTGCACAGTACAATGAAAGCCATTGTAGGGTGCTCCTGCAGCTGGGAGGGTTAAGGGCCTTGCTCAAGGGCCCAACAGTGGCTGCATGGCAGAGCTGGGATTTGAACTCTCAACCTTTCAGTTAATTGTTTAAAGCTCTACTCACTAGGCTACCACTATCCCATTATGAATGATAAGTGTTGATATAGTTTGGGATGGGGGGGGTTAAATTTTACCTTGTAGATTTTACCTATTGTACATGGTACAGTAACATTTGAGCAAAATCTGAATTAGTGGAAAACTCGGTGCCAAGCTTGAACAATCCAATTCAATCAGTTTTACCACATAAAGTTTTGGGTAAAATTAAGCTGGGTTTACCTCGTAGAACCGTCTCCATAGAACACACTGCCGTTTTACATACTATGAATGTGTTATAACTCTAAGTATGTTACATTTGAAGCTTTACGCCATAAAATGACTGCAAATATTGCTTGCCCATGCCTCTCTGTGCTGAGGAAATCCACTTTGCTCCAGTCAGCTTTGTTTTTTAGCCTCACATGATGCGTCTAATTGCCATGTTAGTTGAGTTGTGGTTTTTGAGGTTTGGGTGTTTTTGGTACCGGCCATATCAAAGACAACTGTTAGTGATCCAGCATGTTGTAAAACTAAAAAAAACACTTTACGTATTCATGAAGCTGCTAATTGTACCACTCTTTTTTTAATGCATCATTATGCAGCTTTTTTTGACAGGTGCTCCTGTTGCACAGGTTCGAACGACAAATAAGCCATTGTTGCCACCTAAGAGTTTGTAAGCTGGTCGATTTAAACAAGACTTGGGATGTGTTCGAAAACCTAGTGAGCTGCCTTGCTGTCTTACTGCCTACCTGGCATTACATGCCATTCAAATCAATGTGATGAGGTGGCACAACGCGCTAGCATGTCAACTAATGTCTCCCTCTGTGTACAGAAAACGGTTAAATTCGCTGACAAGCCCGAATTTGCAAATAAATGACACTTATACAAATTAAAACTCAATGAATATTTATGTACAGTAGTTTGTTGCTCCGCATTCATCCGCCACATTTTTTATTTTTCTGTGAGAAAAGTTGTGCCACACTTTTGCCCTAGTAGTATATTGTGAAACCCTCTCACCTCATGACCTCAAACCCTAATTGACCCCTAACTGAAAATCAACCACCACCTGAAATCAGCAATGGAAATCGCTGATCAGTCGATATTTTAAAAGGTAAATCCTCAATCTCTATAAGCCCAAAAAGGTGAATTGGTCCATCAGTACCTGTTAAAAAACTACTTACCAGAACTATATGAAAAGAAGCTGCTACTGTTAATTACACAGTCTGAAGGTTTAGTGGGGTTCTCATTCATCACAGTTCTAACATTTTAATTAGATGAAGAATTTTAAAAGAACCTTTATGGTTCCAGGTTCCAGATTTATAGTATGTTTAAAGCCACTAGTGTGGAATGAGGGTTGGAGTGTGGGAAGAAAGCTTGATTTTTGTTCTTATCTAAACATTAAAGTTTGGATTTTGATGTATTTGCATTACTACGGTACTTATGTTATTGTTCTTATTATTATTATTAGAAGAGTCATTATTTTTTCTGTATTTGAAAAGCTACAAATGGTCATTTTGAAAAATAGAGATTGATTTAGTTCATTATTCAAAGTGCTTGGATGGTGCAGCAGTTTACTGTGAAGCAGCTGATAATGAAATGATTCAAAGTGTCCTTTGTCTCTTGTATACTCTTTTAAATGTTCGAATAGTTTTAGTCAATTAAGTAGTACTCCATGGACACAAAAACAGTCAACAGATTATTTAAATATAATACGGATCAGATGTTGCAGCATTACATGATGTTCGGTTGAATATTGTGGAATGTCTTTCCCTTAACAGAAAACAAAGCAGAACACTTATATTTAACTAGACTACATATCCATTCAACTGTCTGTAAAACTGTCTATACATAATTGAGTTTTTAACTCCTTTCTTAAGCTTTTTCATTTTAAACAAACAGTTTACACATAATTATTATGCACAAATGGTGGTACAGTAGTGTAACGGGGTAAACCTTGCCTCAGTTTTCTGTCTGAAAAGTTGATGGTCTCCACAACTACATTGTTTGCCTTGTTTGGTAAGCAAAACCTGCTTATTTTGATCACACACTTTCAGGAGTTTCAAGCTAAGGACTTAAATGGTTTCTGTTGAAGAATATCTACTGTAAGGTGGATATTAAGGTAGCTGTTGTGTGCATAGCTGGTGCAGTTATAATGCCATTTAAAAATGTGTTTTTACTAATTATATAATCCTGGTCAGGGTCATGGTGGGGCCACACACACACACATCTTGCGCTGAGAGTGTTATTTGATAAAAGGAATATATGCAGCAAGGTCAGTTGATTAGTGATCCTGAACACAGGAGAAAATGCCTATTTTTCTATGTGTGTGTTTTAATAATTAGTGTTTTTAAACAGGCTTAGCCTGCCATAGTCTCTAGGCTCTCTGAATGTGCTTGTTATTTATTATCAGTCAGCTAGAAGACTTTGTTATAGATTAGATATGAGAAAAGTTACTGAAGGAGCAGTGTGAATCCATAGCTGTAAATACAATCCATCATTTTACCACATTAGCTGTGTTCAGTTCAGCTGCACTCTGCAACCAATCAGAGGCTGTCATTTCCAGCTGGAGCTTAGAGGGAACTGGCTGAATGCAGTATGTGCCGGTGCAAGCAGGCTCAAACCAGCTCAAACCGGTTCTGGCTGCAGCCAGCTAGATGGGGGAAGTGAATTGATTGCATGTGAAGAGATTATTAAAGGGGGAGTTATAAATGGGAATAAGGGGGAAAGAGAAGACCTTATCATATTATTTATCAGACTAAAAACCTTGATTATAATGACAACCACTTTTTTAATGAATGATATAAATGATCAGCACAAGTTTAGAGCACATTTATAGAGAAAACACTGTTTTAAGCATTTGGAGGTGCACCTTAGGACCCCAAACCAATAATTTTAATCAATGTGTAATTTAAGAAATGGAAAGACATCAGTGGTATATATATTCTGCTAATTTGCATACCAGGTGTGTTTAATTTACATAACTCTCTTTGTTTAAAACATTCACATGGAAATATCCTATTTCCCTTGATTTTTTTTTACTCTTTAATATTCAGGCTTGTGCAGTAAAGACTAATTTCACTTGGTATTTATCAATTATCTTAAGCTCATTTAGTTTAACAGAATTTGTTTTCCACAAAAGACAATGTACAACTTTATTCACCTAGCTGAACAGGATAAACTTAGATTCTTAAAAATCCTTCTATAAAACAGCATTTTGGTTAAAAGGGGAAAAAAATATAAACAAAACTTATTTTTACAAAACAACTTTATTTTAATTGTAAGTAATTATTCAGAGGATGAATATATACAGTGTATCACAAAAATGAGTACACCCCTCACATTTCTGCAAATATTTCATTATATCTTTTCATGGGACAACACTATAGACATGAAACTTGGATATAACTTAGAGTAGTCAGTGTACAGCTTGTATAGCAGTGTAGATTTACTGTCTTCTGAAAATAACTCAACACACAGCCATTAATGTCTAAATAGCTGGCAACATAAGTGAGTACACCCCACAGTGAACATGTCCAAATTGCGCCCAAATGTGTCGTTGTCCCTCCCTGGTGTCATGTGTCAAGGTCCCAGGTGTAAATGGGGAGCAGGGCTGTTAAATTTGGTGTTTTGGGTACAATTCTCTCATACTGGCCACT
This sequence comes from Trichomycterus rosablanca, assembly GCF_030014385.1. Classification (NCBI taxonomy): domain Eukaryota; kingdom Metazoa; phylum Chordata; class Actinopteri; order Siluriformes; family Trichomycteridae; genus Trichomycterus; species Trichomycterus rosablanca. The sequence goes on from NC_085994.1 coordinate 21,167,851, forward strand.
GGATATTCAACATGGCACCTCATGGCAAAGAACTCTCTGAGGATGTGAGAAATAGAATTGTTGCTCTCCACAAAGATGGCCTGGGCTATAAGAAGATTGCTAACACCCTGAAACTGAGCTACAGCATGGTGGCCAAGGTCATACAGCGGTTTTCCAGGGCAGGTTCCACTCGGAACAGGCTTCGCCAGGGTCGACCAAAGAAGTTGAGTCCACGTGTTCGGCGTCATATCCAGAGGTTGGCTTTAAAAAATAGACACATGAGTGCTGCCAGCATTGCTGCAGAGGTTGAAGGCGTGGGAGGTCAGCCTGTCAGTGCTAAGACCATACGCCGCACACTGCATCAACTCGGTCTGCATGGTCGTCATCCCAGAAGGAAGCTGACGCACAAGAAAGCCAGCAAACAGTTTGCTGAAGACAAGCAGTCCAAGAACATGGATTACTGGAATGCCCTGTGGTCTGACGAGACCAAGATAAACTTGTTTGGCTCAGATGGTGTCCAGCATGTGTGGCGGCGCCCTGGTGAGAAGTACCAAGACAACTGTATCTTGCCTACAGTCAAGCATGGTGGTGGTAGCATCATGGTCTTGGGCTGCATGAGTGTTGCTGGCACTGGGGAGCTGCAGTTCATTGAGGGAAACATGAATTCCAACATGTACTGTGACATTCTGAAACAGAGCATGATCCCCTCCCTTCAAAAACTGGGCCTCATGGCAGTTTTCCGACAGGATAACGACCCCAAACACAACCTCCAAGATGACAACTGCCTTGCTGAGGAAGCTGAAGGTAAAGGTGATGGACTAAACCCAATTGAGCACCTGTGGCGCATCCTCAAGTGGAAGATGGAGGAGTTCAAGGTGTCTAACATCCACTAGCTCCGTGACGTCATCATGGAGGAGTGGAAGAGGATTCCAGTAGCAACCTGTGCAGCTCTGGTGAATTCCATGCCCAGGAGGGTTAAGGCAGTGATAATAATGGTGGTCACACAAAATATTGACACTTTGGGCACAATTTGGACATGTTCACTGTGGGGTGTACTCACTTATGTTGCCAGCCATTTAGACATTAATGGCTGTGTGTTGAGTTATTTTCAGAAGACAGTAAATCTACACTGCTATACAAGTTGTACACTGACTACTCTAAGTTATATCCAAGTTTCATGTCTACAGTGTCGTCCCATGAAAAGATATAATAAAATATTTGCAGAAATGTGAGGGGTGTACTCACTTTTGTGATACACTGTACATTTTGGATTAAAATCCCTGAATTTCTAAACATTATTTTAAAAATAAACTATTAACTTATTTAGATGGGTAGCACTGTTGCCTCACAGCAAGAAGGTCCTGGGTTCGATCCCCAGGTGGGGTGGTCTGTGTCCTTTCTGTGTGGAGTTTGCATATTTTCCCCGTGTCTGCGTGGGTTTTCCCCCGGGTGCTCCGGTTTCCTCCCACAGTCCAAACACATGCGTGAGGTGAGGTGAATTGAGACACTAAATTGTTCAAGACTGTGTTTGATATAACCTTGTGAACTGACGAACCTTGTGTAATGAGTAACTACCGTTCCTGTCATGAATGTAACCGAAGTGTAAAACATGACGTTAAAATCCTAATAAACAAACAAACAAATATTTAGATGGCTTATTTTGATCATAATTTGTGTAAGACTGTGTTTTGAGAGCACTAAAATCAGTATTTCCTTATTCAAAATAAAGGCTTTACTTGTCTTTAAAAAGGGAGTGGTAGGTAGTGCACTAGTTTGACATGCGATTTAGTACTGTTTTATGCAGTTTTATTTCCCCAGCATCTGAATGTGACAGTCAATGCATGCTGTCCTCAATTCTCACAGCAAACTGAAAACTCTTTGTTTTTAGTGCATTTTTGACTTTATTAACCATTTCCATGTAGTTTTTGCCCTGAATTTTCAACATTGTTTATGCCAATACTCTCAAGCAAGAAAACGTTTCCCCCAAAATTTAATTTTCCTTAAATTTTTTTCTTCAAAGACGCTGGGATGTGCGAATGAAGAATTTTACTGTACTGTACAAGTTTTTATGTATATATGACAAATGAAGGCGTTCCATCTGCCCTAGATCAGTGGTCCCTTACCACTTGGCCACTAACCGGTACTGGTCAGTGCATCATTTATTACTGTGCCGCACAGAAAGAATGAATAATTAGAGGTCACTACAAAAGCAATGAAAACACTGCTTCCATTTCCAACACAGTTTGGGTGTTATTGTCTCCCATCACCCCTAGGTGGGAACGTCTCGTTTCAGCGAAAAAAGCTCAGGGTTCCTACTGATATTTGTGAGTAGTATCGTTATTCTACTTTAAATCCCCCCACCCCCACCGGTCCATGAAATTATATGTTATATGAAACTGGTCTGTGGTGCAAGAAAGGGTTGGGGATAGATGCCATAGAATATCCTTATTATTATAATCCTGATAAACAGGATAAAACTGTCATTGATTAAATAATGTGTTTGGGCTCAAACCTCTGTAAGAATAGTCTTTAGAAACATAAACAACAGTAATGTTCACTCTTAGTTACATATTAAATAAATTATAACTTGAATGACATGTGGTGGTCACTTGCCCAAAGCCTTGTGGCTTCTCTAGACTGTAGAACAGATGACCTCTAGTGGCAAGTTGCGAGCCAGTTGTGGCCCAGTGGTTGTAAGCATTTTGAACATTCATTTGTAGGTCCAAGTGTATGAAGTACGAAAACAAAAGAGTACGAGTAAGAGTACGGAGCCCCTAAGGTGACCTCCCCTAAAAAAAAATAATAACACGTGGCCACGCCTTATTAACGCGTTCCCACGCCTTATTAACGCTTGGGAACGGGATAATTAAGTCGTGACCACGCATTATTAACGCTTGGGAACGGGATAATTAAGTCGTGGCCACGCATTATTAACGCTTGGGAACGGGATAATTAAGTCGTGACCACGCATTATTAACGCTTGGGAACGGGATAATTAAGTCGTGGCCACGCATTATTAACGCTTGGGAACGGGATAATTAAGTCGTGACCACGCATTATTAACGCTTGGGAACGGGATAATTAAGTCGTGGCCACGCATTATTAACGCTTGGGAACGGGATAATTAAGTCGTGACCACGCATTATTAACGCTTGGGAACGGGATAATTAAGTCGTGACCACGCATTATTAACGCTTGGGAACGGGATAATTAAGTCGTGACCACGCATTATTAACGCTTGGGAACGGGATAATTAAGTCGTGGCCACGCATTATTAACGCTTGGGAACGGGATAATTAAGTCGTGACCACGCATTATTAACGCTTGGGAACGGGATAATTAAGTCGTGACCACGCATTATTAACGCTTGGGAACGGGATAATTAAGTCGTGACCACGCATTATTAACGCTTGGGAACGGGATAATTAAGTCGTGACCACGCATTATTAACGCTTGGGAACGGGATAATTAAGTCGTGGCCACGCATTATTAACGCTTGGGAACGGGATAATTAAGTCGTGGCCACGCATTATTAACGCTTGGGAACGGGATAATTAAGTCGTGACCACGCATTATTAACGCTTGGGAACGGGATAATTAAGTCGTGACCACGCATTATTAACGCTTGGGAACGGGATAATTAAGTCGTGGCCACGCATTATTAACGCTTGGGAACGGGATAATTAAGTCATGACCACGCATTATTAACGCTTGGGAACGGGATAATTAAGTCGTGACCACGCATTATTAACGCTTGGGAACGGGATAATTAAGTCGTGACCACGCATTATTAACGCTTGGGAACGGGATAATTAAGTCGTGACCACGCATTATTAACGCTTGGGAACGGGATAATTAAGTCGTGACCACGCATTATTAACGCTTGGGAACGGGATAATTAAGTCGTGACCACGCATTATTAACGCTTGGGAACGGGATAATTAAGTCGTGACCACGCATTATTAACGCTTGGGAACGGGATAATTAAGTCGTGGCCACGCATTATTAACGCTTGGGAACGGGATAATTAAGTCGTGGCCACGCATTATTAACGCTTGGGAACGGGATAATTAAGTCGTGACCACGCATTATTAACGCTTGGGAACGGGATAATTAAGTCGTGACCACGCATTATTAACTCTTGGGAACGGGATAATTAAGTCGTGACCACGCATTATTAACGCTTGGGAACGGGATAATTAAGTCGTGACCACGCATTATTAACGCTTGGGAACGGGATAATTAAGTCGTGACCACGCATTATTAACGCTTGGGAATGGGATAATTAAGTCGTGACCACGCATTATTAACTCTTGGGAACGGGATAATTAAGTCGTGACCACGCATTATTAACGCTTGGGAACGGGATAATTAAGTCGTGACCACGCATTATTAACACTTGGGAACGGGATAATTAAGTCGTGACCACGCATTATTAACGCTTGGGAACGGGATAATTAAGTCGTGGCCACGCTTTATTAACGCTTGGGAACGGGATAATTAAGTCGTGACCACGCATTATTAACGCTTGGGAACGGGATAATTAAGTCGTGACCACGCATTATTAACGCTTGGGAACGGGATAATTAAGTCGTGACCACGCATTATTAACGCTTGGGAACGGGATAATTAAGTCGTGACCACGCATTATTAACGCTTGGGAACGGGATAATTAAGTCGTGACCACGCATTATTAACGCTTGGGAATGGGATAATTAAGTCGTGACCACGCATTATTAACACTTGGGAACGGGATAATTAAGTCGTGACCACGCATTATTAACGCTTGGGAACGGGATAATTAAGTCGTGACCACGCATTATTAACGCTTGGGAATGGGATAATTAAGTCGTGACCACGCATTATTAACTCTTGGGAACGGGATAATTAAGTCGTGACCACGCATTATTAACGCTTGGGAACGGGATAATTAAGTCGTGACCACGCATTATTAACACTTGGGAACGGGATAATTAAGTCGTGACCACGCATTATTAACGCTTGGGAACGGGATAATTAAGTCGTGGCCACGCTTTATTAACGCTTGGGAACGGGATAATTAAGTCGTGACCACGCATTATTAACGCTTGGGAACGGGATAATTAAGTCGTGGCCACGCATTATTAACGCTTGGGAACGGGATAATTAAGTCGTGACCACGCATTATTAACGCTTGGGAACGGGATAATTAAGTCGTGACCACGCATTATTAACGCTTGGGAACGGGATAATTAAGTCGTGGCCACGCTTTATTAACGCTTGGGAACGGGATAATTAAGTCGTGACCACGCATTATTAACGCTTGGGAACGGGATAATTAAGTCGTGGCCACGCATTATTAACGCTTGGGAACGGGATAACTAATTCGTGGCCACGCATTATTAACGCTTGGGAACGGGATAATTAAGTCGTGACCACGCATTATTAACGCTTGGGAACGGGATAACTAAGTCGTGACCACGCATTATTAACGCTTGGGAACGGGATAATTAAGTCGTGACCACGCATTATTAACGCTTGGGAACGGGATAACTAAGTCGTGGCCACGCATTATTAACGCTTGGGAACGGGATAATTAAGTCGTGACCACGCATTATTAACGCTTGGGAACGGGATAATTAAGTCGTGACCACGCATTATTAACGCTTGGGAACGGGATAATTAAGTCGTGGCCACGCTTTATTAACGCTTGGGAACGGGATAATTAAGTCGTGACCACGCATTATTAACGCTTGGGAACGGGATAATTAAGTCGTGACCACGCATTATTAACGCTTGGGAACGGGATAATTAAGTCGTGACCACGCATTATTAACGCTTGGGAACGGGATAATTAAGTCGTGACCACGCATTATTAACGCTTGGGAACGGGATAATTAAGTCGTGACCACGCATTATTAACGCTTGGGAATGGGATAATTAAGTCGTGACCACGCATTATTAACACTTGGGAACGGGATAATTAAGTCGTGACCACGCATTATTAACGCTTGGGAACGGGATAATTAAGTCGTGACCACGCATTATTAACGCTTGGGAATGGGATAATTAAGTCGTGACCACGCATTATTAACTCTTGGGAACGGGATAATTAAGTCGTGACCACGCATTATTAACGCTTGGGAACGGGATAATTAAGTCGTGACCACGCATTATTAACACTTGGGAACGGGATAATTAAGTCGTGACCACGCATTATTAACGCTTGGGAACGGGATAATTAAGTCGTGGCCACGCTTTATTAACGCTTGGGAACGGGATAATTAAGTCGTGACCACGCATTATTAACGCTTGGGAACGGGATAATTAAGTCGTGGCCACGCATTATTAACGCTTGGGAACGGGATAATTAAGTCGTGACCACGCATTATTAACGCTTGGGAACGGGATAATTAAGTCGTGACCACGCATTATTAACGCTTGGGAACGGGATAATTAAGTCGTGGCCACGCTTTATTAACGCTTGGGAACGGGATAATTAAGTCGTGACCACGCATTATTAACGCTTGGGAACGGGATAATTAAGTCGTGGCCACGCATTATTAACGCTTGGGAACGGGATAACTAATTCGTGGCCACGCATTATTAACGCTTGGGAACGGGATAATTAAGTCGTGACCACGCATTATTAACGCTTGGGAACGGGATAACTAAGTCGTGACCACGCATTATTAACGCTTGGGAACGGGATAATTAAGTCGTGACCACGCATTATTAACGCTTGGGAACGGGATAACTAAGTCGTGGCCACGCATTATTAACGCTTGGGAACGGGATAATTAAGTCGTGACCACGCATTATTAACGCTTGGGAACGGGATAATTAAGTCGTGACCACGCATTATTAACGCTTGGGAACGGGATAACTAAGTCGTGACCACGCATTATTAACGCTTGGGAACGGGATAATTAAGTCGTGACCACGCATTATTAACGCTTGGGAACGGGATAATTAAGTCGTGACCACGCATTATTAACGCTTGGGAACGGGATAATTAAGTCGTGACCACGCATTATTAACGCTTGGGAACGGGATAATTAAGTCGTGGCCACGCATTATTAACGCTTGGGAACGGGATAATGAAGTCGTGGCCACGCATTATTAACGTTTGGAAACGGCATAATTAAGTCGTGACCACGCATTATTAACGCTTGGGAACGGGATAATGAAGTCGTGGCCACGCATTATTAACGCTTGGGAACGGGATAATGAAGTCGTGGCCACGCATTATTAACGTTTGGAAACGGCATAATTAAGTCGTGGTCACGAAATGAGATCGTGGCCACGACTTCAAAAGGTTGAATATTGTTTCACTCTGTTCCATATCTTGACTATCGTGTCAATAAACAGAATGGACGATTAAAACATTGTACTTGCTTACTATGAAAAACCCACATACATCTGTGTGTGCGTCGCTCTAACAGTTCCGTACTGAAACATAAAACCATCACACGTTACATACATCAACACATATTGTCACAAATATGGTGTGATCATCCGTACCCATTTTCTAGGGAGCCGTAGATTGTTTGTTTTGGAGCCTTGATGTAATATGCAGGCTCCCTCCTGGGTGTAACAGATGATCACACCATATTCAACTGTTTCATATGAAGCCCCTAACAATGTGTTAATGTATAGAACATGTGATGGTTTTATGTATGCGGGTTGTCATAGTAATGTTTATACACACGTTAGTTAATGTTCGCTACTGTTGTAGATTTTAATAAATATAAAGTAAGCAAGTACAATGCTTCAATCGTCCATTCTGTTTATTGACACGATAGTAGGGATGCATCGATACCATTTTTTCCCCAACCAAGTACAAGTACATGTATTTTTGTACTTGCCGATACCAATACCTATTTAGAATACCGTTTTTTTTTAAACAAAAACACACGTGAGAAGTGACGAGAAGTTTAATGATACCACGTCCAAAAATGCACGTCAACAAGTAGCGAGTGATCAAAGTGTTTGTGCGCTGACGTGATGAAATCAAGGAGGAAAAATAAATGAATCTGAGTGGATTTGGCAACACGAACAGCATGGATTGTTCTGTAGTGAGTTGGAGGTTAATAAATATTTTTGCAATGTTGGTGTTTTGTTGTTATGTTTTGTAGAGAACGATCAGGTCAGAAATACTGTAAAACGTGTGTGTGTGCCGGTGTATTCTGATATAAACTATATTATCCCCCTGTCCCACCTGTTTACACTCCTCTTCTGCGTTTCCCTGCACACCGTATCCTGCATTCTCATTGGCTGTTCGACATGTCACTCATTCCCAGTCGCACATCTGAGATCAGATATCTGACGTGCTAGAAAACTCGAGCGCTCGGCGAGCCGGTCGGATCGAGTTGTTGGATAGTTCACACTTAGCGATCGAGAGCCGAGTTTTGATCGCCGAGCGAACGCCGAGTTGCTCCCGAGCCGGCAAATCTAGCGCCGACCAGTCGCCGAGCGAAAATCAGGGCAAAAGACTTTTTAAGTCGTGGCCACGATCTCATTCCCCTTATTAATGCATGGCCACGACTTAATAATGCGTGGGAACGCGTTAATAAGGCGTGGCCACGCATTGTTTTTTTTTTTTTAGGGGATGTCACCTTAGGGGCTCCGTATGAGAGTATATTTTGAGGTTGTGTTTTTACAGAATACATAGTATTACGACTTCTGTTTTCATGTATTTTATTACTACGTGGGTGTATGAACGCAGGCTTTTGTGTACAGCAAATATGTTTATGTAGATGACGAGCATGCACAAGTTTTCAACAGCATCTTACTTCTTATTGATGTAAGCCTGCTTAAACCAGCTCAAACTAGTTCTGGCTGCTGTTGGTTAGATAAGGGAATTGACTTGATTTGCACATGGAGAGATTATCAAAAAGAGGGACTGATAAATGGGAATAAGGGGAAAGAAAAGACCTTTTCTTATTATATCATATATCATCTGATTTAAAATCTTAATTAAAACAAAAAACAATTATTTATGGAGTGATTAATGTGAATGATTTGATCTACTTTAGAGCACACTAACAGAAAACATTGTCAAACATTTGGAAATGCACCTCAGGACTCTCAAACAATAGTTTTAATCAGAATGTATTTTAGAAATAGAAAACACAACTGCAAAGCTTAGTTCGTTTGAACATATAAACTAGATATGTTTACTTGGTTGTTTATTATGCTCTTGTTTTACTCCATGTATTTTGAATAGGTGCGATTGTGCAGTTTTGATTGTACAGTTTTGATGACTTTTTTTAAATCCTGTCAAAGATTTACTATGGGATTTAAATCTGGAGAATGAAAAGGCCACTCCAGGATATTCCAGGACTGATTCCATAACCAAGCTTTGGCTGACTTAAATGTAAAGTCAGATTATCACTAAGGTTAAATTTGACCACAGAGGGCATAATATACTTCCTTAGAATGCCTTGGTATTTTTGTGAATCCATTACGGTCAAGATTGTCAGTCCCTGCAGCAGAAAAACGTTCCCGTATTAGTGACCAACCTCCATACTTTACCGTGATAATGGCGTTCTGGTCATAAGCCTTGTTTTTCTCGCATTGGACAACTGCTTTGGGCTTTTCACCACAGCCAGGCAGGTTTGCTGCTGCACCAGAAGTTTGGGCTGATCACAAATAAAGGGTCATTATTTAGTTTCCCATGGTTTATTCACGTTGTAACTCAACTTTAGGTCATACAGACTAGCAGTGCCTTTTAAGATATCCTGATGCTCTAAATATTACATTATATATTTTCTTTGTTTATTTGCTGTATCATTCAACTGAATATTTTAAGCAAAATCCAGCACTGCAGTGAAGTTGATTTTCTTTTATAGTTGAATAATTCTGATTGCAACTATATGTCATTGATAAAGGTGTACAGATTCTAGGGTTGTTTTTTCAGATTTGAGGCTACTTTATTAAAATACTGTATATTGTGTGTGATAATATTGTGCTAGTATTAACAGCATATATTCATAGCTATTATGCTATATTCAGACATGTCAGAATAGCACCACTGGCAGTTTACTAATTTATCAGTGTTCTTAAAGCTTTTTACGACTAACTGTTTAGTAGTAAATAACAGGGCAGTTATTTACTACTATTTCTGTGTAGCTTTGCAAGAAGATATCCAACTTGTTGTATTTATTTTCCAAGTTCGGACACTAGATCTATTTTACAAACAGTAGGGTAAAACTTTATCACAAATTTATTTATTTATTTTAAATAAAAAGCTACTTAATATAGAAAAAAACATAGTATGGAAATTATTTGTTTGGTGCTAACACTTTTTTTTTTGTTGGTAAAATTAAAAAGTATATTCACTTAATGTCTGTTATTCTGTAATGTATAATGTGAAATGGGATTACAAGTCTGGGGACCACTGGAGGGTACTTTGTAGACCACTTGTGGTCAGTATGAAATCACTTATTCACCAGACCTTTCCCCATGCGGCATGTTAGGAATATGAAAACTATATAGCAAGAACATATTCCTAACTTTGAATACAGATTTGTAGATTTTAGGACCTGAATTTTAATTTTACAGTCTCATATTAGTTGGGCTTTTCTGGAACAGGACTTACTTGGTCCAGTTTAGCCTTAATCTCTAATAGGATTTCTGTATGTGATTGTTATTCATTAAGGTTAAGATGTTGTATAGGTTAGATATGAGTAACGTTATTTAAGGAGTTGTATAAATCCTCTCCAGTAAATACAATCACTCCTACACATTAGCTGTGTTCAATTCAGCTGCACTCAGCAGTCAATTGGAGCTGGAGCTTAGAGGGAACTGGCTGAATGCAGTATGTGCCGGTGCAAGCAGGCTCAAACCAGCTCAAACCGGTTCTGGTTGCAGCTGGCTAGTTGGGGGAAGTGAATTGATGGCATGTCAAGAGATTATTAAGGGGGGTGGGTGATGAATAGGAATGAGGGTTCTCATCACATTCATCTCCTGATTTAAAACCTAGATTAAAATAATAGCCAATTTCTTTTATGGAGTGTTTAATGAAAAATTTATTTTAGTGTAGAGCAGACTCAAACTGAAAACACATTTTTAAACATTTGGATGGGCACCTGTGTAAATTTCCTGTGTAATTTATATTTTATATAAAATATATCCATAAATTGTTAACTTGGTGTTTTTATTTTTTTTATTGGCACTTTTTTAAATCCCTGTGTTTTAAATATGTTGGCATGCAGAGTGATATTTAGTTTTTGCTCAAAATATCAGTATTTTTCCCCATCTGGGCTTCTCCCATATGTAGGGGCTTCCATGTCGGATTATCCTGTTCCGAATACCTGAATTGGCAGTGTTTATGCCGGGTGCCCTTTTTGATGCAACCCTATTACCTTTATCCTGGTTTGGGACTGGCACCTAGAGGTCACACTAACAAATCAGAATCAGAATTATTTTATTTCGCCAGGTATGTTACACATGCGAGGAATTTGCTTTGGTGATACACACAATAGTACACATAATCGTACACACAATACACAAAATAGTACAGATAATTACACATGTAACATATTCAACAGACCCAACAGCACACGGACTGTTAACCACAGTTGTTCTCTAGGGCAAATGTTGGTTAAATACTGGTTAAGAAGTGATACAGCTCTGGGGGAAAAAGCTGTTAGCATGTCTGGATGTGTTTGTTTTTATTGTCCTGAGTCTTCTGCCAGATGGAAGAGTTTGAAAAAGGTGATGTCAGGATGAGAGGGGTCTGCTGTAATTTTGCCGGCTCGCTTCAGCACTCTGCTGTTGTAGATGTCCTGAAGCGTTGGCAGACTACATCCAATGATCCTCTCCGCTGTCCTGATTATACGCTGGAGTTTGGCTCGTTCATGTGATGTTGAGGAACCAAACCAAATGGTGATAGATGATGTAAGGATGGACTCTATTATTGCTGTGTAGAACTGGATCAGCAGGTTGAATTGCTTCAGCTGTCTCAGGAAAAACATTCTCTGCTGACCCCTCTTGGTGATGGAGAGTGTGCTCTTTTCCCACTTTAGGTCCCTGGATAAGGTGGTGCCCAACTCCACCACTAAAACCATAGAGCCATTGATTGTGAGGGGGGGTTGCGCCTGAAATCCACCACCATCTCTACTGTCTTTTGCGTGTTGATCAGCAGGTGGTTGTCGCTGCACCAGGAGACCAACTGCTCGACTTCCTTTCTGTAGGCAGACTCCTCACCGTTGGCTATGAGGCCCACCACAGTGGTGCACCTCCCAATGGCTAGGCACCTCGCAATGGCTAGGCTAGGGCCAAATTCCCCCTTTAGACATAGCTGATTATGTCTGTATGTAGGTGCCATACTTGCTGATAGCACATACGAGATTTGAATGCCAGATCTCTGTGATAGTGAGGTAGTGTATTTTACTTCTGCACCACCTGAGCATCTAGTAAAGACTTGTTTAATGTTAGAAAATTTATTAGTGTACGCTTATTTGCCATAATCAATGTCATCCCTTTAGACAGGTTTTAACATGTAATTTATTTAAAAAAGTATAATCTTGGCTTTGTGATATATATTTTTTTGGTTGTTGTTGTGTGAAACTGTATATGGGTAGAAGTATAAACCTGATGTTGGTTCAGTATGTAATGCAAATAAAAACAGAAACCTGTGATTTGTAAACCAGTATAAAAAAAACAAAAAAACAACGCAAAGTCAAATTTTACCTTATTACCGAATAATTTGACATCGTTGTCTATTAACATAATCTTTTGCTGTACCTATGTTTGAGTTGACAAACGCCACTGACTTCTCTAGACTTAATCTCACATGAAATGGACTGATAACAGTGGAACATCTAAATAATACCTGCTCTGTGGTGGTCCTGTGGGGGTCCTGACCATTGAAGAACAGGGTGAAAGCAGGCTAAAATGCATAGTGTTCTGTTCATGGAAACATCACATGAAGCAGTAGTTCCAAAAGTTAGGTGGGCAGGGAGTTTGGGGTATTTCAGCAACACAGATGAATGAGGAATGTTTGAGCACTGCTAGCAATAACTGCTGTTACTAGGGTTGTAATGATTCACCACAATACAGTTATTAATATCAACGATTTGACATGTAAAATGAATTGATATTCACTTTAAACAGCAGAGGGTACTAGCGCTATACACCTTGCCTTGTTGATGTCACTGGTGCTATACGCCTGGTTGCCAGATTCGGGGGTTTTCAGCCAAATTGGGCTTAATTCAAAATTGTTTTGCATAGTTTGTACCTACCTCAGAAATAAAAGGGCATTCATTATTAAGATAAATAAAAGGTAATCACAAATACAGTATTTTCTTTTCTTTTTAAAGTGAAATAATAAAAGGAAACTTTGTCATCATTTGTCTTCAATTTAAGTTTAAAAAAATTGGGAACAAATTGGGAACAAATCGTATCGTGAACCCAGTATCGTGAATCGCATCGCATTGTGTGTCTATCGTTACATTTCTAGCTGTTACAGTAAAAAAAAAAACAGAATGCATATCACTTTTAATAATTCCACTGTAAAAGTGATTTGTCACCTTTTGAAATTGTTCAATAAGACGTTGCACGTTCTTATCTACAAAAGGGGGGAACGGCAGAAAAAGCTTAGGAACCACTGAGGTACAGGACCTATTTTAAAAGACTCAACCCAGAAACATTCTGGATGTTCTAAGCCATGATATATCTATTGTAAGTAGAGATGCATGAGTACCGATACTGGTATCGGGTATTTGCCCGATACCGCGCTCATTAACTCGTACTCGTACTCGCAAACAAGGCTCTGATACTAAACATCTGATACCGGCTCGGGAGCAACTCGGCGTTTGCTCGGCGATCAAAACCTCCCCTTCGTCAACCACCGCACAGAAATCATTGAGAAAGCTTCTGACAAGCTAAAATAACGTTGTGCACATCATACATACGATGCAATTTTGCTGATTGAAAATATTACTTTAAAAAAATAATACAGTCCGACCTCATCTGAGCCGATTCTATCAGCACATTAAATAAGTTCGTGGTTCACTTTGGTAAATCATAAGCGGTTCTTGCTTTTTGATGTAGATGAGAGCAGAAAACATTACTTCACAGAGTCAAGCATAGACAAAAGTTCATCAATTACTAAGTTAGTTAGTTCAGGATAATCTGCTCTGACATTGAGAAAACGTTTAGCTTCACAGACAGAACGACTCTGAGTCGGCTCCAGCTCTGTGGTAATAAGCAGTATAATTAAGCCTGAGCTTTTTAAAATAAGCGAGTCACACAGAATGTTCTGTAGTAGTTGGTGTTTATTTACAACCGCAACATTCATTATAACAGTAAACACGGAGAGATGACTGAGAAAAGAAACTTACGCTGTGCTTAAAATGAATTGACTCCTGAATCACTTATATCGATACTGTGAACAGAGCGTCTCCTCTTTTAAAGACACACAAACGTCCTATAACAGCTGTCATCGCTTTTGTCACCGGTTTATCTTCACTGATAGCTCTATTTTGAAGGTTTTTTGAGACGGAACTGAATAACATTAAACGTGCTTGAGTGTGTCGTCTGTTAGAGTAATGAAATATGTCCCCCGTGGGTGAAAATGAATTGCTTTAGTTTTAGAAGTACAGGCAAGTACTCCCCCAGGTTGAAAACCCCTGTTCTAACATGTCAGATATCTGATCCAATAGGTATTGGTATCGGTATCGGTATCGGAAAGTACAAAAATACATGTACCTGTACTCGTACTCGGTCGGGAAAAAATGGTATTGATGCATCCCTAATTGTAAGATAAGATAACACTTTATTGATCCCGAAGGAAATACACAGTACTTTACAAATTACACAAGGGAAGACGGACATTATTCAACACAATTAGACATAACAGGGCATAGGCAAAAGACAAGACATGGGCAAAAACAGCAGCATATGTAATTATTTCACTAAAGAGAAATATATATATATATATATATATATATCTTATATATAAAATCTTATTATTTTACAAAATATATTGCACTAAAAAGAGATATTGCACAGAAAAAAAAGAAATTCTGTAACCTTTGTATTAAATAATTAATGCTAACAAGTATAAAGGAAATAAGAAAGAAATAAAGAATGGTTGCAAGTTTAAGGTTAAAAAGCCTGTGTCAGTCAGGGTATCAGGGTTTCCACAGCATAGGTAGATTTTACATCTTTCTAGACGTCTTTTTCAGGATGCCCATGCCTATCAGCATAAAAGATACTGCACTGCATTCTGCATGCAACGCTTTATTCAAAATGACGTACAAATATCACCAAATACAATCCAAACAATCAAGGGTTTAGTGCCAGCTTGATCATGATTATAACAACCCCATGTAACAATTTCCACTGTCTCACAGTTTTTTTTTATCTTTTGTTTTGTTCTGTTCTCTAGTGAACGTCATGCGGTGTACGGTGTGCTTCCAGGACTACAAACAGATCGATATGGTGGATAATTACTTTGTAAAGGACTCGTCAGAAGTCTCTAGCACTTCAACAGAAAAATCAACCCAGGTACGGAAAAGTCGCTGGATAGACTTCATCTAGAGTTCATCTCGTTCATGCATTCATCATTAAATATTTCCTAGAAACATGCAGCCACGGTCTTACTCTTGAGTATGTTATTCAAATGCTGCATTAATCACAAGTGTGTGTATTTGCCTGGCATACTGCAGGTATGCACCAGCTGTGAAGACAACGCCAGTGCCATTGGTTTCTGTGTGGAGTGTGGTGAATGGCTGTGCAAGACGTGCATCGAGGCACACCAGCGGGTAAAGTTCACTAAGGACCATACGATACGGAAAAAAGAAGAGCTCTCGGAAGGTATGTTAATGTTTTGAAGCCCATGTTTTGTTTTGAACCCCAAAAATCCAAAATTGCTGTACAGTGGACCCTTGACTTACAAATTTAATTGGTTCCAAAGGGCTGTTCTTAAGTCAAAGTTCGTTAGTTATTTTTCCCATAAGAAATAATGTAAATACAATTAATCCGTGCCTTAAATTGTCTTAAATTGTCTTTTTTTTGTTATAAATACAAGTAAATTTTCCATTAAATCTTAAATTATAGAATAGACATTCCTGTAATAAACAATAATAAACAACAATACACAGTAGTACTGTACTGTACATAACACACATCACATTTCAGTACAGTACGTGTGCTGTACCATACACCATAATACATTTCCTTCTTTTTTTTATGAAATGTATCTACCAGAAACAACAATAACTCTCATATTTCTCTATTATTTCCTTCTTTATTTCAATAGTGTTGTGTTTTGTAGGTGTAACTGCACGAAAGAAAGAATACTTTACTGAGCCGAATTCCTTCTTTTCTCTCACTCACTGTCCCCTCTGTCTGATACACAGTGACAGCTACTGGCAGGAGTAATTATACAACAACAAACAGTAATAGATTCGTTCATTTTGTCAACACTGCGCTCTCTCTGCACATTCTTTGGGGACATTTTCATATTGAATTTGACAAAATATAAAGAAAACACAGAAAAAACACCGTCCGCTGTCCGAATGTTTGCTCACAGTTGAAACAGATAGTTCGTAACCCAAAAAGTTTGTATGGTAAACCGTTAGTAACTCAAGGGTCTACTGTACTTCTTTTGCTGTTTAATGCTATTGCATACAGCTAGTTTGACTGTCACTATAGATGAGGGTAAACTAATCAGTCGATTAACTGAATTATTATTGACCGAATGGTTCAATACAAAAACCAGCTCGCTCACAACTACAACATGACCAAATATTGTGCCATAAAAGATTACTTGCTCATCTCTTGATTTATTTTTGCATCTTGTGTCTATTGATTGGTATTCCTGGCTTGTGCTCAGTGTTTTCTGATAAAATCGGCCCCACTTCAACCCTGACCAAGATGAAGCAGTTGATGAAAATTAAATGAGAAAACGAAAAGAAACAGTTTTAAGCAATACAGTTTTTAAAATGATCTTGTACTTATTAATGGAAACATGTTGTCCAACACCTGCTGAACCTGTGTGGAAATACGATTGGCAACTTTTTTAGTAACACCTGCAACCATACGCTTTAGATAACTGAGGATGAGTCATTCACAACACTGTGGAGGGATTTTAGACCTTTTTTTTTTTTTTTTTTTTTTTTTTTTTTTTTTTTTTTCCAGAATTGCTCAAATTCAGCCTCGTAGGAGGATTATTAAAACTGAACTGACCATGAAAGGTCTTGACACAGCATCTTAATGCTACGCTCTTCCACATTTCCACAACCTTCATGAATAAATACATCGATCAGGCATACTATTATGACCAACTTTTTGTTTCTACGCTCACTGTCCATTTTATCAGCTCCACTGGCCATATAGAAGCACTTCGTAGTTCTATAATTACTGACTGTAGTCCATCTGTTTCTCTACATACTTTTTAGCCTGCTTTCACCCTGCTCTTCAATGGTTAGGACCCCCACAGGACCACTACAGAGCAGGTATTATTTAGGTGGTGGATCATTCTCAGCACTGCAGTGACACTGACATGGTGGTGGTGTGTTAGTGTGTGTTGTGCTGGTATGAGTGGATCAGACACAGCAGCGCTGATGGAGTTTTTAAACACCTCAGTGTCACTGCTGGACTGAGAATAGTCCACCATCGAAAAATATCCAGCCAACAGCACCCCATGGGCAGCGTCCTGTGATCACTGATGAAGGTCTAGAAGATGACCAACTCAAACAGCAGCAATAGATGAGCCATCGTCTCTGACTTTACATCTACAAGGTGGATCAACTAGGTAGGAGTGTCTAATAGAGTGGACAGTAAGTGGACACGGTATTTAAAAACTCCAGCAGCACTGCTGTGTCTGATCCACTTATACCAGCACAACACACACTAACACACCACCACCATGTCAGTGTCACTGCAGTGCCTAATACCTACTCTGTAGTGGTCCTGGGAGAGTCCTGACCATTGAAGCTCAGCATGAAAGGGGGCTAACAGAGCATGCAGATAAACCAATGGACTACAGTCAGTAATTGTAGAACTACAAAGTGCTTCTATATGGTAAGTGAAGCTGATAAAATGGACCGTGTGTGTAGAAACCAGGAGGTGGTTTTAATGTTATGTCTGATAACATACATACATACACACACATCCACATGCATTTACACTTTTCTGGGAAGGCAAGTGCTTCAAGTGTGTGTGTTGGAGTGTGTCTGTGGAAACTTTTACCAATTCATCCAGAAGAGGTCAGACGGTGATTTTTGATAAGATCTGTGCAGGCCAGTCAGGTTCTTCCACAACAACTTCACAAAAAGCATTGTGCACTGGGGCACAGTCATGCTGTAACAGAAAAGGGCCTTCCTCAAACTGTTTTCACAAAGTTAGAAGCATACAGTTGTCCAAAATGTCTTGGTATGCTGGAGCCTCAGTTTCTCTTAGAGGCCTAGTCCAACCTCTGAAAAACAACCCCATTGCGTTATTCCTCTTTTTTAAATTTCTCTTCAGTGAGCAGCTATAAAAAGGGATTTTTAATTTAGTCCATGTCACCAGCAGGGTTAAATGCTTTTTGTTCAAATGCACACTGCAGTTATAACAACCTCTTAGACTCGTAAATGATTTGCATAATGGATTCATAGATAAATTGTTGAGGATCTTTTTGTTCTTGGTCAGAGCAAAAAATAAGCCTGCCTTGGTATGTTTACTGTTATCCTGTGCACACATTTTGCATATAGAGATGTCAGCATTATAAAATCTGAGCCATGAAAAGCTTTATTTTTTTATTATAACATATATGTGAACTAATAAATTGCTGTGTTGCTTGGACCCTGATCATTTGATAGACCTCATATGAACAAGCGTGTGATCGAAACGTAGTTGCTATGGCGACAACAGAATTGTTGAGCGAGTCTTTTGGCTAGTAATGTTTTATTACAAACTTGACTTAACCAGTAACCGCAAAGAGCGGTTAAACCAGGGGTGTCAAACTCACGGCCTGCGGGCCAGATCCGGCTCGCCACGTCATTTAATGTGGCCCGCGAGAGCTTAAACGACTGTACGATTGTTGTGATGGTTCGAGTCGTCACAGAGATGTACTTTATAATTTAATAGGACACCTGCGCCTTTAAGCCTTTAACTGTTGACATCGTAGTCATGGCAACTAACTTTAATCTTCGCTGAGAAGCCATGTGACTTTTACGGCAAAAGAACGCGGGTAGTAATGTAAACAATAATAATAAATATAAATAATTATCTTGTAATATATTACCAAAGCATCGTCTGTAAGTAGTGGCGTTTATATTCTCAGTTGTTTGTAAATGTTTAGTGAGTATATCACAGCGTTTTAGTTACAAATTTACCATAATTAAATACAATTGTTACCGTTACTATAGCAATTAGTATCTTTACACAAAATGCTAACTCCTTACCTCTATTTTACGTTTGGTTAAATCTCATATTGTACCAGATGTAACACTTGACTACAGCTGTGTGCTTTTACTGTATTAAGTCTTTATTGTTTTTATAGTTTGTATTTTTACTTCATTCTGGTGCACACAGTGTATCACACAGCTGGGAAGCAAATAAACCGACTGTATTCTGAAGAGAGCTGTCTGTCTGTCTGTCTGTTTAGCTGAGCAAGGGGGATAAACTATTAGTGAGGGCAGAACAATTGTCTTAAAATACACTGTAAAATCCTACATTAACTGCATCTCTCAAAATGCATGCTGATTTTGTGATGATGTTAAGAAATATTTACACATAATCCCAAAAAGAAGATAAGTAAGAAAATTAAGCAGAAGGAGAAAATGTAAGGAAAATGAAAACAAGTTTGTGCTTCAGGAAGAGAAAACTCTCTTGTGTTATGAGACTGTGTCTGTGGTAAAGGAGGACAGTATAAATGCAGAATTCAGCCTCCAAGAAAAACAACAGACTGCAATCACAGCAGAATACGTTACAATCGGCCCTTTGAGGGCCACCATAATGCTGATTTGGCCCTCGGTGAAAATGAGTTTGACACCCCTGGGTTAAACCATTTGGCCACTGGAATGATTGAAAGAGATTTCAAGTCTTTGGTGTTTTTGGATGAAACAGGCAAAATATAATAGCTTTGATTATATCAGGATTTAGTCATTATCTGGATTGGATTTTTTTCACACTGTACAGCTAAGATGACTAATTAAATAGCAAAATATTTTTTAACCATAAATCCAGAGGAACGCAGCTTTAATATGTAAATGGGTCAAGTAACATCAAAGTTTTTTTGCCAACTATTTATATACTTTACGGTCATACAAAAAATAGAATAAACATAAGATTATGAACTTCTATGTTTAATTTTATTGTACGTGTTAGGTGGGTAGCACTGTCGCCTCACAGCAAGTAGGTCCTGGATTCGATTCCCAGGTTGACCAGTCTGGGTCCTTTCTGTGTGGAGTTTGCATGTTTTCCCCCTGTCTGCGTGAATTTCCTCCCACAGTCCAAAGACATGCAGTCAGGTTAATTAAAGATACAAAATTGTCCATGACTGTGTTTGACATTCAACTTGTGAACTGATGAATCTTGTGTAACCAGTAATTATCTGTACTATCATGAATGTAACCAAAGTGTGTTAAACATGATGTTAAAATTCTAATAAATAAACAGTATTGTACGTGGTATGATGAGATTCTAATTAAGCTATCTGACTGGTGTTACAGAATCAGTAGGCACATCAGGACAGAGGACCGTGTTCTGTCCAGTCCACAAACAGGAGGCACTCAAACTCTTCTGTGAGACCTGTGACAAGCTGACCTGCAGAGACTGCCAGCTGTTGGAGCACAAAGAGCACAGGTCAGCCAGACATGTCTATTATTCATTATTATTATTATTAATCCTGAGCTAACACAATGCCTCTGCAGTGATTAAGGTAGTGGTCCAGTAATCAGAAGGTTGTGGGTTTAGGCCTCAACACTGCCAGGTTGCCACTGTTGAGCCCTTAAGCAAGACCCTTAACCCTCAATTGCTTGAATTGTATATTGTCACAACTGTAAGTTGATTACTAAAAGAGTCTGCTAAATGCCAAAAAAGTAAAACCTATATCAGGGCAGTTGTAGCCTAGCAGTTGAGGTACTGGACTAGTAATCATAAGCTTGTGGGTTCAAGCCCTACCACTGCCAGGTTGCCACTGTTGGCCCTTGAGCAAGGCCCTTAACCCTTAATTGCTGAGACAATAAACTGTCACAGTACTGTAAGTCGCTTTGGATAAAAGTCTCTCCTAAATGCAGAAAATGTAAATGACCATATATTTATTAGCATGCTACTCATGTGGGGATGTGCTGGTCCCTTTTTTTTGAATGTATGATCCAGCACTGAATGATCACTGAATGTTGGTCACCTTCTCAGTAACTAAGTAGAATAAGAATGCCTTTATTTGTCATATATACATATAAGCATGTATAGATCAGCTTATCCCAGCTTGTTTGGAAGCTGGGGTCAGACCGCAGGATCAGCCATTGTATGGTGCCCCTGGACAAGACAGGGTTAAGAGCCTTGCTCAGGGACCTAACAGTGGCTGCATAGCAGAACCTGGATTTGAACCGACAATCTTCCGATTGATAGCCCAAAGCTCTACCCACGAGGCTATCTTTGAACAATTGTCGCTAATTGTTTTGCATTATCCCACTGGGACAGGTTTGTTTGTAAATGATGTAGTTAGAAAATGGGCAGATTCTTAAAACACAATTTTTACAAGAAAAGGTATCCCTAATATAATGCAATGTAATTATATATACACACACAACAACAATTCAAAATAACTAGTAATTCTCTTCTGCTTCATTTATATAATGTGCTTGCTCTGCCACAGCCATAATTTTTTGGAACTATTTTCCCAGGGTGTAAGAGCTCCTAGACATACCGAGTCTAGATCTGGATAACATTTCACTGACTCATGTTAACAGTCCCCCACCCTGGACACTTACGATACCAAACATCATATTAGACATGGCTAAAAACAGGCCACCCAAATACGTACTTTCTGGAATTCTACAACATCCAAAAGTTATTTTTTTTCTGTGATATTTACCGGTGGCTCCAAGTCCACAAACAAACTATCTGCAGCAGTGGTAGCTGACCAATATGCTTGCAAGGTAGACCTTCCAAACCTCTTCTCATGGTTCTACGGTTTTAATATACACGGATTCTAAATCCTCCTTACAAGCACTCGAAACCCATTCCCTTGACCACCAAATTATAAATACAATCTTGAGAAACCAGGTGCAACTTTAGCAAGGTTCTCCTGTGTCCTAGTCCACTATGGCATTGCTGGTAATGAGAAGGCAGACCAGCTATAGAGGAAAGCAACAGGAATACAAGCAACGGACTTCAAACTCCCACCTATGGACACCAGACCACTTATCACCTATATTAAAGACACATGGCAGGCTGAATGGAATATCCACATCACAAAGTGTTTGAAGTATGTCCCAATGTAGAAAACCAGAATTACAGCTGGAGAGGAGAGAGGACCACTTGCTAGGTGCCGCACTGGCCACACTCGTCTGACATGTTACTGCTTAATAAAGGGCAAGGTGCCCCCTCCTTTCCCATGAGAACTGCCACATATGGATTACTAACAAATGCTTGGATGAATTACTGACTGTTTGCAAACCTAGTGAGCTGCCTTGCTGTTTACTGCCTACCTAGGTAGCTGCCTAAGAAGAGAGGATTCTAATAAATGATCGACTTATAAGACAAGTTATTCAGACATGTTACTTAGACAGCGATTGCGGCGATTACGGGACCACAGTTTTTGCTTACTAAGCTACCACAGTTAGCCTCAGGCCATTTAAACCGATAGGCTGAGGCAGCACAACCCGCTAGCATGCAAGCTAACATCTCCCTCCGTTTACCAAAAATGGTTAAACTGTCACTGACAAGCCTGAATTTGCAAATACATGACGCTTGTGCACCTTTATATAAATCAAAAATCAATAAGAATTTGTTTACATTTGAAAAGAACTTCGTTCGTTGCTCTGCATTTGTCTGCCATATGTCATTTGTGAGAAAAGTTGTCATGCACTGAATGCTGGGATTGCATTAAGGAAGCATTGGTAAAGAAGCATCGGATGCTTTCTCGTAATTCAGTCAGATTATAGCTTCAAAATAAGGCACTTTTTTAGGCAGCATTTTAAGGCATCTAAGAATTCGGACTGCCGCCGCCTTGGGAGTGAGCGTAGGATGACATAAAATGCTCACTAGGTTTTCGAACAGACCCTGTGTGTCGTATATACATTCAGCCCAGGCCCAAGACAGAGCTGAAACAACAATCAAATTCCTCAGTTACTTAATTGAATTTACACATCTGAAGACATTTTGGGCTATGAATGTGACCTTTTTTTTTTAATATGGCATTAAGAATGTAGTTAAATAAATAAATAAATTCCCAGGGTGTACGCTTTGTCCACAGTAGTATGTGCCATACTCCTTCCCTCTAGAATTTAATCATCTTTAGCATGCTGCCTCTCATTCACACATTTTCCTGTATATTACGTGGAGAACTGTTCTGCTTTGCAAACAGTTATATAACATTTTTAGTTCATTCTAACCGGTTATGTAACATTTTTGGAGTTTAGACAAGAAATGTCATGTAAAAACCTAAATCAGTTTAACAATTTAGCTAGCAAAAGATGGATCTTTTCAATGCTTAGCTATCTAGACATTTCCAGTTCCCAATTATAACTCGCTTGAGGCTAGTTGTTGCCAGTGTTGGGTTCCCATCCAGAGCCGTATCGCTCGAGGAGATCCTCGCTATGCTCTATGCCAGGGGTTTTAAACCTTTTTGGACACGGTTGGCCCTTCGTGTGCCAACCGTGAACTTACCCCCCCAGCCCCCCCCCCCCCCCCCCCCATCGTCAACCACCGCACAGAAATCATTGAGAAAGCTTCTGACAAGCTAAAAGAACGTAATTAATGTTGTGCACATTATATAATTTTGCTGATTGAAAATATTATTTAAAAAAAATAATACAGTCCGACCCCATCTGAGCCGATTCTATCAGCACATTATATAAATTCGTGGTTCACTTTGGTAAATCATAAGCGGTTCTTGCCTTTTGATGTAGATGAGAGCAGAAAACGTGACACTACGAGATTATTATTATGAACCGATGGCACACGAGACTGGCGGAGGACGCAGCAGGCATCTGCGATTGAGCCGTGGTCCACTAAGGGGAGGGGCGCATGGCGAAAGCCGTGCGTGGCATCCGTGCTCGAGCCATGCCTTATCCAGGGGAGGGGGGCGTGGCGGAAACAGCGCCTGGTACGCGCATGCCTAAAAAGGTTGAAAACCCCTGAGTTAGAGTAATGAAATATGTCTCCCATGGGTGAAAAATGAATTGCTTTAGTTTTAGAAGTAAAAAAAAAATCTCGTAATGCCACGCCCCCCCGGTCAGGCACTCGCGCCCCCCCCCAGACAAGTACTTGCGCCTCCCCCCCTGGGAGGGCGCGCCCCACAGGTTGAAAACCCCTGCTCTATGCCATCTCATATTTTAGAGGCAGTAGGAAGAGACCCTCTATGAACTTCCCTCTTTTAAACCGGGCCAATTCTTCTGTATCTGTCATCATTTTTTTGGTTTTGTTTTATACAAAACATGTAAACATTACAAAGCATTGTTCTTTCTAATTTGCATTCTTTTTCCCTGGCAGGTATCAGTTTTTGGAGGAGGCCTTTGGAAACCAGAAAGACATTATTGAGACCTTCATGGCTAAACTTAATGAGAAAAGAAATTTTGTACAGTTTTCTGCAGCTCAAGTGCAAAACAGGTAGGTCTTTTGCCTAATTCTTTATGCAAATTCAAGTTCTGTTGCTATTAGCTGTAGCTGATGACATCGATCTCTAATGGCTAGATGGTTAATTTTAAGCATTACAGGTGGACTGTAAAGTCAATTTTGCAAATAAAAAAACCTAGATTTATTTGTATTTTGCTGCAGTGACAATGTTCAGTTAAGTTGGCATTGACTTCTGATGAGCCACGCTATATCAGATTGATTTCACAATAATCCAGAGAGCATCTTGTAATGTTACTGAATTCTTAGCCTTTTCTGTCTACAAGTGCTCCCATAAATGCTTGATAAGATGTATTTCAGTCTTTGGCCTACTACAAATAGTTGCTGTGAATCTTTGAGGTATCTCTTTGGTCATTATCCCACAGCAGTATGAATCCCTTTTAAAGATCCAAGCCTGATGGTGTCGCATGGTGTACCAACTCCAGAGTATGCACACCTTCAGACTTAATTGATCCCATGCTTATGCTTTACTGTGGTACCAATCTACATAAACCCCTTTGTTACTTCAAAGAAAATCTCAAACTCAATAAGTTTAAGAAGAATGTACTGTAGAAAAAGAAGTATTGTCACAAGTGGTGTCATACTGTATAACTGTATAACATAAACTTTATTTGGAATACGTTGTAATTGTATGTTAGATTTTTGTAAATATAAAGCAGTGTTACATCTCACTGTCCAATTTACCACTTATGACTTTGCACTGGTTACATCAGCAAATACCAGCTTTGCCTAACAATGTGAAATGTATGCTAAAACAAATGTACACAAAGTCTAAATAACTGTTTATAACTTGTTGCTTTTTTTAATCAATAGACAGAATTGTGTAACGGATATTGTGTAATAGATATTAGATATTGTATACAAATACTCAAACACACATTCAGAATTCCAGCTGGTTTAAGTGGATTAAATCTGATTAAATAACTTGTCTAAAACAAATGAGCTGATGTGAAAACTCTGATTGTTTTTATGTCTTCATACAGATTAAAAGAATCTTCTGAAACACACAAGAAGGTTGAGCATGAGATCAAGATTGCTGTCTTCACTCTCATTAATGAAATTAACAAGAAGGGCAAGTCTTTACTTCAACAACTGGAGGTATGGGTCATACTACAGCTGAAATGTTTGATCATGTGACAACCAGCTCAGTTCAAATAAAATAAGTCTTTGTCCATATGAACACTAAATGACCAAAAGTGGGTATTCCCTCAGAACTGAAGGATGTGGTGTTTAACCATGCCTACCGCTAACAGATCATGCATCAAGACAAGCTCCATAGAAAAACATATGTATTGCTGTTGTAGGTGAAAATATTTAAGAGCAACAACATATCAGATAAAGTGGTTATAGTGCAAAATGTATTTGGCTGAACAGTTAAAACTGCACACAAAGCCCAGGATCACCATACTTTGCAGTTTTAATGAAGTGGTATAAAACAGACCACTTTTGGACTTTGCAGCAATGTAAACTAAAGCAATAAACATGCTTTACTATCAGTTTGTGTTTAGCAAAAGCAAGCAGAATGCTGACATAAAAAGGTGTCTACCTGTAGACATTTAGCTGTACTGTTTATACCATCATCATAGACATTAACCTGTCACTGATCTTCGATAAACTGGCATGAACAAATGACTATATAGTAATATAAATAAAAAATCAGCAAGAAGCTCCTGGATTCGATTCCCAGGTGGAGCGGTCTTGGTCCTTTCTGTGTGAAGTTTGCATGTTCGTCCTGTGTCAGTGTGAGTTTCCTTCAGGAGCTCTGGGTTTCCTCCCAAAGTCCAAAGACATGCAAGTAAGGTGAATTGGAGATATAAAATTGTCAGTGACTGTGTTTGACATCAAATACTTCAACTGTCCTGTCCTAAATGTAACCAAAGTGTAAAAAAAAAAAAACATGACATTAAAATCCTAATAAATAAATAAATACATTTTACCTTTATCACCCAGCCTTACTGAAGGAAAAATAGTAGGGCTATTTTGTTGGCTTTAATAGGGCTGCTTAATTGTAGTAAATAGGAAATTTTGAATAATTTTGATCAATGACTGCAAGATGTTCAGCATCATTACTCAACCTTACTAAAAGTCTAGTAGCTAAATGGAAATAAATCCCCACAGTCCTGTTTCAAATCCTAGCGAAAATTCTTTACAGAATAACAAAGCCTGTTGGCTACAAAAAGCTTAATTGTTGAAATACCCTAATAATTGGTCATGTTCTAAATACAGTAATCATAAGATGAAAATTTGCTTGTGACCTACACATTGTTAGCATGGTTATGTTGTTGTATGTAATAGATAGCAGCTAAATCATATATCGGCAACTTTTGCTGGGTTGTTTAAGAGTAAAAAGCTATTTTTGTGTTGTTAAAAGCTTACATTATTTTGGCCATTAGTAGAAAATCATGTGAAGTGTTTAGTGGATATGTAGAGTTTAAACCAGTTGAGCTTTAAATCCTGACTTACTCATCGCTGATATCTCTTGGTTCATGTTTTTTAATTGCAGGGGGTGACAAAGGAGCGCACAGTGAAGCTGCTAAACCAGCAGCGGGATATCAGCTCACTTGCACAGCAAATACTACATGTGTTGCGCTTCACACACTGGGCCATCAGCAATGGCAGCAGCACTGCGCTTTTGTACAGCAAGAGATTGGTGGGTCTCTTATATTTTTTGCTCTTTATATTTAATCAACTGATCATATAAAATAGCGACACTATTGTCTTTACAATATCTCACCATGCATTTGTCAGGTTTATATGTAGTACCCTAAAATGCTATTATAGCTATAATAGCTAATACACATAAGAGCGGATAAAGCTACCTCCAACGTGTATTCTGGTCTGCATACCTGATTTGGCATGGTTTTTTAACCCTGGGTGCCATTCCTGATGCAACCCTCATTTTTAATAATTAATTTTTGGTTAAAATAATTTTTTATTTTAATTAGTCATTTCCAATTCCTGTTTGTGAATCCGCTGCCGCTTGCACAACACCTAATCTGATCAAGGAGAGCCGGATCCCCATACGCCCCCTGATACGTGTCTAATTTGTGGCTGTTTCTTATCACCTGCCAGTGTTGGGTTCCCACACAGTGCTATTGTGTAGGGAGAGCCACACTAAGCTCCACAGTGACCTTTCTTCCTCAAACACAGCCAATTCTGTTTGTGTGAATGCCAGTCCACTGAACTGGAGTTGGAGCACTCCTCTGTGGTGTGCCAGCGCATTAGACCATTGCACCACCCGAGTTCTTAACCAAAACCCCCCCCCCCCCCCCCTTTTTTTAATCCGAGTTTAGGATCAGCACAGAGAGTGCACTGACAAGCACTCCTCTGAATGGCTGGGCTGTTTGGCCCCATTTTTTGTTTGGTTTTAGAAACACATGAGGTTTAGCCATTATGTCAAGGCATTTATAAAAGGGATGACATTTGATTCATTATTAAATACACCTCAGACATTCCCAACAACATCGTTTAAAGAAAATGTGTCACACGGTCTGTTAATTAAAGTGCATTGTATGTGTCTTTGAATAGTCATGTCAATTTCTTTCTGATCTTTTCTTTTGATGGCAGATCACTTACCAGCTTCGCTTCATGCTTAAGGCTCGTGTTGATGCAGTACCTCATGCCAATGGTGCAGTACGCTTCTTCTGTGACCCCACATTTTGGGCCAAGAATGTCGTAAACCTGGGTAAGACATTTATATTTATTTATTTACAAAACAATAAAAACAAAAATAAGGGCTGCGTCCGGAATCGCATACTTCCATACTCAATAGTACGCGAAATGAGGACGCGAGAGCGGTTAGTATGTCCGAATACATAGTATACACAAAGAGGTATGCGAGAAGTACCCGGATGACCTACTTATTGGGCAGCCATGTTTGAGTATGCAAGCGATGCACACTTGCGGTCCGTTAATGTATCCCATAATGCAACTGGAGCTGTGTAGGCGTTCGAAGCGTAATAAAAAACAAGAAAGATAGCGGTCCTCTGTTTACAAGTGTAAGTAAGATAAATAAAATAAAACATTTTAAAGACGAATCAATAACAAAAACATGATAAATATCCAAAAGTTTGGCGAGTGGGGTTTGTAATGAGTCTGTAACCATGGTGATATTACGTCATCACGTCCCACGTCATCACTTGACGTTGGAAAGATGGCGGATGTAGTGCGTAGCAGTGTTGTGTGCATACTGCATACTTCTGTACTGGAAGTATGTACTTTTTTTACCGGCAGAGTAGTGCATACTTCCTCCAATCTAGTACATACTCTCTAAGTATGCGATTCCGGACGCAGCTAAGGTTTTTTTAAACTAGTTTGTCATTTGTAAACTATCTGTTGAGAATTACTTTCCCTTCCTGCGATGAACATAACCACTGTGTAAGCCCAGCAAAAAACATCTAAATAAGTAAACTATCTGTTACTGGTATTTATTTATTATTATTATTACTATTATTATAAAAAATAGTACAGTTCCTTAACTACTGAGCTACCACTGCCCAACGTATGTAGAGGGCTGTTTAGCTAGATTTACATTCACTGCATTTAACAGACGCTTTTATTCAAAACGACTTGATGGTGGTGGTGGGGCTTAAACAGGCAACCCTCTGATTACTAGTCCAGTACTTTAACCACTGAGCTACCACTGCTCTATTGTGCAAAAAAATCAGTCTTGCTGTAGTTGAGACCATGTTGTATTTTAAGCTAATTTGTATCTTATTCTCTTTTGCTCAGGTAACCTGGTGATTGAAAAGGTACCTCCACCTGCCCCCCACCCTCCCAACATGATGGTCGGACAACAAGTATCACCCGGGCACAATGCACAAGGGGCACCACGCCCTGGGCAGATCAACCTGGCACAGCTACGGATGCACCACATGCAGCAGTTGGCACAAAAGCAGCAGCATCAACAGCACCAGCACCAGCAGCAGATGCAGCAGCAAATGCGTCTTGCATCACAGATGGCTCAGCATCCGAGGCAGGGACCACCACCTCAGATGATGCAGCAGCAGGTGAGCCATGCGTGTTAGAGGGGTGGTGCTTAGATCTGCAAGTGTCGGTCAGTCTACACAGACATGATTGTTTGGGGTGTAAAAACTGTGCCATATCAGGTATGCGGATCAGAATGAGCTATTGTACTGCTACCTGATTGTCGAATACTGGAGTGACTGAAGGAAAAAGAAAACATTTATTTTTCAAAAAATGAATTTGCTTTACTAGTTTGTATAGAAGAGAAACATAAATGATTCATTGATCTTATTATTCAGTGTTAATATACTGTTGCTACTCAGTTGGTGTAAACTGTGGCATGCAAAAGTGAGGGCACCCCTGCACAAAACTTCTACTTTGAGTAGTTATGCAAGTAGATGATAAACTGACCTCCAAAATGCATAACATTAAAGATCCTTCTGGCAAGATTAGTATTTTTTTTGTACAGTCTTACAGAGACAAAAAAGATACAAAACACTTTACAAAAATGTAGGCACCCCTTGAGATTTGAGCATTAATTACTTTGTTAGCGCTATAGCTTGGTTACAGTCATGTTAAGGATGACAGATTTTAAAGCTTTATAAATATTCTTACTCTTCAAACCTTGTCCCAAAAATTACCAGCCATGGGCTCCTCTAAGCAGCTGTCTAGCACTCTGAAAATAAAAATAATACTCGCAAAGCAGGAGAAGGCTTTAGGAACATAGCAAAGCCTTATTAGGTAGCTGGTTTCTCAGTTCATAATGTAATTAAGAATCTTTCCAAGAGACTTGCTCATATGGGTGTACAGATGCAATGAATGGTTTACGTTTACCAAGTGTAGTGAACTACTGTCTGTCTGCAAGATACAAATGAAACCACCCAGGTGGAGCAGTCCGGGTCCTATCTGTGTGGAGTTTGCATGTTCTCCCCATGTCTGTGTGGGTTTCATCCCACATTCCAAAGACATGCAAGTCAGGTGAATTGGAAATACAAAATTGTCCATGACTGTGTTTGATATTAAACCAGTGCGTAACCAGTAACTACCTGTCCTGTCATGAATGTAACCAAAGTGTGTAAAACATGACATTAAAATCCTAATAAATAAAATGAAACCAAGCTAAGGGTGTTTCTGTTATACCAACTAAGAATCAACAGCTGCACTGAGATCAAGCAGAAGAAGAATGTTGATGGCACCACCATCTGTGGCAAGCAGTATTCAAAATCCCAGTTTCAGTGCTAATTTACATTATAAAGTGAATTTGCAGGGCAAAAACATTTACACCTACCTGATAATTCGTTTTATCTGTTTGTTTCAGCCTCCAAGACTCATTAGTATGCAGAGAGATGTTGTTAACGGCAGCCCCCACATGTACCCCCCTCCGACTCACCTCCGCATGGCCAATGCTCAGAACCGCATGGCTATGGCTCAACCCCGCCTTAACGGACAGCCATATCCCATGATACAACCACAGCTCCAGAGACAGGTCCAGCACTCCCAACGGATTTACACACTTATTTCAGCCATGAGCTAACTTACCTTGCTGTTCATTTTTTTCAGTGCGAATTCTGTTAATATGCTCCATGTTTTTATCCCTCGCAGCATTCCAACCCTGGCCATGCAGGTCCCTTCCCTGTGGTCTCACTGCACAACAGTGCTGCCAACCCAACAAGCCCAACCAGCGCTAGCATGGCCAGTGCTCATGGCCATCGGGGACCCACCAGCCCAGTGGTGGGCCCGATTGAGCTTATTCCTTCAGTGACCAACCCTGAGAACCTACCCTGTTTGCCTGACATTCCTCCTATCCAGGTACATTATACTGCTGCATATTTCCAACACCTTCATCGCCAGTATTATAATTTGCAATTGTATTACAATACAGTGTATTATGTTTATGTGAATTTGATTAAATTGTAATGATTATTGTGGACACATTTTGGTATTGCTATTAGGAATAAGAAAGATGCATACTGTTGCAATCGGAAATATTCAGCCTCTCACCTTGAAAGGTACTGTGGATATAAAAAGTTTAATCAAGCGTATCAGTATGGCACATTGTGACTTGCCAGTCTTTGTCCACTCCTCTTTGCAAAAGTGCTCCAAATCTGTCAGACTGCAAAGGCATCTCCTGTACACAGCCCTCCTCAGGTCACCCCACAATTGGATTCAGCTCTGATCTATGACTGGGCAATTCCAAAACTTTGTTTATCATGTGGTGAAGCCATTCTTTTGTTGATGTGGAGGAATGCTTTGGGTTGTTGTTGTGTTTTAAAGTGAAATTCCTCTTCATCTTTGGCTTTTTAACAAAGGCCTGAAGATTTTGTGCCAAACTGACTGATATTTGGAACTGTTAATAATTCCCTCTACCTTGACTAAGCCCAGTTCTAGCCGAAGAAAAACAGACTCCAAGCATAAGGCTGCCACCACCATGCTTCACTGTGGGCATAGTGTTATTTTTATGATGCACAGTGTTGTTTTCTGTGTAGTTCTTTGTTAAATACTTCTCTTATGGTTGGCACTGACACATTCGCCCATCGTCACATAATTTTGGATTTTCTTCATGGTCATACAGGCCTGCTGCTGCATCGTAGTCCCAGTATTGTCTGTAGGAAAGTACTTGGTCTTGGAAATCATCCTATACCCATTGACCTTTTAATGCAATAAATGATCTTCTCTCTTAGGTTTGGCTCCTTTGTTTTACCATGGTTGCAACACACCTTGAACACTTAAATCTCTGGGTGGTGTTTATATAACACATCACAGCTGAAGAAAATAAAGGATTGTTATTAAGTTTCCAATGGTTTAATCATGTTGTAACCCAACTTTAGGTCAGACAGACTAGCAATAGGTTTTAAGACCAGCAGGGGGTGAAAAATTGTGGCCTAGCAGAATAAACAAAATGTCCTGCTACTCTGAAATACTACGTCATTCATTTTCTTTGTTCATTTGCTGTGTCATTCAAATATGTATTTTCTTTGGGGTGGTTGAATATTTCTGATTGCAACTGTACCAGATCAAACCAACATTCCAGATCACTGCAAAACTCTGTCTAAAAATATTAAGTCTTTGTCAAAGACAGGTGTGCTGTTGGAACATGGGTAGCGCCATCTACAGTCCAGCAAGCTTTACGTCAGCGTGGGCTGAGAATGCCAAGCAATCAAGAGTCCCCTGCTACAACATTGGCACCTTAAAGCTTGATTAAATTTGTTGCTGACCACACAGCCAAAGAAAAAGCAGTAGCATGACCAAACAGCATTCAAGCCTATGACAATGTAAAGCTTGCTTGACTGTGGACAGTGTTACCCATATCCCTTATGGAAGAACTTAAATTTGTAAGATTTTTGGTACAACTTTCGTGTTTTTATTTATCACAGAAAAATAATAATGGGAGAAATCATTCAAATTCAAAGTCTATGACATGGTGAGGTGTTTGAACCTTGAGCATATGAGCCTATTTTTCTTCTACATTGTGTAGTCATGTACTTGGTTATCTTAGTAGAAACAAAATCAGCTAAATGTAGATCTTGTACTGTGTCAGCCCACTGAAGTTGTATTGATGTTTTTCAGTTGGAAGATGCAGGTTCCACTATGTTGGATAATATTTTAAGTCGGTACATCTCGGCAAGCACACAGCCTCCAACATTCGCAGCTGGCAACAATGTGAACTCTTCACCGGGGCCGTCAACACACTCTCCAGGATCGTCAGGTTAAATTACAGTTAAATTACAGAGAAATTATGATGCTGGATTTGTTTTTATTTCAATTATTTGAACAAGAAGGGACTCACCGATGTACTCACTGTACAAACCATAAACCATGAAACTAAACTATTGGTGACCAGAACAGGGGTGCTGGACCGCGGCAGTGGAAGCACAATGAGAAATTGTAACTAGAATTTAAATGTAAGCTGTAATGCCTGCAATTATAGGGCTTGGCATCGTTATCATTTGTTCATCATTTGTTGCAACAACTGTTGATCATTCAACCTGGCTTTCAAAAAAATTGGAACAGTATAAAATGTTTATGACAGCCCATTTTAAATCCATAGGTATTAATGTGGCGTTTTTTGCAGCTATAACAGCTTCCACTCTTCTGGGAAGGCATTCTCCCAGATTTTGAAGTGTGTCTGTGGGAGTTTTTGCCTCTATTAGACTGCCAGATAGAGAAGCGTGATTCGTCACTCCATATAAGGTTCTAATGACTCCCAGAGTCCGGTGGCGGCATGCTTCACACCGCTCCATCCGATGCTAGGCATTGTGCAAAAAAAAAAGTGCTGTAAATTTAGATTGAAATGCAAGAAAAAATATCACTACCATACAAGCTTTCCATACAGGTGCTAATCAGAAATTACTCTTCCACAGTAAAAAGCATATTATGTTTTGAATTGTGTTTAATAGATTGAATGATTTTTGTTTTGGTTTTTCAGGGTTATCAAGCTCGCTTACTCCAGCCAGACCATCCAGCTCCTCCAGCACAGGCAGCCGTGGCAGGTAAATCCTAGGGGTGCTTGTACTTTGTCTCCTTTTGTTAATCCTAACATGATTTCCATAAGGAGCACTTTTAGATAATAAAAAATAGAACAGTATAAATCCATTTTCAGTTTGAGTAATGTATATAACATCCAGCTAGGCTTTAATACACTTAGTTTAATCAGCAAGGCTTAAAGTGACATGATATAGCTTTGACATAGACAGTGACAGCTTGGGATTTGGTGAAGTTTCTATTATGTGCCTTCAAGCAACAAAATGCTTAATCAGTAAACTTAAAGGTTTCATGGGATCAAAGATCCCGAAGATGCTTTTTTGCTTTGAGTTATATCTGTCACTGCATTTTTTTTCTTTTGGCTGCTCCTGTATTAGGGGATGCCTTTGTAGATCGTTCTGATCCATGGTTTATTTTTATCTGGGCTTGGGACTGACACTGAGAGTGCACTGACAAGTGTACCTCGCAATGGCTAGGCTGTTGCCCCCCCAAAAAATCATGTTTGTGTAGGAGCACAACAACAGGTTAGCATATATTACTGAAGTGCCTGTTCATATATTCATTTAATTTAAAAACATTTAATTGTTTACAAGAGAAGTTTCTACTATTTAATTTGCTGGAGTAGATTCCATCACGACTTTTGTTTTGTACTAGCCCATGGCTTTTTTTAGGAGTGCATTTTTAGTAACAGTGGGACAGTCTAGATCTGTCACTGTAGTTTTAATAAATAGCTGGTTACAGCGTGTAGTCCATACTTAAGTTTTGTAATGCTGTTGTTGTGAAAGCCATACTCACTGTGTGGCTTGGGTTTGTGTGTAGCTGTGGATCAGCAGGCAGGTCCGGCCCTGGGAGCACTGTGGTGGACCAGGTAAAGGTCAAACAGGAGCCTGGTGTGGAGGAGGAGTGTGGCTTTTCTGGAGCCAATGTCAAGAGTGAACGGGGCAAAGACGGCCGACGGAGTGCTTGCATGGTATTCGAATTTTTCTTTGTTACAGTGATTTTGCACTTTGAACTCTTTTAGACTTAATTCATCACAGCTTAGTTATTTCCACCAAGGGAGTGGAACTTTTTTTGTTAGAACTATAAGTTGTTGAACTGTACTGAATGAGGACGACATAGTTACTGGATAGGCATTTGTTTTGCCTGTTTTGTATACTGTGAGAACCATGAGGGTTATGTAGTACTACAGTAATACAAACTAAGTGGTGGTTACATACACCGACCAGGCATACCATTATGACCACTGACAGTGAAGTGAATAACACTGATTATCTCTTCATCACAACACCTGTTAGTGGGTGGGATATATTAGGCAGCAAGTGAACATTTTATCTTCAAAGTTGATGTGTTAGAAGTAGGAAAAATGGGCAAGCGTAAGAATTTGAGCAAGTTTGACAAATTAAGATGGCTAGACGACTGGGTCAGAGCATCTCCAAAACTGCAGCTCTTGTGGGGTGTTCCCAGTCTGCAGTGGTCAGTATCTATCAAAAATGGTCCAAGGAAGGAACAGTGGCTAACCGGCGACAGGGTCATGGGCGGCCAAGGCTCACTGATGCACGTGGGGAGTGAAGGCTGGCCCGTGTGGTCCGATCCAACAGACGAGCTACTGTAGCTCAAATTGCTGAAGAAGTTAATGCTGGTTCTGATAGAAAGGTGTCAGATTACACAGTGCATCACAGTTGCATGGCTGCTTTGGCAGCAAAAGGGGAACCAACACAATGTTAGGAAGGTGGTCATAATGTTATGCCTGATTGCTGCATTTACTCGTGATGAAATACACCGATGTGTCAAACATAGACAAATATATGGTTTTAACTTTGTGTTTTTAGTTGTGTAGGTTTGTGATAATATAGATTCAAACCTTCAAACAGTGAGACAGCAATTATGCGTGCACACCTACTCTGAGTGGATTGCTATTAGAACTCATTTTTGACTCCACTTAAGGCAGTTAAGTGATCAGTTTTTGTAGCCTAGCGGTTAAGGTACTGGACCTAGTAATCGAAAGGTCTCTGGTTCAAGCCCCACCACTGCCAGGTTGCCACTGTTAGGCCCTTAAGCAAGGCTTTTAATCCTCAATTGCTTAGACAGTATACTGTCACAGTACTGTAAGTCGCTTTGGATAAAAGCATCTGCTAAATGTGAGAAACATCCTCCTTACTGGATTTTTAGTATGCCAAGGTCCATCCTAGTAATGTCAGGCTAGGAGTGTCTGGCTCTGGTATTCTGGTGCAGGAACTAAAAAGGTTCCTTCTTACGACTTAGAAGCTGAAATCAGCTTTGGCTTCTCTGTTTAGGTTTAGAATGAGGATATTAACCGTTAACCAATAAGCAATTGTTTGATTAGTGCATTAGGATATTTAATACATGCCATGGCATTTAAGAAAGACACTGACCTTAATGGCACATGCATTCTGGATCTAAAAGCTCTAACAAAAGCACAGAAACAAAGTTGTTTATTAGTTATCATTTAATGAGCAAATTTAGTTAGACCAATGACAAGAATGTGAAACTAACTAGCTTTAAAATCAATGTTATGAATGCCAGATTTTGCACTGATCACGCTATTCATGTAATATCTATGTTACTGATAACTAGGGCTTAATTTGGCTTTTAATTAACAGGCCTTAATTTGGCTGTTAATCCTATAAAATCAAACATTTTGATAGGTTACTTTACACTTGTTGGTTAATGGTTGCTTTAACCTTGTTGGTTATTATCAGTTGAAAGAATTTGAAAACAAAATTCTTACTGTAAGACTTCATTTGACACCAATTATTACAAGTACTCCACTGCATTCATTAATTTTTTGGTTTCTTCTTCCCTGTGCCCAGATGAGTAGTCCCGAGGTCAGTTTGACTCCCCCTCTCCCTGTGCTGGGCTTTGTCTCCACCGGTTCCGTACAGGACGTTTTAAGGTCACTGGGAGAAAACATTAAAATGGAGCCTCGGAGCGATGGCCAGCACGCGTCCTGCAGCAGCTCCTATCTCACAAACGGTCAGCAGTCGCATCGCTTTCAGAGGAACAGCATCACCGGTTCACACGCTAACGCTAACAGCCAGACGGGCGCAGCGGGCAAGGAGGACGACCCGAACGAAGACTGGTGTGCAGTGTGCCAGAATGGGGGAGAGCTCCTGTGCTGTGACCGCTGCCCTAAAGTCTTCCACATTACCTGCCATATTCCCACTCTACGCTCCTCTCCTAGGTTAGTGTCACACATACACCCACCAAAAGGCTTTTTTGTTTACCCTCTATTGTCTCCTTTTATCTCCTAATTCAGTCATTTTGAATTCCTGTTTGTGAATCAGTTGGCCCCCCTCCCCTTTTATCTCATCTGATTATACTGCAGACTTGTAGAATCTATGATTTTAGTAGAAGAAGCCATTGTTTCACACAAATGTAAATGATTTTAAATGACAGGTTTTTTTTTGTTATATACATGAGAATAATAACAACTTATCCAAAATTAAACAAGTGAAAAAGTTTATCATTTGGTGCAGAAAAAAACATAATTGCAGTTGGTGTGAGGTCAAAATAGGTAAATGGCTTAGTCTTGGTTTAACAGACATTTGCAAGGTTACAAACTGCATAAATTAAACTGCCTGGCCAAAAAAAGGTCACCACCTGGATTTAACTAAGCATATAGGTAAGAGCCTCCCACTGGATAATTACTGCATGGGTGATTATGTTTCAGCTGGCAACAAGCCATTTTTAATCCTAACTGATGCAGTGAGTAGCTTCTCATTTGTTAAACAACCATGTCGAAAGACACATCCTGTGGTCGTGGAAAAGATCTTAATCTGTTTTAGAAGGGTCAAATTACTGGCATGCATCAAGCAGAGAAAACATCTAAGGACATTGCTGAAACTACTAAAATCGGGTTAAGAACTGTCCAACGCATTATTAAAAAGTGGCAGGACAGTGGGGAAACATCATCTTTGAGGAAGGAATGTGGTCAGAAAAAGAACTTGCATGCCGTAATCAAAGCTAAAGGCGGTCCAACGAAATATTAGTGTGTGACCTTTTTTTTGGCCAGGCAATGTATTTTCTCCATAGAGTCATAAATACATCTACAGGCAATTACAGTTAAGACAGTAGTGATTTTACAAGATGCTAGTGAGGCCTGCTATGTTAGCGGTTCGGAGATGATGGCACTGACAAAAGGACAGAAAAGAGAGCTGGAGGTGACATGAAGATGCTGCAATCCTTGTTAGGAGTGACGAGAATGAACAGGATTAGAAAGACGTTTATTATATGGACAGCACAGGTAGGATGTTTGGCAGCCCAGATTGAGATGGATTGGGCATGTGCAGAGGAGGAATAAGACCTGTATGAGGAAGGGTTCTGAGGAGCCGCCGAGCTGGAAAAGGAGACAAAGGCCAAGGAGGAGGTTTATGGATGTAGTGAGGGAGGACATGCAGGTGGTTGGTGTGACGGATGGCAACCCATAATGAAGCAGCCAAGAGAAGAATAAAATTATTTACTTCTTGAAAACGAAGAGCTTGAAATACATTGGAAAGGAATTTCCTGACATTTTTGTTTTAAAGCCTTTTGAAGCATTTTAGATGACATTCCTTCTTTTTTTGTTTCTCCCTCTCTTTCTCTGTGTGTGTTGTCATATTGGTATAGTGGAGACTGGATGTGCACGTTCTGCAGAAATCTGAGCAACCCTGAGATGGAGTATAATTGTGATGACGACCCACCTAGGAAAGACAAAAGTGCTCCTGTCCTAAGTGCTGAAGACCAGAGGGTGAGTGTCTCACAAATTGTATTAAAGTCCTGAATTCCTTGTAGTTAAAATGTGTTAATATGAACCACATTTTAGACATACTGTACATGCCTTTTAACATTTT
This sequence comes from Trichomycterus rosablanca, assembly GCF_030014385.1. NCBI lineage: Eukaryota > Metazoa > Chordata > Actinopteri > Siluriformes > Trichomycteridae > Trichomycterus > Trichomycterus rosablanca. Next base: position 21,206,907 of record NC_085994.1, read on the forward strand.
TAACTCTCTTTTTTTGGGTCCTTTTTTTCTCTGTGCAGAGATGTGAACGTTTGCTCCTATATTTATTCTGCCATGAGCTGAGTGTAGAGTTTCAGGAGCCTGTTCCCTCCACGGTAAGCATGACACAACTACATTAATGTGGTTGCATTAGTGTGCACACTCTCTTATATTTGTGTATATGGCTGTGTTAAAATGAACCAATCACATTTAAACTCGTGTTAAATAATAGTCCGTGGCATCTGCCATCAGAGTGACTGATTAACCCCACAAGGTGTTTCTAACTTGCACCCAGTGTTTCCTGGTGCAACTGGCTTTGCTACCACGGATTCAGCACTGCACCTGGGTCCTGCGGAACTGGGAGCAATTGTTTCTGGTCACCGGCTGTGAGACATTTGATATGTTCTCCCAAATGTCTTTCAGTCTGAAGCTGTACTGGCTACTTTAAATTGGCCCTGGGTGAAAATGACTGAGTATATGGCTGAGCATTTTTGTTTAGTGTGTTGCTGCCTTGCTGTGTGTAGTTTTTATGTAATTGCTAATTAATTGGTGGCTACGAACATTAAGATGGCCATCAGGTCTTCTGGCCTAACTCGTCAAATTCTGTATGGTTTATTAGCTCTGCTACCGGTGGACTGGGCACCCTCTAGCAGGCACAATTGGCCTCCAGTCTGCTGTGAGGGAAAGACCGGACTAAGGGGTGGGTTATCAATGCTGTGTAAGGACCTTGGTTGCCCAAGGCGCCTGTACAGGAAGTGGAAGAGCGCAGAGATCGGGGCGTGCCTCTCTGTACGCAAATCCACCGAAGTGTCGATCAATAAGAAGGGATTGGTGGACTGCGCACGTGTCAGAGGGAGTCCCCAGCAGCGGATTGGCTTTGCTAAATTGGGAGAAAAAGGGGTACAATGCATACAAAAATTGTGTGGCTTTAATTTCTCCTTCTCCCCCAGGTACCCAACTACTATAAGATCATAAAGCACGCTATGCACCTGAACTTGGTGAAGAGGAAGCTGCAGAGAAAGCATCCACAGCACTACCAGAGCCCCAAAGATTTCGTGTATGACGTCCGTCTGGTGTTCAGCAACTGCGCCAAGTTCAACGAGGTGAGTGGGGGCATGTTCACGCCAACCTGGGGTTCTGGTCTTGTTGCATGCATGACTGACAATGGTGTGTGTGTGTTGCGTTTGTATTCTGCCTTACTAGTAAGACACTTTAGATGAAAGTGTCTAACAAATAAATCCATGTAAATGTTTTTGTGTTGGATTTAGCACAGTAACCAGGCAGTGTGTTTTGCATGTATTGTCTGCACCACGAAGTTGTGATCTCTGCGACACGCTCGTACTAACACGTGAATGGACTCTGTTCTTTAAGCACTATTTGTGTATACACTGGCTGTTCGGTAATTCAACACCTTTTCATCAAACTACATCTGTGGTGTTGCACGTATTACACACGCAATTGCTGAATTATGTTTCTTTCAGTTGTACAGTGCATTACAGTGCTGATTAGCCCAGGTTGTTTGTGGCAGTTTCGAAAACCATTTTTCATATTCAAATTAAATCATTGAGATATGAAAAATCGTTCCACGTAACATATTTTAATAACCAAAGTGACAGGCTTAACGCTATGCCATGATAGGCAAATACATTTGATATGTAAAAAGTTCTCATTGATGTCTGAGCTGTGGTGTCTGATTGATGTCGGACAGATGTTTTCTACACACAGGTTACACTTCGGTGGGTTTCCTAGTGTATTTGTCTCATTTTAGTATTTTCGGTTCCTTATTTGTTTCGAGAAAATCATTTCCAAGAACAGTCTGGTCAAATCGATCATATCTAATGTGAGCTCGGGTGGCGTAATGGTATGAGCTAGCGGTGCCTGAGTTCCGGCGTCACAAATACAGAAGGTGTTACGCTAACCTAGTGATTGGTGGGAAGCACATCAGCCAGTCCCAAGTCTGGATAAGTAGTAGGGTTGCATCAGGAAAGGCATCTGGCATTAAACCTGCGCCAGATCAAGTGCGCAGAAGAGTGATCTGTCGTCACGTCCCCTAATGGTATTATAATAAAAAAAATAATTCATTCTTTCAGTTGAACCCTTTACATCGGCGGTCCCCAACATTTTATATATCTCTCATATAAGATGCAATTTCACAGACCGGTGAGCGTGGGAGGATTTACAATAAAACTATACGATGCATAATAAAAAACACAAAGTGCACAACAATACTACTCACCAGTAATGGAAAATCAGTGGAAGCTTTTTTTCTGAGCTTTTTTTGCTGCAACGAAATGCTCCCACCTAGGGGTGATAGGAGACAAGAACACCCGAAGTGTGTTCCTTATGTCCAGTCTACTCCGTAACTTTGTTTTGGTTTCTGCACTGCAGAAAAATCCTGCTTCACAAAGGTAGGACGTTGGAAATGAAAGCAGTGTCTTCATTGCTTTTGTAGGGATCTCTAATTATTTATTCTTTCTGTGCGGCCCGGTGATAAATGACCCGGTACCGGTCCGTGGGACCACTGCTTAACATCACCAAAATTTCAAATAGAATCACTGAATAAAAAAAATATTCAGCTTAATGTTTTTATTAATACTATGTTTACTTAGAGACAGGGTCATTAGGTCTGTAGACCAGAATGATCTGCTGGACTGACCCCTAAACATGGGAGCAGCTGTAAATAAAAAATAAAATAAAGTTTAATTCATCAAATAAATAAATAGAAATTGTTTTTAAGTCACTCGTATATGATACCTAAATTGTCAGAGGTTATGTCTGCGAAACCCAAAAGGATGTTCATTATTACCTTAGTTATTTGCAGTTACCCAACCTGTCCACTAGATAACAAATGTGAATTAGTGTACAGGGTGGGCCATTTATATGGATACACCTAAATAAAATGGGAATGGTTGGTGATATTAACTTCCTGTTTGTGGCACATTAGTATATGGGAGGGGGTAAACTTTTCAAGATGGGTGGTGACCATGGCGGCCATTTTGAAGTCGGCCATTTTGGATCCAACTTTAGTTTTTTCAATGGGAAGAGGGTCATGTGACACATCAAACTTATTGAGAATTTCACAAGAAAAACAATGGTGTGCTTGGTTTTAATGTAACTTTATTCTTTCATGAGTTATTTACAAGTTTCTGACCACTTATAAAATGTGTTCAAAGTGCTGCCCATTGTGTTGGATTGTCAATGCAACCCTCTTCTCCCACTCTTCACACACTGATAGCAACACCGCAGAAGAAATGCTAGCACAGGCTTCCAGTATCCGTAGTTTCAGGTGCTGCACATCTCGTATCTTCACAGCATAGACAATTGACTTCAGATGACCCCAAAGATAAAAGTCTAAGGGGGTCAGATCGGGAGACCTTGGGGGCCATTCAACTGGCCCACGACGACCAATCCACTTTCCAGGAAACTGTTCATCTAGGAATGCTCGGACCTGACACCCATAATGTGGTGGTGCACCATCTTGCTGGAAAAACTCAGGGAACGTGCCAGCTTCAGTGCATAAAGAGGGAAACACTGAGTCGATCTGGGTCATCCTCGTTGAGATGCTGCAGCAGCTGGAGTTTGTAAGGGTGCCATTTGTGAGTAGCTAATATCCGCCGAAGGGATGTTCGACTGATGCCACTCTCCAGTGACATGCGGCGAGTGCTACGCTGTGGGCTCTTGCTGAATGAAGCTAGGACAGCCACTGATGTTTCTTCATTAGTGACAGTTTTCATGCGTCCACATTTTGGCAAATCCAACACTGAACCAGTTTCACGAAACTTGGCAAGCAGTTTGCTAACTGTAGCATGGGAGATGGGTGGTCTCGTAGGGTGCCTTGCATTGAAATCTGCTGCAATGACCCGGGTACTGCGTTCACCAGACATCAACACGATTTCTATCCGCTCCTCACGTGTTAACCTCTGCGACATGTCAATGGCTGTAAACAAGGAGAAGCTTGTAAATAACTCATGAAAGAATAAAGTTACGTTAAAACCAAGCACACCATTGTTTTTCTTGTGAAATTCTCAATAAGTTTGATGTCACATGACCCTCTTCCCATTGAAAAAACTAAAGTTGGATCCAAAATGGCCGACTTCAAAATGGCCGCCATGGTCACCACCCATCTTGAAAAGTTTCCCCCTCCCATATACTAATGTGCCACAAACAGGAAGTTAATATCACCAACCATTCCCATTTTATTTAGGTGTATCCATATAAATGGCCCACCCTGTAGTTTATTAGCAGGTACCCAGCTCTTCTGGGTTTCTATTTTGCAGGTATGTAATGACTAGAGAACCTAGTGGGTTTCTAAATTGCATATGTTCATATATAAAGCCAGGTGTTTTTAAGTCAAAAAGATTTAGAGCTTTAATAATTTAGTTGTTTCTTAAGCATACAATACAAACCCCAAGTTCAGAAAAGTTGGGAAATTCTGTGTAAAGGCAGTAAAACAAAAAACCCAATTAAATTATTTATTTATTTTTTATTTATTTTTGAACCATGTTTACCACAGTTACAAAACATTTCCTTTTAATTACACTTTTAAATTGTTTGGAAACTGAGGATGCTTATTGTTGCAGTTTTGTCTTTTGATGGCCATTGTCTGATTCTTGTCCTCATGATGCATCATACTTTTTTATTATAGAATAGAATGCCTTTATTTGTCATATACAGATGTACAGTACAACGAAATTCTTTCTTTGCATATCCCAGCTTGTTTGGAAGCTGGAGTCAGAGCACAGGGTCAGCCGTTGTACGGCGCCCCTGGAGCAGAGTGGGTTAAGGGCCTTGCTCAAAGGCCCAACAGTGGCTGCGTGGCAGGGCTTAGTAAGCAAAAACTGCAGTGACTTAGTTGCTGTAATTGCTGTCTAAGTAGTGTGTCTGAATAACCTGCCTTATAAGTTTGAAGTCTTATTAGAATCCTCTTTACTTAGACAGCTGCGTATGTAGGCAGGAGGCAGCAAGGCAGCTCACTAGGTTTTTGAACAGACTCTGTGTGTCTACAAATCTGTGATGATGTAGCTTGTGCAGAATGAGCGCTGGCATTGTCTCGCTGAAATAACCAAGGACTTTGAACACTTTGATGGAAGCATATGTCTTGCTAAAATTCTAGTATATGCCTCTTCATCAATGGTACTTGTTCACCATCTAAATCTGGATAAATTTCCTGGTTTAATAGTCCAGTACCTTAATCACAAAGGTCCAATGACCTGTGTAGATCACTGTGTAAAAATGCAGTAAAACAAAAAAAAATATCAGTGTTTACTGATTTTGCATTGGTGTAAATAACTTAAAGCTTTACCTTATCATCCTAGAAATGTAGACTCACAGGTGATTAAGATTATTGTAATTTTGATCTGTGATCACCTAAAAAAAGTTTTAATTTAATCTGAATGATTTCACCCAGTTCCTGAACCTTTTAAGGAATTAATGTAGTAGAACTTGTGTACACACATTTCACAGTTCCTGTTTTACATTTCCTTCATCAAGTGTGACCATTATGTAAAATAACAGAAGTGATGCAAACTGACTTGTTGTATCTGTTCACCAGCTTCAGTACAACTTCTGCAACTTGGACAAACAGAGAGAGTGAATTTGATGTTAGGTTTTTTATTTTGGGCCAGGGGTTTAGCAGTCAATTCAGCAGCCGTTTTGTTATTACAATACTGTATATGTGTAAGTATGTTTGTGCAAAGTGGATCCTATGATTAAAGCATTCATAACTACTGAGTTTATATCACCTTAAAAGTCCCTATTTGAGCTCTTAATGAGAATCAGTGCAGGTAGGATGTTTTATAGACAAACTTAGATAGCAGAGATTGAGATGGTTTGGGCATGTGCAGAGCAGGGATGTGCGTTATATCAGGAGAAGGGTGCTGAGGATGGAGCCGGCAGGCAGGAGAGGAGATTTATGGATGTGGTGAGGGAGGACATGCAGGTGGATGGTGTGACAAAGAGGGATGTTCAGTAGACGAATGAGGCGCTGTGGTGACCGCTAACTTGAGCAGCTAAAAGATTAATAGACATTTTTACAGAGGTTGCAAAACATTTAGCAGTAAAATGACATGGTTCCTTTTTTGCATTTTCAACACAAGAGGGAGTGTAAACATTATGCAAGCTGGAGTTTGGTTACATGTGTGTAACTCAAACATGAAAAATAATTAATTTGCAGTGTTTATGGGGGGGGGGGGGGGGTTATATGGTGCAGGATTTATATTTAACATGTGTTAAACTACTTTATCTTTTTTTTGACGACATAGACTTTGCTTTTTCAGTACCGTTCTGTCTGTCTTAGCAATCACTCAATTTAAGGGTTTTATTTAACAGATTTTAGGCCGCTCGGGAGCCGCAGCGGTAAAATACGCTAGCACACCAGGTCTGGGATTTCGAATACATCATATCGAAACTCAGCTCTGCCATTCGACTGGGCTGGGTGGCTATATGAACAACGTTTGGCTGTTGTTCATCCAGGGAGGGAGACTGATAGGGACCTCATAACTGATGCAATTACGACCTCTGCTGGCTGGTTGATGGTGTCTGCACAGAGTAGAGGAATAATGTAATCAGGGTGTGGCTCTCCGTGCACAAAGCTGAACTCGCCTCATGCAGGAGAAAAAGATGCAGTCGGCTACTGCACACGTGTCGGAGGGGGTGTGTGTCAGTTTGCTCTCCTCAATCTGAGTGGGGGTCAGCTCCAGTAGAGAGGAAGCATAAAGCAATTGGGTAAAATTTGGACGCACTAATAATGCGAGAGAAAAAGGGAGAAAATGCATTTAAAAAACCACAACATTTTGTCTTTTTAAACGTTTCTAATTGTGTGGTGCATTAAATTCCTTTCAGGCTGTCTGGCATTAAACACTTACCCTCTGGCATTACCCTCAGGCCCTCTGGCATTAAACACTTACCCTTCTTGGCCCTAATGGCCAAGAAGGAGTATTTCCACATATTTATCCAGTATTGCCATTTTCTCACCTGGACACTTCACAAAAGTCACATACACATCTCATTTCTTTTGTTTCTGTCTATTCTTTATTGGTGATTTATTTGTTGGGCACTTGTGGCATTCACACAACTACTTGTTTTAAATCATTTTAGTCAGAATTATTTTCTTAAAATCTTTGCATGAAGAATCTTATTCGATGTTGTTTAATGGTTACGGTGACCTTATTATATTCTCTCCTATATTGCCTGTAATAAAATTACCGTCAAAGAAGCACTATATATCTGTTTTTACTGTCGTTTTACTGCTCACTTTATTAGTGTAAAGCCAGACAGATACTGTACAATTTTAGAAATCTTGTCCACTGCTGAGATCTTCCACGGCACGTTTAAATCGGCCGTTTGGTACAGCTTAATCATATCATTTGTATAGTTAACATTGTAAACACACCCAAAACAATGCATGTTAACTATGTATTTAGGAAGCAAATCTACTAAGTAAAAGTCTGCACCTTGGCTTTGTAGTACCACACTGAATCAAAACTGTAAGGGGAAAAAGTAATGGTGAAGCTGTAAAATACACTAGCATGCTACTGCTGAGATCTACCCGCATGCTGTACTGATCCCTGTTTGAACCAGCCTTGTGCAGGTATAAATAAGCGGTTGTCAAATCACACATGTGGGGGGCATGTGTATGTTTGGCCCTCCTCAGTCAGGATAGGGGTCTGCAGCAGTAGAGGAGATACAACAAGGTAATTGGATACAACTAGAATGGGAGGAAAAAGGGTAACACACACACACATACACTTACTATATGGACAAACGTATTAGGACACCTACTCATTACAAATACCTTCCACTTTTCTAGAAAGGACTTTCTACAATATTTTGGAGTCGGTCTGTGGAGATCAGGAATTTTTGCCCAGTTGTCCAGAGGACACTGATGTTACACAGCTCTGAGTGGGCCTTTCAAGTTCATCCACAACAAACTCACCCAACCATGCCTTTTTGTGCACTGGGGAATGCTGGAATTGAAAAGGCCTTTCCCCAAACTGTTGGCACAAAGTTGGAAGCATACAATTGTCCAAAGGGCTGCACGGTGGGTAGCACTGTCGCCTCACAGCAAGAAGGTCCTGGGTTCGATCCCCAGGTGAGGCGGTCCGGGTCCTTTCTGTGTGGAGTTTGCATGTTCTCCCCGTGCCTGCGTGGGTTTCCTCCTGGAGCTCCGGTTTCCTCCCACAGTCCAAAGACATGCAAGTGAGGTGAAATGGAGATACAAAATTGTCCATGTCTGAGTCCAACCTTGTGAACTGAAGAACCTTGTGTAATGAATGAGTACCGTTCCTGTCATGAATGTCACCAAAGTGTAAAACATGACATTAGAATCCCAATTAAACAAAACAAACAACTGTCCAAAATATCTTGGTATGCCAAAGCACTAAGGGGCCTAGTCCAGCCCCTGAAAAACAACCACATTGCATTGTACCTCCTCCACCAAGCTTCACAGTTGGCACAGTGCAGTCATGCAGGTAATGTTCCTTTGGCACTCATCAAACCCAGACTCATCCATCAAACTGCCAGAGAGAAGCCTGATTTGTCACACCACAGAACGTGTGTCTTCTGCTCCAGAGTCCAGTGGTGGCAATAATACCACCCACAGATGATCATGTAATATAATATTTACATTATAATATAATGATAAGAATATAATATAAGGATAATATTGTATGAACTGAATTGTTGTAACGGTGGCATTCTATTACAGTACCATGCTTGAATTTAGTGAGCTCTTTAGAATAACCAAACTGCATGGCAAGTTGCTAAGTGAAACACCTGAATTCAATAATTGAGCTGTGTCCAAATGGTTTTGTCCATATATGTATTTATAACTTTTGAATGAATTGTATTTTCAAGTAAAAATAGGGGTATTAAAACTTTCGGTTTAACTATGATTTTAATTAAATTCTGGAATTTTTTAAATATATTTTTGTGTTTTTTGAAAATTGAGGTCTTGCATTTTTCAGTTGATGATTTGATGTTTTTAGATTCAGATTAATTTTTTTATTTTTTTATATAGTTTTAAACCTTTTTTCCCCCAGATCGTATTCCTTCACTTTTAGACTTTTGACCCTGATCTGGCGTTGGCAGCGTGACTTTAGCTGAACGGTGCATGGTATAAACAATGAATAACAAAGAACGCTGAGTACTAACCTCTAGGGTGCCTGTGTTTAATATTACTCAACACTTTCAGTTCACCCTATTAAGTGAAAAACAAAACTAGTGATACAGTTCTGTTTAGCAAGCTGTTTAGATTGCAGTTCACGGCAATTACAGTTTCAACTTTCAGTTTTATTTGTTACATACAAGTCATACATGGAATAACTAGCAGTGAAATGCTTTAACAACTGCCCAGTCACATTAGTACCAAATAACAAGAGAAAAAGAACACGTAAAGTACAAAATAGAAATAACATTACAAAAAATATACGTAGAAAAATTTAAGAGATAAAAAAACTTTAAGTAGATACAAATTAAAAAAGTTCAATGTAAACCTTAAAGTGAATACAGTATCTGTAAAGTGTCCATAAAGTGCAAACCAGTGTTGAGCAATTGTGAGGAATTACTACTACAAGTATACAGTATAAGAGTGATGAACTCTGCACTTTGAACACAGCATGATTATCTGCCATACAATGGTGTCCAGTCCATTAACACAACCATTATGGTCAACATTCTGCCAAACATTGATAATAACCAAACCAATGTACATTTAGGGCAAAGCCTTGAGCTGAACACTGTAAGTAGTGTAAAAGTTCTGAACACTACCTAGACCCGTGCTAAATTTCAAGTTTTGTCCTGAAGGCACTTTTTTTTCTAAATGTCTCAGTCACAAAAATGATTTTATTTTGGATACAGTCAATAGAAAGTGTTGTTATATTTCTCGCAGGTAACAGAAAGGAAGGTCACCTTCCTTTTTTTTGTTATTCAGTAATCCGTTAGGCCACGCCCTCTTAGTTTAAGCCATATTATTCACTCCAGATCAGGGTCAGAAATCTAAAACTGGAAAAAACTATGATCTGAAAGTGAAAAACGGAACTGAAGCAAAAAAAACCCTTTGAAACTTAAAAAAACATCTGATATGAAAACGCAAAATCATCAACTACTTAAGAATAAGTAATTCAATAATAAGTAAAATAAATAATGTAATTCAAAGGAATTCCAGAGTTGAATCTAATTGTTTAAAATGAAAACTTTTTGTACACTTATTTTGTTTAAACATATATACTGTATATCCCCATACCTGAATTATCAGTTTTTTTGAAAATCATTCAAGCTTTTTTCTGTCCATATCCCGATTTATCTGTCTGTTTATTTTTTATCCATTCTTTATCTTTTTTATTTATCTATCATTCACCAGTCTACCATGTTGACCTTTTTTTATGAATTATATACCCTCTATTCATCTGTTCACCTGCTCATTTATCCATCTAGGCGGCACAGTGGCTCAGTGGGTAACACTGTCGCCTCACAGCAAGAAGGTCCTGGGTTTGATCCCCAGGTGGGGCGGTCCGGGTCCTTTCTGTGTGGAGTTTGCATGTTCTCCCTCTGTCCGCGTGGGATTCCTCCGGGTGCTCCGGTTTCCTCCCACAGTCCAAAGACGTGCAAGTGAGGTGAATTGGAGATACTAAATTGTCCATGACTGTTTGATATAACCTTGTGAACTGATGAACCTTGTGTAATGAGTAACTACCGATCCTGTCATGAATGTGACCGAAGTGTAAAACACAACGTTAAAATCCTAATAAACAAACATTTATCCATCTACCCATTATACGACTATTTATCCATCTATGATGATCTTTGCCTTTCTGTTCATTCATTCATCCTATGTTCTTATGTTTCTTATTCCCTATTCTTTTTTTTAATGTTTCCATATCCAGTGCTCATATGTTATCATTACTAGTTTCAGACTGCTCACCTTGCAGAAAGTAATTAGCTCATCAATTCATTTACTTATGTAGCTGACTGCTCATTCTGAGCTCATTAAGGCTATCGATCAAGTTTTGCTCACTTACATACACATCTGATTGATAAGAAAAATTGAGCATTACAATTACGCATGGATTTCAAAAGGTACAGTGTTCGTCTGGCGTTACAAAAAGGGAGTAAAAAGATTATCGCTGTCGCCAGTTGACGGTGCCCAAATGGAATATTGTGCTACTTGGACGTTTTGTGCTCCTCGGGTACAGTTGAGGTTGTCACCTCTCTGTATGGATGCTATAAAATATTTCTTCCCACTTTTTTCCTTTCTGTTTTTCTATTTTATTGTACTATTATCACCCTTTTTTAGATGTCTCGAATAATCCAGGTATATGATGAGGAGAAACAGAGTAATGTGCAGGTAAGCCGTTTCGTATCACACACTGATGGAGGGTTGGGGCAGCTGTGCCGGCGTTCGAGCCACTTAACCCTCTGCTCTAATTCTCTCTTTCTCTGCTATCCTTCCGTCTCTCACTCTTCTCCATCTCTCCGTCCCCTTTTCTCCCTCCCCCTCTCTCTCTCTTTTCCTTTTCGCAGGCTGACTCGGAGGTGGCCGAGGCAGGCAGAGTCGTGAGTCGGTACTTCGAGGAGAATCTGGCTGCGACCTACCCCAACCAGAGCTTCCCGGACGAACCCGAGAAAAGATCTCGAGACGAGGAGACGGCCGAGGAAGCCGAGGACGATTCGGACGACGATTTTGTGCAGCCGAAGAGGAAGAGGTTAAAACCTGAAGAGAAGCCGTTACACATCAAGTAAAGAGGATTTATTCAGGAAGTGGGAATTGCATAGACAGCTATTTGGTCTTCCTTCCGATCTCTCATTCTGCTCTGACTGATTCATGCTGGACCCAATAGTATTCAGAGAGAACACACACACACAAACACACACACACATACAGAGACTATCCTGCTTGCTATGAAGGTTTGTTGTATATAAGCATAAAAGATGAGACTTGAGTCTTAAGATTTTTTCTGGACACATCAGCAGGAGGTGGATTTTTGTCTCCAGTCTTTGTCTCGTTGAAAAGTGATGACGAGGACTAATATGTATTTAAAACTAAATTCAAAAGTTTGTTTGGACTGTAAGCTATTAATTTTTTTTAAATGTAATATCATTTACGACCACATTTGTAAATCTGTTGTGATTTATGCTTTATAAAAGGATTAACTTCCAGCTTGCTGTATGATCAACATTTACGGCGTACCTGCTCCATGTATATGTGCATTGGTTCCGTTGCAGTTTATGCTCTGTTGTAAATAATTAACTAAGTGGTCATTTTTTGTCCAACAATAAATCTGTTCCCCATGTTTTTTCTCAAATAGCGTCACTACCGTCTTGGAGGTATAAATATAGAAGGATAAAAGCTGTGGAACACTGTGTTTACATCCACTCTAATAATCTGATAATGCTCAGGTTTCAAACGGTCATGTAGTCTGCAGACTTTCTTTTAATCTAACATTACATTTTGATATAGTAATTTCTAAAAGATGAATTTAAGAACTGGATATCTGGCCAGTCTTTGAAACTGCCACTAGTTTAAACCAGGGTTTTTCAAACGACCCTCATTTTGTCCATTATTTTTGTCGTGACCCAGACAACACAAACAATGCATCAAAACGAAACATAAAACTAAAAACAGTGGTACCTTGAAACTCAACGTCAATTGGTTCTGAAATTGGCGTTGAGTTTAAAAGGCGTTGAGTTTCAAGGTATTTTTTCCCATAAGGATGTATGGGAAACCTGGTAATGTGTTCCATGGACCTGTAAAACTGCATATATTTTAGGCTTATGTAAAATAATGGGCTTGTTTTTGACACGTATACACTGAAAATAACACACATGTAATATTAAAAAAACACTTAAATAAAAAGCTGATTCTTACAATTTCTCAGAACCTCGAGCTGTAACACAAGTTTAAAAGTGAAACGGGAAGAAAATCCAGATAATTATATACATGTGAACGCTTTTAGAGTGAATCTGCATTCCACAAATGCAGTTTTGTCTCATATGCGCACTTTGATGACGTTTTACCACACCTCTTAAGCCAAACGCTGAACAAAGCGACTGTTCATTGTTAATTTGAAATTAAATAAAAACATTAAAAAGAAAAAAAACTGAACACGTTGAGTTTAAGGGTGCACATTTCTCGACGAAGGCATTGAGTTTCAAAGATTTTGAGTTTAGGGGACGTTGAGTTACAAGGTTTATTTAGTTATTTGTTTATTTATTAGGATTTTAACGTCATGTTTTACACTTTGGTTACGTTCATGACAGGAAACGGTAGTTACTCATTACACAAGATTGATCAGTTTACACAAGGTTTTATCGAACACAGTCATGGACAATTTAGTATCTCCAATTCACCTCACTTGCATGTCTTTGGACTGTGGGAGGAAACCGAGCACCTGTCTTTGGACTGTGGGAGGAAACCGAGCACCTGGAGGAAATTCATGCAAACTCCACACAGAAAGGACCCAGACCGCCCCACCTGGGGATCGAACACAGGACCTCTTGCTGTGAGGCTACAGTGCTACCCACTTAGCCATTGTGCCATCCGAGTTACAAGGTACTACTGTATACTTAGTTAGTAAAATTAAGTAAGTAATTTATTTATAAAGCACATTTACAACCAAAGTGCTGTACATGTTGAAACATAAAACACACATATAAAAAAGCAACACAAAGTATAAAACAGTAGAACAGAAACGCAGACCATGACACATCTAGGAAACGCTAGTTGGTAGAAGTGCGGTTTTAGTCTAGATTTAAAAACAGAAATGGAGGAAGCGGCCCTGATGTCCAAAGGTAGACTGTTCCACAACCTCGGAGCAGCAACTGCAAAGGCTCGATCACCTTTGAGCTTTGACCGTGACCGTGGCACAGCCAAGAGCAATTGATCGGATGACCTAAGAGATCTACTGTAGGAGAACAATAGAAATGGAGCAAGTCTCTTATGTAAGATGGCGCCAATCCATATAAGGACTTAAAAACAAACAGAAGAACTTTAAATTGGATCCTGTAGCTTACAGGAAGCCAATGGAGAGATGCCAGGAAATTGCTGGCAATCTGGTCCCACTGTGGTTTACAAGATGTTAAGCAGTTCAAAGCAGAAAGATCAAAAATACATTTAAATAACTGAGAACCTGAGAAGTGGTCTTGTAAACTAATGACTTTCAACAGCAAGCATGCACTAGGTGGATTATAGAACACAAAGCTGAGTAAAAATGTTGGGTCTGTGCAAACAAAACATTGTAATTAATTTTAACAGTAAATATTTTTGCCATGCTGATTTTTTTTTTCTTCTTTTTGCTGCTTCTATATTTTGTGGTTGCCATAATGAATCATTCTTGTCTGTATAAGTGATTTGGCACAGTCTTTTAAACTCATGATGCCCTTATTGTTCTCTCCAACTCATATATATTTAATCATGTGTATGTAGATTCCTAACTGGTCTATATCCCTGTTAAGATTTAAACACATGATCTCAGCATATTTTACCAGAGCATATTGCTAAATTTCCTGTTAATCTTTTAACAATGTAGCAATATTTCAGTTCACAGTGATCATAATCCAGTACATGTTAACTTTCCTAATAAAAAAAAGCCCACATTCAGCTTAGTAATGTTTCTTAGCTGCAGATCTGACAGCCCACCACCCACCCAGTATGCCGAAAGTTCTCCCAAAGCTAGAATAGTTGTTAAGAGTTGGGAAGGTTTTAAGGACTGACTTTAAGAAACCTAGAATTAGTTGTCAGCGGTTAAATACAATAGCCCACTATAGCTAAAGTTGTCAGGCATATTCACAATTGGCCATGTCAGACATGATTGGCTATGTCTGAGGGCTATTTGGCCGAGCCAAAAATCACACTTGGATTTTTAAAACACTCTTAGCATGGGATCTAAGCCTGATTAAAAATAAGAAGGGGTTGTGTCAGGAAGGGCATCTGTCATAAAAACTGTGCCAAATCACGTATGCAGACCAGGATTGTATAAAAATGTTTTTTTTGTTTTTTAGGTATTAGTAATGATTTCATCTGCCGAGAGACTCACTCACTTTCTTAACCGCTTATCCAATTATGGTCACGGGGTTGGGGGGTGCTGGAGCCTTTTCAATGGACGCAAGGCACACAGTAACACCCTGGACGGGGCGCCAGTCCATCGCAGGGCAGACACACGTACACACACCCATTTACTTATAGGACAATTCAGTGTCTCCAATTAACCTGACTGCATGTTTTTGGACTGTGGGAGGAAACCCACGCAGACACAAGGAGAACATGCAAACTCCACACAGAAAGGACCGGGACCGCCCCGCCTGGGGATCGAACCCAGGACCTTCTTGCTGTGAAGTGACAGTGCTATCCACTGAGTCTCCATGCCGCCCTTGTCGAGAGACTGCAGATTGAAATTAGCTTGTTGAGCAATGCATATTTTCTCTTGATTTTAATGTTTTTTGTGGATGGGCCCTGATATACTGTACTGCATTGTTTTCTCAATAAGTTTAATGTTAAATTTACCAACCAACTATAACTTGCAAAAATACACATACCAACTTTTTGTGTCGATAAGCATGACCTGAGAGAGCTGCTTTAATTGCACTTGACTTTATTTAAAACTTGTGTGTTAAGGGAGAATTCTTCAGTGTGTATAACAATAAAACTCAACAAACTGGACGTCAAAATGACAAATTCGACATAAAATTATTTTTAAATGGTGATGACTTGAAGATGTTGAATCAAAGGTTAAATAATAAGAATAAAAATGGTGAAATACGTGCAGTATAGAGTGCTGCTTTGGGCTGGTTATGGCTCTATGTAGGACTTCACTGCTGGCTGATAAAAAGAAGAGCCTAATTGCTCTATATGTGTCAAAAACAGCATGTGCTAGCCTGCATCCCTTCTTTGCCATGTTTCATTTTGTGGAGGTGGAGATACAATGCAATGGGGTTGGACATGTCCGAGTAATCCATGTATTTACATGAAGTCCATCAATCTTTTACCCCTTTATGCATCTGGGAGTATAATCATCTGCATCCAAGGTATTTTGAAAAGTCTAAATGGCAATTTTCTGGCTATCTGAAACAGGCAAGTATGGATCTTATTTGTTGCTTTTTTAAATTTAACTCACCACCACATTTTTAGTTTCTAGACCTGAACTATTGGGCCATTTTT
Source organism: Trichomycterus rosablanca (assembly GCF_030014385.1). NCBI lineage: Eukaryota > Metazoa > Chordata > Actinopteri > Siluriformes > Trichomycteridae > Trichomycterus > Trichomycterus rosablanca. Next base: position 21,223,054 of record NC_085994.1, read on the forward strand.
TTCAAAAGGTATCTGACAAAATTAAGGTGATCTAGTTGGATCAAATACAAAAAAATGTGTTTTTCAAAATGGATTTGAAGATTTGGATCATGATTATAAACCAGTCAGACCATTATGGAGGATTAAATGTTACAACTGGTTATTTTACAACTTGAAATCTTGGATACCTTTAATACCAAGTAACAGGATGATTAACAAAGTGATAAGTGAGAACATAAATAACTTGAAAATAAACTTCCTCTTTGTACAATGTACAAAAAGTTTATTACTTTTATTTACAACCCCAAATCAGAAAAAGTTGGGACAGTTTGGGAAATGCAAATCAAATAAAAATGCAGTGTTGACTTCTCTGGGCTCTGAGGCATCTAGGATGGACCATCACACAGTAGAAACGTGTATTGTGGTCTGATGAATCAGCCTTTCAGGTCTTTTTTTGGAAAAAATAGACGCCGTGTGCTCCAGACCAAAGACGTTATCAGCAACAAGTCCAAAAGCCAGGGTCTGTCATGTTATGGGGCTGTGTCAGTGCCTTTAGCAAAGGTCATTTACACTCCTGTGATGGCAGCATTAATGCAGAAAAGTACACTGAGATCTTAGAGCAACATATGCTGCCTTCAAGACTTCATATTTTCCAGGGACGTCCATGAATTTTTCAACAAGACAATGCAAAACCACATGCTGCACACATTACATGACTGTGGAAGAAGAGAGTATTGGTACTGGACCTGTCCTCAATAGAGAATGTGTGGAGAATTTTGTACACAAAAATGTGACAACGACGACCCCGTACTGTTGCACATCTTAAGACGTGTTCGCAGGAAGAATGGGACAAAATAAAAGCTGAAACACTAAATCACTTGGTATCCTCGGTTCCAAAACGTCTTTTAAGTGTGGTGAAAAGGAATGGCAACATTACAAAGTGATGAATGCTTTACTGTCCCAACTTTTTTTGGAATGTGTTACAGGCCTGAAATGCAGGAATGGATGTTTATTAATAAATGAAATGAAGTTGAGCAGACAAAACATGAAATATCTCAGGTTCATCCTGTCTGCAATCAAATACAAGTCAAAGTAAATATAAGAATCTCTGTGTTTTTTATTTGCATTTTCCATGCTGTCCAAACTTTTTCTGATTTGAGGTTGTAAATACGTTGGTAACATTCACATAGTTTTGTTTCGGGTTTCAGAAAAAAATATCAGTTCAGCAAAAACTTAAGTTCACATTTTCCACTTACTGAAAAAACATTTTTGAAGAAAAACGAAAATAATGCCAAACAAATCCCCCCCAAAAAAACCCAAAGTCCATTGAAGGTATCTAGTCTTCATCAGAAATAACAATCCCAACCTCTTTTATTTGGTTTTTGAGAAGGGAAATTTTAAAATCTCTTTGTCTTTACTCTTCAGTAATGGAAAACTTTTCAGTTTCCATCTTCTCAAGTTCTTCATAGCCATCAGTCTTTTTAAACAAGTGTTCTTTTTGATTTCAAGGATTCAGAATCTGTTGCATGTGGTTTATTACAATTTATGTCTCCAGACTCAGTCTCCACAAGGGTAAGGATTACCTATTGGCTCTCTGAAGCCAAGTTCAGTGGTTCATCTCCCATCATCCCATCATTTTCTGTATTGTTGGGTCCTGTAGCAGGCAAAACTTCATGTAGAGCCTGAGATTTTGGTCCACCAATGATATTGTGTGATAGAATGATCAGTGACCCATCGTATTGTAAACAAATCCAGCAAGTGTGATAGAACATGAGAGCACCAGACCCCATCCCTACTTTGGAAAGACTAATCAAAAGCCTGAGTAAATAAGTCTTTTTTTATACCTGGACTTCAAATTTACGACTGTGTCTGTATCATGAGCAGAGGCAGCAAGATTATTTCAGAGAGCATGTACACCGATCAGCCATAACATTAAAACCACCTCCTTTTTTCTACACTCACTGTCCATGTTATCAGCTCCACTTACCATATAGAAGCACTTTGTAGTTCTACAATTACTGACTGTAGTCCATCTTTTTCTCTACATACTTTTTAACCTCCTTTTACTCTGTTCTTCAATGGTCAGATTCCCCACAGGACCACCACAGAGCTGGTATTATTTAGGTGGTGGGTCATTCTCAGCACTGCAGTGACACTGACATGGTGGTGGTGTGTTAGTGTGTGTTGTGCTGGTATGAGTGGATAAGACACAGCAGTGCTAATGGAGTTTTTAAACACCTCACTGTCACTGCTGGACTGAGAATAGTCCACCAACCAAAAAAATCCAGCCAACAGCGCTCCATGTGCAGCGTCCTGTGACCACTGATGAAGGTCTAGAAGATGACCAACTCAAACAGCAGCAATAGATGATCGTCTCTGACTTTACATCTACAAGGCGGACCAACTAAGTAGGAGTGTCTAATAGAGTGGACAGTGAGTGGACACGGTATTTAAAAACTCCAGCAGCGCTGCTGTGTCTGATCCACTCATAGCAGCACAACACACACTAACACACCACCACCATGTCAGTGTCAGTGCAGTGTTGAGAATGATCCACCACCTAAATAATACCTGCTCTGTAGTGGTCCTGACCATTGAAGAACAGCATGAAAGGAGGTTAAAAATTATGTAGAGAAACAGATGGACTACAGTCAGTAATTGTAGAATTACAAAGTGCTGCTATATGGTAAGTGGAGCTGATAACATAGAGAGTGAGTGTAGAAACAAGGAGGTGGTTTTATTGTTATATGCTTTTCTCCCTTTTTTTAAATTATAGGTACTATAAGTAAATGTGCAGTTTGGGAATGGAAGTAAATGTGCTGGGTGTAGTGCTCAATAACGATGCGGTAGCACAACGATATGCACTTGATTCGGTGCACTTAATAAAGAAATGTAATAACCGATCACTTGGCCTAATAGCGTAATGTTAAAAGTAATAAGGAGTAAAAGAAAAGCCATGTTGTATGTAGTACTGTATGTAAGTATATAGTGCCTATATTCAACAACACGTCAGTACAAGCAGTTACAGGCGGCGGTGAACGGAACACCGCATACGTCATAATTAAACAGGCTGTTAAAAGCAGTCCGCGCATCCTGGAGCCTCATTTCACTTCACGTTTGTTCAGAGGAAGCAGCTCAAGTTCATTACCGAGTAAAATATCAATCTGTGCGTTTCTCATCACACACTGTGGTAAGTTCCTTCTGTAAGTAGATACACTCACTGATCATAACATTAAAACCACCTCCTTGTTTCTTCACTCTCTGTCCATTTTATCAGCTCCACTTACCATATAGAAACACTTTGTAGTTCTACAATTACTGACTGTAGTCCATCTGTTTCTCTACATACTTTTTAACTTGCCTTTACTCTGTTCTTCAATGGTCAGGACCACCACAGAGCAGGTATTATTTAGGTGGTGGATCATTTCTCAGCACTGCAGTGACTGTTAGTGTGTGTTGTGTATTAGACACTCCCACCTAGTTGGTCCACCTTGTAGATGTAAAGTCAGAGACGATCGCTCATCTATTGCTGCTGTTTGAGTTGGTCATCTTCTAGACCTTCATCAGTGGTCACAGGACACTGCCCACGGGGTGCTGTTGGCTTGATATTTTTGGTTGGTGGACTATTCTCAGTCCAGCAGTGACCGTGAGGTGTTTAAAAACTCCATCAGCACTGCTGTGTCTTATCCACTCATACCAGCACAACACACACTAACACACCACCACCATGTCAGTGTCACTGCAGTGCTGAGAATGATCCACCACCCAAATAATACCTGCTCTGTGGGGGTCCTGACCATTCAAGTACAGGGTGAAAAGTATGTAGAGAAACAGATGGACTACAGTCAGTAATTGTAGAACTACAAAGTGCTTCTATATGGTAAGTGGAGCTGATAAAATGGACAGTGAGTGTAGAAACAAGGAGGTGGTTTTAATGTTCTAAAGTAACATACACAGCTGTGTTTCTGATATCTTTTATTGTTGTTCTTTGTTTCCTTATGTTCTTTGTGTATGTAAGATAAGAAAGTGGGTAAGTATGCGTAAGTGGATACAAATGATACGGAAACTGTTTAAGCGCTTCAAAATCCACCCTCCTCACGTGAGTAAAAATTTATATATTTTGTTCATTTTTACCTAAAATAAAAAACTTCTGACTGTATTTACTTAATTTATTAATCTAACTATGTTTTTAATGCTGTAAAAGAAGGAGAAGGTGGAGGAGAATGAGGCAGATGTACACCTGGAGGAATTTGCAGATGGGAGTGAGAAACAGAAGGATTGGGGAGAAAAACAAGAGCACCAGCAGAGCACCTGCAGCCAGGAGATCCTGTTATCACTTCACAGGATTTTTGAAAAGCATGCAGAGTGCTCTGAGAATCTCTTGAGAGAGATTACAAAATTGACAGATGTTATTGAGGTTTGCAAACACTTTATAGAACATCATACAGTAATATAATGTTCATTCAACTCATACAATTATTATAAACATGGTTTTATGTCATTTTTGTTTCAGAGCACAAAGAAAACGAACAGTGCTGAGATGGAATCTACTGCTCCTCTAGCAGTCAGTCAGGACGTTACACCAGCTCAAAAGCCTAAGCTGCCTTTCTCTACATTTTCCTCTTTCTTTAGCTCTGCCAGGATCCGGCTTCCTCCAATAAAAGAGCTCCAGCATTCCTGTGTGGAGTCCAGTGTGATTTCCAGTGTGCACACTGACGACGTAAAGCCGCCACAATCGCCCAAGTTAGCATGGGGTGCAAATCAGTGCTGCATGAACACTGAAGAGATCATGCTGACTGAAAACACAGATCTGAATGTTGTTGAGCTGCAAACTGTGGATGCGACATCCTCAGAGGATGAAACAATTGGTCTTATGATTGGCAGAATTGTAAACAAGCCACTTGATGAACAAACGCACCTTTTGGAGATGGAGTTTAATGCCAAGTTAGCTGAATGGTCCGAGACTGAAAAGGAGGAGAAGGTAAAAGTTAAACTTGAGATGGACGAGGCAAATCAGAGAAGACAAGAGGAAATTGAAGACCTAAAATTGAAAGTGAATTTTCTGAAAAACGAGGCCAAACGTGAAAAACAGGAGGGGAAAAAGAAGCAAAAGGATCTAGAAAAGGAAATGAAGAATGAAAAATTAAAGCTTCTCCTTGAGCTGAAAGAGCTAAAAAAGAAATTGAAGATGGAGAAAAAGGAGGAGCGTAACGGGAAGAAGATGGAAAAGCACATGGAGGTTGACGAGGAAGAGCATGAGGCGAAAGACAAACGGGCCTTAAAAAGCAAATTTAGAGTAGCATTTAAATTCAGGGGTTTCAAAGAAAGGAACTAAAGCATGTAAGTTTAATACATAAAAGCATAACACTGATGTGCTGGTAAGTGCAAAAAACTCTTTCTAACTGAAATGACATCTTATGTGACTTCTAATGTCATCTACATAACATTTTACTAATAGTTATTTTTTTGTTTTTCATAGGAAAGGCCCTTGAGATCTAGAGAGGAACATTCAACCAGACTGACATGCTCAAATAATCCTCAATAAAAGCAATGCATTAAAAAAGTCATGCAATGTTGTTTTTTATTTACCACCTTATTTTACTTTTGCACCACATACTGAACACATGGTCCATAATGAACATAAATAAATATAAATATAGGATACCCCATTAGAACCTTTGTTTTTGTGAACATTTTTAAACATATGGACATTTGAGATTCATTTGAACAGTATTTAGAGATGGAGCTTATATAACTAAATAAATAAAACTGAAAAAAATTACTTTTAAATTCAAGTTGTAAAATGTCATGAACAAAAATGGAAATTGAATGTGAGGAAAAAGTTAGGACACCCTATTCCCTAATAGCTGGTATTTCCCCCTTTGGCTAAAATAATCTCAATTAGACATTTCTTATAACCATCTACCAGTCTCGACTGGGAGAAAGTTTTTCCCACTCCTTCATGCAGAATTTCTTCAGCTGTGTGAGGTTTGAAGGGTTTCTTGCATGCACAGCCCATTTCAAATCACCCCAACAGCATCTCAATAGGATTAAGATCCGGGCTTTGCCATTCCAGAACTCTCCATTTTTCTCCATTTTAAGTAGTAATAAATGTGGAGGTGTCCTAACTTTTTCCTCACAATAAATTTCCATTTTTGTTCATTACATTTTACAACTTGTCTTTAAAAGTAATTAAAAAAAATTTGTGTAGTTATATAAGCTCCACCTCTTAGTACTGTTCAAATAAAGCTCAAATGTTCATATGTTTAAATATGTTCAAAAAGGCAAAGGTTTTTAAGGGGTGTCTAACTTTTTCACATGACTGTATATATAATAAGAATAGTAATAATAATATAAAAAATAATAAACAGGAAACCAATTAGAATCAACAGTCAATACACACAATAAACATACAACAATTTAAAACAAAAGTTTTGCATGCTTTTTATTATAATGAACACAAATGTACAGAGGAGGTTAGGGTATATGTTTGTTCCAGAATAAGTTAGGTCCTAGGACCAACGCAAAACAGCCAGATCTCTTTGACTTCTAATGAAGATGCAATAAATAAAGTGACTGTAGTCCAAGGATCAATGTAGGACCTCAGAACCTGCTGCGGTGCCATACACAGTGTGAGTGTTATAGCTGCAAAGGGGGCAGTAACTTCATGTTAATGCCCTTAGTTTTGGAATGGGATGTCCACCAATCTCAGATGGTCAGGTGTTTGCAAACTTTTGGCTAAGGTATCGTCTCCATCTTGCCCTGTCCTAACATCCTTTTCTGTCACCCCAACCACCTGGATGTCCTCCCTCAATGCATAAATAAACCACCTCTTTGGCCTTCCTCTCCTTCTCCTTGCTCCCTAGTCTCGCTACACATCACAATGTCTTTTACAAACATCATATTCTATAGAGACTCCTGCCTAATCTTATTCATCAGACTGTTCATGAACACTGCAAACAAGAAAAGATCAAAACTGACCCTGGATGCAGTTACACTGTCCTCATACATATCTTGCACCACTCTCAGATACTTCCCTGCCACTTTCAATTTCCTCCAACACCACACTAATAATAATTAGTAATAATAACAACAACAAGAAGTACAAGAAGAAGATTAATAATAATAATAATAAGAGAAATGTTTACTGTTTTTTCATTATTAATATATTTGATCAAACATGAAGTGTGGTTATTGACCAGCAGTAGCAAACCGTGACTTAAACCTGCCCCCTCTCTTCCCAAAGGCCTGTAAAAAGCTATTTGGAATGTGGTCAAGTATACATGACAATGACTTTGATGATTTAATCAGTGAAGTTAGCTCTATTTGGGAGAGTTGATTAAAGGAATTTAATTGGATAGCATTGTTGGATAAGCTGCTATCAGCAATTGTGTTGCTCCAAGTTAATTGCTGTTTTATGCTAAGCAAACCAAGTACAAAACATCATTCATTCTTTTATTCATTGCCTTTTTTTTTTACCACAATAGATAAATTATCATAGATAGATAATATCTATCAAGCTGGGATATGCGGAAAAATAATTTCTTTTCACATGTATATGTACTGTATATACAACAAATAAAGGCATTTTTAAAAGACATTCTTTTTTTTGCCATCACTTTATCCTGGTTACGGTCTAATTAATTGGGAAAAAGACAAGAAACACCTCAGAAATGGTCACAAATCACAGACACACACACTCATACTTTGGGTTAATTTTTGTAGCTCCAATTGGTCTGACTGCATGTCTTTGGACTTGTGGGAGGAAACCCACAAGTAATTTGTTTACAACCCTGTTCTTAAGTATCTCGTTTTTCCCATGCTTAAATGGCTGGCAAACACATTTGCAGCCATAGTACATGGCTGAATGGCCACTCGAGGTTGCATTACATATGTAAATACAGTAAATATACAGCAAGTTTGAAAGGATAATTAAATATAAATATGAAATATTACCTTGTAATATGCATATTAAAGTTATTATGTATTGTTTTTGTTTAGTTAATACCTTCTGAAACACCGGTACTTGCCGTAATTGTGAAAAAGAGGAACAACGCCCATCAGGGTTTTTTTTTAATTACCAAAACATTTCGTCATCATTAAACGGTTTACCCTGGTCATGGTCGCGGCGCACATACTTTTATTAAGAAAGCAAGGAGAAATAATACATTCAATATACAGCCAACTCACACTATGAGGGTCTAACCACATTAATGCAAACAAAAATATACATAATAAAACATAATCCAGAATTCCCAACAGCTGCACATTTACATTTTATAGTATTTTTTTTTTTGTATAGTAAATTTTATGTATAGCACCCGGAGATTTTTAATTTACTGATGTATTAAAAACTTAAGACACTTATTTTTCTAACGTTTGCTAAATGTTGGACAAACTAATAAATCGACGCGCGAAGCAGAAGTTTGTAAAAAAAAAAAAAAAAATACATAGATAAATAAAAACAAATAAAGACAGTCATGTAAAGTAATCGTTTTAATCAACGCGTTTACAGTGAAAGATTTTCATTGTGCTGAATAGCAGACTTTTTAGGTCATGTGACAAACAGTCAGCTGATGAGTGTGAGTGTTATGAATAAATGTTTTCAGGCATCTAGTGCACTAGTTAGGGTGCATTTCTGGCGAAATCTTTACTGCTTTATGTAGGAAGTGAGGAAGTATTTGGTACTCAGCCTGTCTGTCGAGACCACTGTAACGCTTATTATTAATGCTTCAGACCTTAACGGTAAGGTGAGGTGTTAACATTTTTTAAGTATGCTAATGTTATTAGAAAATAGTAGTAAATTATCAGTTCTTTATGTAAGGCAACGCTCATTTAGTTACTTATACCGAAATTTGCAACTTCTTGTTACTACATTACACTGTAATCAATTAAATATGTATCAAGTCATACTATTTTACATTAAATTATATTATAAAATCACGTCAAATTAATTAAAAACTACATATAAATAATGTATATTAATTAAAACAATATATAAGGCCATACGGTCCGTGTACCTTTGGTAATTCGTTTTTCACTTTAAATCCCAAAGTTGAAAAACAAGAAAACGGGTCGTTTTTTGTTTTTCGTTTCAAAAACCAATACTGAAAAACGGGAAAACGGGGCGTTATTCGTTTTTCGTTTTAAGATCAAAAATCAAATAACAAATAAGCAGAAATTTAAAAACGGGTCGTATTTTAATTTTCCAAAATCAACATTTTTTATCAGTTCAACCAGAAATAAAAGTGCGTGCACGTGCTGAGGTGCGTATACATGCTTCATATAAAGTGTAAATCAGGTACAAGTGTTGAGAAGACGGAGCAAAAAGTCATAATAACGTTACACCGCGTCCCCTGTTCTATTACCGTATAGAACTCGATTCTGTAATAAGAACTAATCGTACATGTCACGGTGAAACTATTACAAATACATTTGATTGTTGTTGCTCCTTGTTTACTGCAGAGTTAGTTCGTGCAATTTTATTAATTTTTGGATGTTTACTGGCCGAGAACAAGAAATATTGAATCGCCTCGGTTAAGGATTCGAATCTTCGTACTGAATCAGGAATCACGAGTCTGAGATCTCAATTAACCCGGATCCTAGGAGTCCTCTGATTGGCCCTGGCTCTGAGTGCACGGAAAATAAGTGATATTTGGATGTATTTTCATGCAGTAAATCAATCGCAATCAAGATGTCAGTACAAGTGACTCAAGTGAACCGAATCACATCACTGAGTGACTCAGACTAACCCGAGTCCATAAAATGAACCGAATTTACCACCACTATGTGACATGTACGATTAGTTATGCCTGTATTACAGAACTGAGTCCTATACGGTAATAATAATAATAATAATAACGTAAAAAATAATGCAGCATTCTTTTTCTTAGAATAGCCCCCTATTTTTTTTTTTAGGATAAATAGTTCTTGTGTGAATTACAAAGGCAGGAAAAAGTACAGCAGACACAAAAGTCAGAACAGGGGACGCGGTGTAACGTTATTATGACTTTTAGCTCCGTCTTCTCAACACTTGTACCTGATTTACACTTTATATGAAGCGTGTACCTCAGCACGTGCACGCGCTCGCTCTTATATTTCTGGTTGAACTGATAAAAAATGTTGATTTTGGAAAATTAAAATACAACCCGTTTTTCAATTTCTGCTTATTTGTTATTTGATTTTTGATCTTAAAACGAAACACGAATAACGCCCCGTTTTCCCGTTTTTCAGTATTGGTTTTTGAAACGAAAAACAAAAAACGACCCGTTTTCTTGTTTTTCAACTTTGGGATTTAAAGTGAAAAACGAATTACCAAAGGTACACGGACCCCATACCACCTTGAATTTTATAGATTCTGGAGTATTTAAAATGAATTTGAGCACAAAATGCACATAACGTCATTGACACATCTAGAAGGTTAGATCTTGGAGAAAGATCATTGCAAATGACCCTTCACTCGGAGATAATGAAAACACCTAGAGCTGGTTATCAGCAGATTTACATTTACAACGTTTAGCAGAAGTACTAATAAATAGACAAGAGCCTGAGAAACAACTAAGCATGTAACACCTGAATGTAATTAATATTCTACGATTTATAAGAAGTAGTACGAATGATTTGAAGTTTATAAACAATATTACATTATCTATACATTTGACTCCAGTGGAGTTCAAGAATCAGTTGCGTGGAATCGACGATTGATTCTGAACACCTTCTACATTCTCAATTCTAGACTCTAAATTGACTCTATGATTCTTTGAATCAGACAGCGCTGTTTTACTGAATAGTGTTCCATTGCCAAGTGAACCATATTGGAGCTGTCTTTATAAACAATGCAGTGCAGTAGATATTGACGAACTTGTGTTCCGTGTTGTCCTGTTTGTTTTTGTGGTTGTTTTTAACTGAATTGAAAAGCACTGCTTAAACTACTAATATCTTATCTAGTCCGCTTGTCAGCATGGAAACATTTCTCAAAACAAGTTCAAATACTTAAACCTTCTGTAAACTACCTGTAAACTAAACCTTCTGGGACAGTGATAGCTCAGTGGTTAAGGTACTGGACTAGTAAACAGAAGGTTTTCAGTTGCCACTGTTGGGTCCCTGAGCAAGGCCCTTAATTGCTCATTGTGTTCCGCTCATTGTGTAAGTCGCTTTGGATAAAAGCGTCTGCTAAATAATGTAAATGTAAACTGTTTATCACTTTTTACCGGTATGGAAAAGTCAATCAGTTGGGCTGAGTTCTAAATATACCCCTCTTTCCTATAGCAGCCCTCGGTTTATGCATTAAATAAGCTCCCTACCTAGCCTACTCTTTGTTAAGCAGAAGTAATTTTGGATCGAGCCGTAGGCGTTGTTATGGCGGGTATGCATGACGTTGGCAGGGACTATCCAATCAGAATCGAGGAAATGAGGAAGCCTGTCTCCGCGTTCTTGCTTTGATCACTTGTTTTGTTTCTCTTGCTACAGAACACAGGCTGCTTTCTCTTCTGCCTCCACTGACCTCCAGATTTCCAGCTTACAGGTAGAACACATTCTCTAATTAGTTTTAAATAATCTGTGTTACTATATTAATGATTTACGATGACGATTGATTATAAGACTTGATCTAAATCTAACAAGTCTAGGTAAAGTCGGGGTGTTCAATACACCACGTTGTATTATACTGTTACTGCTTTAATGTCAACGGAAATGATTTGATTTATAATACTGATCTTGTACGATTACATCTATTTAATTCAAAGCAGTGTGATGTGTACACTTGGCTGCTGACGCATTGTTCAGTCTGATAAATTAATCAATGAAACGCATCAGCCAGCCAGGGCCTGACGTCACATATCTAATCCCACTATTGCAGGGTTTTTCAAACTCATTTCAAGTGACCCACATTTTGTCCATGACTTTTTATGCGACCCAGGCAACACAAACACTGCATCTTACTGTCTCTGCTGTACTGTGTACAATCTGGTCCCACTGTGGTTTACAAGATGAAACATAAAGCTTCCACAAGGGGGCGTTTGCGTACAAGTTTATTTAATTGTTATTATTTTTCTCTGCAATCCATACTTTTGGCTTGAAAAACCCTTAGGTGAAAAACCCTGCACTATAGTGTACCTTTGTTATTTGAAAGAATACCCTAATACAAATATGAACAGAAAGGGTTTACTATACAGGATAATTAATGAAGTACTGAGCCTTATTTATTTGCTTGAATTTTTAGGCATGTCAGATGGGGTGCTCTCCCGTGGGTCTGTTTTGTACGGCGGGGATGGAAACTTCAGCTCTATTTGCCCAAACGGCTCAAAATGGGTTTGGACTGTGTTCCAAGAGTGTGCACAGGATGCCCGGGACATGAGCAGTGTTATCCTGGGTTTACTCTCCATAGGCTGCTTCATTGTGTCTTCTTTTCCGTAAGTACTCTGTAAACTCTGTCTTTTTCTATACTAAGACTTAATTCAATTGTGTATTCAATTTGTTGGGTATTACGAGAATACAAGCATTCAGGATTCTTACTACCAAAATGATGTATTGTAGATGCAAAAAATGTGTTAGATTTATTGGAACAATGTAGTACGTTTTATATGTTTAATTTTTTTTTGAAGTTTCTGTTCCTATTTGCCAAAAACACATTTGTTCAACTTAAAAGTTGCTCTAATCTCCATAAGTTAAGATTTGTCATTTTAATTTGGCTTTTTATTTGTGACAGTGATACCCTTTAGACGAGGGATCTTCAAAAAGTTTCCGCACTTTAATATCTTTGTTGGAAATGGTGAGAGTGGGAGGAGTAGTAATTGTAGTAATTGGTCGTGTCTGAGAGACTGAGAGAGATCTTATAGTCCTGATTTAGCACCATCTGATTTCCACTTTTTTGGACCTCTCAAAGAAGCTTTAAGGGGAAGAAGATTTTCATGTGAGGATGATGTGAAAGCAGCGATGCATCAGTGGCTCAACCAAAACCATTTTTTGCTGATGGCATTAAAAAGTTGGTACGATGCTGGGAAAAATGCTGTCATGAAAAGTGATGTCATTTGTTTTTGAAATTCTTAATAAATAGAGTTAAAAAAAGTGGCAAAACTTTTTGAAGAACCCTCGTTTATATACAGTATATTTATACATACTTTTTACATATATATGTATATATTAGCTTTGGGCTCTGTTCTGGGCTTCTTATTTTTTCCCATAAGAATGTATGGGAAACCTGTTAATGCTTTCCATGGTCCTGTAGACTTGCATATATTTTATATAGGGCAGTTGTAGCCTAGTGGTTAAGGTACTGGACTTGTAATCCAAAGGTTTCTGGTTCAAGCCCCACTACTGCCAGGTTGCCACTTGACGAAGGCTCTTAAGCCTCAATTGCTTTGACAGTATACTGTCACAGTACTGTTAGTCGCTTTGGATAAAAGCGTCTGCTAAATGCAGAAAATGTAAATGTAATGTAAATGTATTTTAGGCTTATGTAATGGAGTTGTTTTTGACACTTATACACTAAAAATAACATATAAAATCACTAAAATAAAAAGCTGATTCTTACAATTTCTCAGAACCCTGAGCTGTAACACAAGTTTAAAAGTGAAACAGTGAGGAAAATCCACCTAAACACAGATACATGTAAATGCTTTCAGAGTGAATCTGATGGTTATTCCACACAAATGCAGTTTCGTCTCATATGCACACTTTGATGGCATATTACCATACCGCTCAAGCCAAGCGCTGAACAAAGCAACTGTTCATTGTTCATTTAAAATTAAATAAATAAATTTTTTTAAAAAGGGGCTTGAGTTTTAAAGACTTTGAGTTTAGGGGACGTTGAGTTACAAGGTACCACTGTAATTCCTTAAATAAATCTTATTGTGGATAATATTTCTAGCAATAGGACTAAATGAGTTAATCATAACTGAGCACACTGAATGTTGCATGTTTCAGTTTCTAAATTTAAAGAAAATTCTTCTTATAATGGTAAACATATGAACATGCTGATCATGCTGGTTTCATTAATAAGGGAAACGGGAAATTGTGGGACTTTTTGGTTGTAGCATCATCTTGATGATGTTTTGCTGTGTGTCACTTTTAGGCAGTACTACAGATCATGTAAGACGGGGAATATGGACAGCGCTTTATCTGTATGGTTCCTGTTATTGTGGCTGGCAGGAGACTTGTGTAATCTCATCGGCTCTCAATTGGCTGATCAGCTACCTTTGCAGGTGGGGTACAGACATGTTTTTGTCAATATTGTTTTGGGTCTTTTAGAGACATTGACAGGTCAGCACATTCACTATTTGAAGTTGTTATCTTTCTGATTATTTTCTTGTTTCCTCTTACAGAAGTACACTGCAGCGTACTACGTTCTGGCTGACTTTTTAATGCTGAGCCTGTATTTTTACTATAAAATGAGAAACAGAATGGAAAACAGTAAGTATTGCAGATTAATTTTTGCTATGTGATTAAAAGTCAGTTGACTAATCAGAAAGTTATCCTTATCTTTATCCTGCTTAGGACTGTAGTGGGTCCAGTTTTCCCAGAATCACTGGGTGCAATGCAGTAACACACACATGACAGGAACTGATAAAATATTAAAGACATAACAAAGGCTAGTGCTTCAAATCTCAGTGGTGCAATCAGATGGCCGGCATCTACACAGACATGATTGTTTAAGGGGGCGGGTATGACCGAATGCAATTGATTAATTGGTGTCCTGGCCATGGTATTCTTGTCTCGCACCCAGTGTTTCTCTGTGGAGCTGGATCCACTGCAATCCTGACCAGGATAAAGCAGTTGATAAAACAACTATAACAAAGGCAACTTTAACAAAGCCAAAAACAGACTATAACAAAGCCTGAAGTCCTTCATTTTTAGTGAGACAGCAACTGTTTGCTTGTGGTAGAAGAAAATGTAATTTACTGCTTTAAATTTATCAGTGTGGATTTATCAGTGTTATCAGCGGACAGAAACAGTAGTTAGACAATATGTTCTCTTAAATCACCATGGTGTTCCTCAGACCACACAATACCATACTAAATAAAGCGTATAATCAGTACACCATAAGCAGTGTCATTACAGCATTATGCAATATGAGCTTAGCACATCATTGTTTACACACCTGGTACAGTTGGTAGTTCAAGTTTCAGAAGAAATCATCTGAACATGATTTTTTCCTGGGTTTGGGGAAACTGCCAGTCTCTAATCATTATCGAAAAGCAGTAATTAAACGATGTTATTTTTAAAACCTTGGTGAACTAATTCTTTGTAATAACTGCATACATTAATACTGCTTGTCCACTGGGGTTTGTTTAATTCACTATTTGTTTAGTCCTTGAAATTTTTCCTGTTTTTTAATCCTTGTCGCTGGGCGGCACAGTGGCTCAGTGGGTAGCACTCTCGCCTCACAGTAAGAAGGTTCGATCCCCAGGGGGAGCGGTCCGGGTCCTTTCTGTGTGGAGTTTGCATGTTCTCACCGTGTCTGTGTGGGTTTCCTTCGGGAGCTCCGGTTTCCTTCCACAGTCCAAAAACATGCAAGTGAGGTGAATTTGAGATACAAAATTGTCCATGACTGTGTTTGACATAAAAAAAAACTTGATGATTAATCAAGTGTAATGAAATGTAACCAAAGAGTGTAAAACATGATGTTAAAATCCTAATAAATAAATAAATAATAAATAATCCTTGTTGCCAAAGAAATGTTGCCAAGTACGTTTTAAGGCAGTGCAGTTAGTATCAAGTTGTAAAGGATTTTGCCTTAATACAGTATATGAACTATCTGTTAAACTATGATTAATCTGATTACCAGCTTATTATTATGAATGTCATTGTATACTATTATTTATTAGGTTTTTACTGTCACGTTTTACACACTTTGGTTACATTCATGACAGGACAGGTAGTTACTGGTTACACAAGATTCATCAGTCTTTTAATGTCAAACACAGTCATGGACAATTTTGTATTTCCAATTCACCTCACTTGCATGGACTGGGAGAAAACTGGAGCTCCCGGAGGAAGCCCTCAAAGACACATGCACATACGCAAACTCCACACAAAAAGGACCCACCTGGGATTAAACCCAGGACCTTCTTGCTGTGAGGCGACAGTGCTACCCACGACAGTGTCATATGATTTTAGTTTCATATTTTTCTTGATAGCTTTGTGTGCAGCTGCTCATTTCATAGGCAAGCCCAAGGAATAAATACAACCAATAAGAGGAGGGAAAAGCTTATAGTATGGGCTTATAAAAAGAATAAAATATTAGGAACACATAACAGACATTACAGAAACACTTACCTAAAATTGCTGTATAAAATGAGAATATTTAAACTCTTATAAGACAGCAGGGAGAATGCCTGTGCAACATTGCATTGATGCAAAAATGTGCTTACATCTGGGTGTCAGAAACAGGGCCATGCCAGGGCAACACCATGAAGTCGACAAATATATTAAAACAATGTAAAGACACAGCACAAAAACAGCTAGGATGTCACAGAATCGATCACTAGAAGTGATAGAAGTGAAAGCATTTTGTGTAGTTGTGCATGTCTGCATTGTGAAATGGGTACTACTATTTATTTTAATGGTGATACATAAAGTCATCAGCCTTCCTACACAGTATAAAAAATCTCTGGTACAATAATTGCTCTATCTATTTTACAAAAGGCTCTTAAATCTAGATCTCCCTATGTGCTGATAAATTAAAGTTCTGGTTTTTTCTGCTCTGTCTGTGAAGGTAGAACGGTGCTGAATGCAGTGGGAGTGTTGTATGTGCTCGGGATGTTTTCATCTCAGACGCAGTTCCCCATCTCCCCTGTACAAACGGACACTGCCTCAGGCTTTAGAGGTCGGACTCTGCTCGCTGTGGATCAGCTGGGTTCAATTCAGGTAATCAGAACAACTCTTTCTTTCTATGGATGGTGTTTTTCTACACAGCAAAGTACAAACCCCATTTCCGAAATCTAGTATTTTGTAAATAAAAAATATTTAGAATTTGGGACACGGCTGGTGTTGATTCAAGACAATATATACATGTCGATCTTGTCCATGTCTGGCTCGCCAACAATCTACATTTTGTAGTGCTGTACCTTCCACCATATTCTCCATTTCCAAATCCTATAGAGGAATTATTTTCCTCACGGTGGTGGAAACTGTATGCAGACCCACAAGCGTGGATGGATCCACCATGCCAGGGCTGTTTTTCCCTGCTGTTTGGCCAAGGAGAACATCACAGCCGTTGTGAATGAGGTCCTCTGGCCTGACCAGGATCCGAATGGATCAGCAGGGACGCAGAGTGATCTACAGTGGTAGCTTGTAACTCGATGTCCCCTAAACTTGAAATCTTTGAAATTTGACGCACTCCGTGGAGACATTTGTACCTGTAAATTTCCCTTATATTCGACACCTTTAAAATTTGTTTAGCGCTTGACTTGAGCGATGCAGTAAAACGTCATCAAAGTGTGCGTATGAGACAGAAATACATCTGAGTGGAATAACAGTCAAATTCACTTCACAAGTGTTCAAGCGTTCACATACATCTATGTTTAGCTGTATTTAGCTGTTTCACTTTTAAACTTGTGTTATAGCTCGGGGTGCTGAGAAATTGTGAGAGTCAGCTGTTGCAACGTGGATTAATGTACTAAAAGAATGACGTAGGAACACTAAACCTCTCTTAATTATTACTGCTCATAAGTTCTCTCCACTATTGAAATTCCTCACTCTTAATGTGATGTATTTTTTGATTGATTTTTAACTGTTTTCCAATTATATTTCAGTGTTTTTATATGATATTTGTGTTATTTTCAGTGTATAAGTGTCAAAACCAACTCCATTATTCTACATTAGCCTAAAATCTATGCAGTTTTATGGGACAATGAAACGCATTACCAGGTTTCCCATACATCCTTATTGGAAAAAATACCTTGAAACTCAACACCTTTTAAACTCAATGCCACTCCCAGAACCAATTGACGTCGAGTTTCAAGGTACCACTGTATTTCATTGCATTGTTCAATTTTTCCAGTTCAGCTGAACACGTCTTGTAGTAACATACGTCCTGTTTCTCAACATACTTACATAGGTGACATTTACTATTTTTTGAGTTTTGGTACATACTACATAAATAGGTAATATTGTGTTGCATATACATGTAGTAGTGGGACAAAATACCCTATACTTTACCAAAGTGAGAAGCAGGAAGCTTGCATTTACATGAACACTTTTGATTCTAGTGTTATGATTTTATCACATCAGTGTTGATTTGATGCTCTGTAAGAGATAAGCACATGATAGCTGGGTGTATTGTTTTGGTGGAAGGAATCAGTTTGGAGAGGAGAGAACACATGTTTGAGTGCTGTTTCATTTTGTAAGAGATGTTTGAAGTTTTATTAAAGTATTGTGTTTAGAGTTTTAAGAAATTAAACAGGGCAGGGCAGCTGTAGCCTAGTGGATAAGCTACTGGACTAGTAATCGAAAGGTCACTGGTTCAAGCCCCACCACTGCCAGGTTGTCACTGTTGGGCCCTTGAGCAAGGCCCTTAAGATTCAACTGCTTAGACTATATACTGTCACAGTCGCTTTGGATAAAAGCATCTGCTAAATGCTGAAAATGTAAATGTTAAGCCACTGTCTTTGGAAATGGCTTTAAATGTATGGGAAAACTGTAACTGAGGTAATTTTCTGAATAACTGAGGCGTTTCATGCAGTAAATGAGTGTGATGTTGACACAACACAGATTGTGCTCTTGAACCTAGAACACATGCTCCTTCAAGCTTATCCCATCATGCCTTTGGTGTTCAACTGGGCTTAGCAAATGTAGCGTGCAGAGAGTCGGGTCAGTTACTGTAATGTCAGCACTGACTCAGTTTCAGGTTTTGGTCCCTAATTTGGTATCATACAGAAAATAAAAGGACAAGAATGAAGCATTTTAGCACTGGAACTGTTGTAGTCCCTGTTACAACTTATACTTTAAAGCTGAATTAAAAATATATATATATATTTGGACTATTATGTAGTTGTATGCGTTACAGAAATTATCAGATTAGATTTTTAATTTCATTAATTTAATCTTCAAAGTGACGCAAAATCTAATACTATGTTGCTTATGTCACACAAGTAAAAATATTACAAAATTAGTTAGTTACTGAATATGGTAAATGTTGCACTAGGTTGGTGCAGCGGTCTAGCACAGTTATGCTATTGACTGGCTAGGCATCTACACAGACATGATTGGCTATGTCTGGGGATTGGGGTGAAGCCTTGTAATAAAGCCCTAAAATTAATTACATTGATTTAAAATAAATAAACAATTGGTAAACGAGTGAAAGTATGAGTGAACAATATGGTTTGTTTATGAACCTATTTATTTATTTATTAGGATTTTAACGTCATGTTTTACATGAAATTTCGATTACATTCAGGACAGGACAGGTTAGTTAGTTAGACTCGATACACAGGATTAATCAGTTCAAGTTTAATGTCAAACACAGTCATGGACAATTTTGTATCTCCAATTCACCTCACTTGCATGTCTTTGGACTGTGGGAGGAAACGGGAGCTCCCGGAGGAAACCCATACAGAACGTCTGTGAATTGAACCCAGGACCTTCTTGCTGTGAGGCAACAGTGCTACCGAATGAGCCACCATGCCTTTTTGAGCTGTTTTGAGGCCAATACTGATGTGTGATCGATTCATTGTCAGTTTTTAATTTTAATTAGGTTGGTCCCTGTGTCTGTGTGGGTTTCCTCCGGGAGCTCTGGTTTCCTCCCAATGTCCAAAGACATATAAATTAAGTGAACTAAAGGCAGCCAGAAGTAAGGCTATGATCTTCAGTCCTGCCTGGTCTTTAACATTTACTGTATTGATCTTTTGTGCTTTTCAGGCTTTCAGCACTAAGGAGATCATTGGCTTTGTAATTGGCTCAGCTTCCTCTGTGCTCTACCTCTGCTCCAGACTACCACAGATCTACACCAATGTAAGTCAGACTTCGAATCATCTAGAAACTGATTAAACTAGAAACAAATTGTTTACAGATGTTTGAATACACATCTATCTTTTGTGCTATAGTAATGCAACTGGGAGAAGCACAAATTATTCTTTTAAATGATTCTTACTACACAGTCGAGTTACATTATTATGACCACCAGCTAATTTCCAGAGTAACCGCCGTGTGCAGCAAGGACAGCAGCTAGACGGGCTGGGAGTAACTCAGTAAGGTTCTGGTAGGTTGTCACAGGTATCTGGAGCCGTGCTGACTGCAGTGCATCCCACAGCTGCTGGAGGGTGTGTGGGAGGTTTCATAGAGCGAACACGACGATAGAGGTGGTCCCACAGATGCTCAATTGGGTTTAAGTCTGGGAAATTAGGGGGCCATGGTAGTTCTTGGAAGTCCGGGTCAGTCTCTTCCAACCAGTGTTGGACATTTCTAGTTGTGTGACATGTCGCATTGTCTTGTTGGAAGATCCCATCTGCCCCAGGGAAGACAATTTTACCCATGACAGCAATCAGGGATATGTGTGCAGACAGCCTATTGCACACCTTATATACCCACCAAGCAAGCTCACGAAACATGACTTCCTTCATGAGCTATGAGCTGCCGCCATCAAAAGTAGAAAGTGGTCATAATAATGTGACTCGACTGTGTATAAATATGGCATTACTGCATACCTGCAAAGAAAACACTATATAATATTAAGTTTACAGTCACTGTCACCATTTGCTGCTTTAGTAAGTTCACTATCAGTGTGAACTATCAGATTGAGTGTAAATACTTTAGTTGTATGTATGTGTGTTACTGTTGGGGCCATGCTGGACTGGTGCACTATGTTATGAGTGGCACAAATGGCATCTCACACCTTATCTCTCCTCTTCCTGTCTTTAAAGTTTCGAAGAAAGTCAACGGAGGGTGTGTCCTTTTTTCTGTTTGCACTGGTAATTCTGGGTAATGTCACATACGGGCTGAGTGTGCTGCTGAAGAACCCAGAGCGAGGGCAGGGCGAGGGCAGCTACATTATACATCACCTGCCGTGGCTCATCGGCAGCCTGGGAACACTCTCGCTTGACCTTGTTGTATCCTTTTGAGCAAAATAAGAGACATGACATGAATATTTTTTACCCTAGTTTTGGGGTGTCCTTGGGAAATTGGTTTGTTACCTCTATACATCTTTGGTCCCTGAAGTAATTGCTCCACTACCCAAGAGAAGAATCAAACTCACTATCTTTAATTTTATTGGATAGAGGCATGTCATATGGTTATACAGTGGTACCTTATAACTTGACGTCCCCTTAATTCAAAATCTTTGAAACTCAACGCCCTTCATCGAGAAATTTGTACCCTTAAACACGACATTTCAAAAATATGAGACGAATCTGCATTTGTGTGGAATAACCATCAAATTCACTCTAAAAGCTCCACATGTATCTGTGTTCAGCTGATTTTTCCTCCTGTTTCACTTTTAAACTTGTGTTATAGCTCGAGGTGCTGAGAAATCATGAGAATCAGCTTTTCCGAGTCTAAAACGCTTAGCATTAAAAAAAGCTTAATAAGACTTACTTAATGTATTAAAAGAACGACACAGGAACACTAAACCTCTCTTAATTATTACTGCTCATAAGTTCTCTCCACTAATAAAATCCCTTGCTCGTTGTTTCAGTACGATAAGTCACGTTAAGCTTTGTTTACATTGTGTTAAAAACATCCCCATTATTTTTACATTTTCCTAAAATATATGTAGTTATATGGAACGCATTAACTGGTTTCACATACATCCTTATGTAAAAAAAAACAAAAAACTTTTAAACTTGACGCCACTCCCAGAACCAATTGACGTTGTTTTGAGGTACCACTGTGTATATATATATATATATATATATATATATATATATATATATATATATATATATATATATATATATATATATAAATTCAGCTTGGAAGGAGCATTGTAATAACCAAATAGTGGTTTGTTTCTTTTGGTTTTGTAAAGGGATGTCTATAAACATCATGGCGTGCTTACTTAACATATAAAACTTT
This sequence comes from Trichomycterus rosablanca, assembly GCF_030014385.1. Taxonomy (NCBI): domain Eukaryota; kingdom Metazoa; phylum Chordata; class Actinopteri; order Siluriformes; family Trichomycteridae; genus Trichomycterus; species Trichomycterus rosablanca. Next base: position 21,245,041 of record NC_085994.1, read on the forward strand.
GCATCCTGCCTTTGCAGCTATAACAGACTATAATCATCCGTAAAGGCTTTCAACCAGATTTCAGTGTGTATGTGTGAAAATGTGTGCCAGCAGAGCATTTGTGAAGTCATAAATGTTAGATAAAAGGCCTGGCTTGCAATCGACATTTTAGTTCATTCCAGATCAGTTGCTGCAGTCTGCTTCACATTATCCCATCTGCCTCAAGGTTTAACTGTTCATTCTGCAGAGCCTTTTGGTTCTGGTTCTTAGGAATGGTGACTAATTTTACAGAGCCTTTTAATTGGCCTAAACTAGTCTGGCAATTCTTCTTTTCCCTCTGTCATTACCTAGATGTTTAATGTAAACATGAACTAAAGATCTTGATCCTTGGTTGTATTGTCTGTATGCATTGCAATGCTGGCGCATACATTATATGAGCAAGAGTCCAAGTGTTCACAATAATACAAAGTTTAAGGGTTATTAAAGGCACTTTTAACAGAGGGGAAAAAATCTACAAACACAGAAAAGCACAGTATTAATAAAAAAGAAGGAAAATACTGATGGAATAGGAGAACTAGTTCCATCGTTTTCAGTCAGCTGAACCCAGTGTTTACTGTTATCAAGCTATTTAGAATATGGACACTTCCATCTCATATTTATGTAGACACATTTTTCACCATTGTGAATTGGCCAGATGTCAGATAAAGAAAATAATTGTTAATCTAAACTTGAAAGTGGAACAGCTGCCATAGATGGACTGGCTTTGAGTGACTGGCTTTGGGATCCCGTACACCATCAAGTGGCAGAGACACCAACTAACCATAGACATTGTTGCCACGTTTGCAAATTTCAGCCCAGTTTTGAATTTTGCACTTAAACAAATCGACATGCGACATTCGCATCTTCAAAAGTTTGCAAGCTGAAGGTTTGTATGTAGAGGACTAATTGTATAGATGTTGTGTGTGATCTGATGTACCCATCAAATTGCATTTAATCTCGAAATCACTAATCATGTGATTCCTTTTGGATGTTCCTGTTAGGAGTTGTCACATGGATCTTTTGTCCGCATAGTCTTACACTGGATGCCCTTTCTCATCCACATACATAATCGCTGGGCTCTCAAACCAGTTTAAATGTTGGTTTGTTCTTAAGCACTTTGCTAGTTTGCAGGAATCAGAACCAGCACGTCATTGGTTGGAAAGGGATATGATAAGTGTCCCACCAATGGCTGGATTCACTTAATGACGTACTTTCTGTGTTTGTGAGCGCAGTCAGGGACTGGACCCCTGGGAACTCGGGCACTAGCATGGCTCTTACTATTATGCCACACTAGCTCACATCTCTCAGTCTCAATAAACAATAATGTAGTTTAAATGCCTTAACAGCCGGCATGGTGGCTCAGTGGGTAGCTCTGTTGTCTCACAGCAAGAAGGTCCAGGGTTTGATCCTCAGGTGGACCTGTCCGGGTCCTTTCTGTGTGGAGTTTGCATGTTCTCCCCGTGTCTGCGTGGGTTTCCCCCGGGAACTCTGGTTTTCTCCCACAGTCCAAAGACGTGCAAGTGAGGTGAATTGGCGATACAAAATTGTCCATGACTGTGTTTGATATTAAACTTGTGAACTGATGAATCTTGTGTAACAATTAACTACCTGTTCTGTCATGAATGTAACCAAAGTGTGTAAAACATGACTGACATTACATCCTAATAAATAAATAACTGACCAAATCTGGTGATTAAACAGGATAGAGCATGAGCTTGTTAACAGTTCCAAAAGTGATGATTTTTTTTGTTGTGCTACCAGAACAATGTTGCAAATATAAATATGGCACTTGATTACTGATGTATGTCAGTCTTCTTTTAGATGTTTCATTTATTAGTTGATCTTAGTGTGTGTGCGTGCGTGCGTGCGTGCGTGCGTGTGTGTGAGAGAGAGAGAGAGAGAGGGAAAGTGAGAGAGCATGAAAGATTTCATCAATATTTGCCTTGACTGCTCTTGCTCAGATATCTGTGCAGTTTATGATGTACAGGAAGTCTACACAAAATATCCTGAACAGAGACCGTGATGAGACCACAGCTCTTCTGCAAGACTGAGTTTTCAGCCTCCTTGGGGACACGCAAAAGCGACAAAGCATTCAGGATGCTCTACACATTCTCACATTCCCCAGGCTCGAGCATTATGGACTTGCTGTAGCATGTGATTTTTTTTTTTTCTTTTATTCATAATAGTTTTATATTATTAGTGGAATTTGTACAGGATAGCGTTTTAGATTTAGATTTAATCGCCAAATACGACTTAAAAGTAGTTTCTTTGACTTTCAATACAAAAATATATATTTTCTACATACATTATTAAGCATAAAAACTTTTGTAGCCCTTAGTTTATTTAAATTTGCACAGTTGGTTCAAAATGGTGCAATAAGTTTCTGTTAAAATATCTGTGCCTTCACATTGTCACTTGTACAGAGTTCAAGATCACATGTTTTGTTTACAGGGTTTAGTTTTATGAACGCTGCTTTCCTGTGTTGTATTATAAAAAAGGGACTGTAACATTTTAGTTTTTTTTAATAGAAGGAAAGGCTGCCTTCTGTCAGCTTTAAAGTAAATTAGATTGCACAGCCTTTTATATAAAGGAACAGACAATATGACTGTTTTCCTTCAAGGGCATGTTTTCTAATCACTAAATGTAAAGTTTACTTTTATTATTGATCATGTATTTTATTTGTATGAATTAGGCTTTTATTAATTTAAAAAAAATATACATTTTACTCTTTTTAATAATACTCTTAGTATGGGCGGCCAGGTGGCACAGTGGGATATTCCGCTAGCACACTAGTGCAGAGATTCTGAACTCGAGGTCTTCAAACGCTGGGTAAGGACCCTGTTTGGCGGATAGAGGTGCCTGTGCAGAACGCATGGGTGGAATAGGGTTCCGTTACGGGCTGTGCGCAGGTCAGCTGAGGCGTGAGCAGCAATATACCCACCTCGACTGCAATCAGGAATCCCCCAGCAGTGGAAGACAAATTGACTACGCTAAATTGGGAGGAAAATGGATGCATAAAATGCATGAATAAAATAGAAAAATAATAATAATACTCTTAGTATTATTTAATACACAGATAGTTTTAAATAGTGCAAGATTGGTGCGTTCACCTGAACACTCATGCAGTGTTTAATAGCACGCTGATTTTGTTTACACACTTTAGTTTTAAGAATACTTGAGTTGTTTTTTAAGGGAACATATTACTATCATATTTAATTTTTTTTGTAGGTTTTTTGGCAAACACTTTAATCCAAAGCAACTAACAACTGACAGAATAAAAATGAACTGAGGGTTATTATATAAATAGTTCATGTCCTTAATTAATGGTCTGCTCAACCATTTGGTTGAGCTTACTGTGCGTCTAAATCAGAGGTGGGCAATTAAATTTTCCAAGGGGCCACATAAGGAACTGGGACTGTTGTGGAGGGCCGGACTTATAGCTTGAACTCTGCTCAATGTAAATTTTTTTATAAATTGTACAGTTGTGATAAGCCGTTACTTTTAAGAGTAGATGATACAATCAGGCAATGAAAATGAGAAGCAGACAGAGTAAAAACATCAGCATTATTTCACTATTTAAGCAACTTTCTCGAAAACAGATGTGAATGAAATGTGCAGGTTTTTAAATTGACTTTACACAATGTGCAATTGCTATTTAGTTTGGGGTCTAATTACCTTTTGTTATTGTTAAATAACTTTGTTATTGTTGGATATTCTTTTTGGAAATCACGAAACAGCCTGACTGCTCCAGTTCTGGATGTGTAAAACTTAATAAAAAGTACCTTGTTGCTTTTGCAGTCTCTCTCTCTCTCTCTCTCTCTCTCTCTCTCTCTCTCTCTCTCTCTCTCTCTCTCTCTCTCTCTCTCTCTCTCTCTCTCTCTCTCTCTCTCTCTCTCTCTCAAAGCTAGTAAAGCTAGTAAAGCTTTAGATGTAAACTAAGTGACTGCAACAGTCAAGTTCTTCTATTTCTCTGTGTGTTTAGTACCTTAATGGCTATTTACAGTAGTGTTCAAAAAATAGCAGTGATTTTAAAAAAGTGAATAAAGCACAAAATCATTATAATAACTTTTATTTCCATAAATGCAAATGCACTGAAAATACTACACTTTTAATTCTAAATCAAAACATTAACAACATTTAGCCAGTTTGTGTTCATCCTTTACAGAAAGTTAAGAAAAATGAATATTAGGCTGTTCAAAAAAATAGCAGTGCCAGCATTTTTCTTTAAAAACTCAAAAAATGTATCTATAAACTGAAAATGTTTGAGGTTTCACTTTACTTTAAATTACTGAACTAATATTTAGTGGCATAACAATTGTTTCCGAGATCTGTGTTGCATGGAGTCGACCAACTTCTGGCACCTCTGAACAGGTATTCCAGTCCAGGATGATTAGACTACATTCCACAGTTCTTCTGCAATTTTGGGTTTTGCCTAAAAAAAAACACGTTTCAGACGTCAGCCCACAAGTTCTCTCTGGGATTGAAGTCAGGGGATTGGGCTGGTCACTCTATTACCTTAGTCTTGTTTGTCTGTAACCAAGATGTTTTGGGTCATTGTCATGTTAAAACACCCATTTTAAGGGCATTTCTTCTTCGACATAGGGCAACATGATCTCCTCAAGTATTCTGATATATTTAAACTGATCCATGATCCCTCGTATGTGATAAATAGGCGTAACACCATGGTATGAAAAACATCCTCATATCATAGTTTTGTACCACCATGCTTTACTGTCTTCACAGTGAACTTGGGCTTGAATTCAGTGCTCGAGGGTCATCTGACATACTGTCTATGGCCACTTGACCCAAAAAGAACAATTTAGCTTTCACCAGTCCACAAAATGTTGAGCCATTTCTCTTTGGACCAGTCAATGTGTTCTTTGGGAAATTTGAACCCATTCAGGACATGTCTTTATCTTAACAACGGGACTTTGCAAGGAGTTCTTGCTGGTAAATTGGCTTCACTTAATCATCTTCTGTACTCACTGGGAACTTCAGATGTTTCTTGATCTTTCTGGAGGTGATCACTGGCTGAACCTTTGCCATTCTGGCTATTCTTTGATCCATTCAAACAGTAGTTCCACGCTTCCTTCTGCATCTTTCAGGTTTTGGTTGTCACTTTAAGGCATTTGAGATCATTTTAGCTGAGCAGCCTATCATTTGCTGCACTTCTCTGTATGTTTTTCCCTCTAAAATCAACTTTTTAATCAAAGTACGCTGTTCGTACTGGAACAACCCATTTTACCCAGTATTTCAGAAGGAAATGCGCTATGACCAATCTGTGCAACATTTGCCCCCCTCCTACCTTAAATAAGGGCCAAAATTGACACCCATTCTTCTGCAAAATGAATGACTTCACCAATTGAAGTCACTGCTATTATTTTGAACAACCCCCTTTCAATCAATGCTTCGATTACTCAGAATGAACGGCATGCATGTCCTAATTGTTGGGTTTGTTTTGTTTTCAATACTCTACTACACTTTCAAGTAAATTTTTTGCTATGTAGAAATTGCATTTCTACTAAAAACATTGATTTATCAAGTTAATGGTGTTGGACTGCTATTTTTTTGAACACCACTGTAAACCCTAGATTTAAATTGTGATCCTTAAACAGCTTTACATCAGACTTCACAAAATAAATTCTTAGTAGTCCATGTCTTGTTAAAAACTCGACCGTCTCTATCAATCGTACTCAGTTCTGTTTGCCAACACATTACGGTAAAGCTGGATTCACTCGAACACTCGTACAGTGGTGTTAAAAAAAATAGCAGTCCAACACCATTAACCTGATAAATCACTGTTTTTAGTAGAAATGCTATTTCTACATAGCAAATAATTTACTTGAAAGTGTAGTAGAGTATTGAAAACAAAACAAACCCAACAATTAGGACATGCATGCTGCTCATTCTGAGTAATCGAAGCATTGATTGAAAGGGGGTTGTTCAAAATAATAGCAGTGAGGAGTTCAATTGGTGAAGTCATTCATTCTGCAGAAGAATGGGTGTCAATTTTGGCCCTTATTTAAGGTAGGAGGGGGGCAAATGTTGCACAGGTTGGTCATACACATTTCCTTCTGAAATACTGGGTAAAATGGGTTGTTCCAGACATTGTTCTGATGAACAGCGTACTTTGATTAAAAAGTTGATTTTAGAGGGAAAAAACATACAGAGAAGTGCAGCAAATTATTGGCTGCTCAGCTAAAATGATCTCAAATGCCTAGAAGTGACAACCAAAACCTGAAAGACGCAGAAGGAAGCGTGGAACTACTGTTCGAAAGGATCAAAGAATAGCCAAAATAGCAAAGGCTCAGCCAATGATCACCTCCAGAAAGATCAAGGAACATCTGAAGTTACCAGTGAGTACAGAAGATGATTAAGTGAAGCCAATTTACCAGCAAGAACTTCTTGGAAAGTCACATTGTTAAGAAAAAGACATGTCCTGAATGGGGTAAAATTTGCCAAGGAACACACTGACTGGTCCAAAGAGAAATGGCTCAAAATTTTGTTGACTGGTGAAAGCTAAATTGTTCTTTTTGGGTCTAGTGGCCGTAGACAGTATGTCAGACGACCCCTGAGCACTGAATTCAAGCCAAAGTTCACTGTGAAGACAGTAAAGCATGGTGGTACAAAATTATGATATGGGGATGTTTTTCATATCATGGTGTTACGTCTATTTATCACATACGAGGGATCATGGATCAGATTAAATATATCAGAACACTTGAGGAGATCATGTTGCCCTATGTCGAAAAAGAAATATCCTTAAAATGGGTGTTTCAACATGACAATGACCCAAAACATCTTGATTACAGACAAACAAGATTGAGGTAATAGAGTGACCAGCCCAATCCCCTGACTTCAATCCCATAGAGAACTTGTGGGCTGACGTCTGAAACATGTTTTTTTGAGGCAAAACCCAAAAATGCAGAAGAACTGTGGAATGTAGTCTAATCATCCTGGACTGGAATACCTGTTCAGAGGTGCCAGAAGTTGGGCGACTCCATGCAACACAGATCTTAGAAACAATTGTTTTGCCACTAAATATTAGTTCAGTAATTTAAAGTAAAGTGAAACCTCAAACATTTTCAGTTTATATATACATTTTTTGAGTTTTTAAAGAAAAATGCTGGCACTGCTATTTTTTTTTAACAGCCCAATATTCATTTTTCTTAACTTTCTGTAAAGGATTAACACAAACTGGCTAAATTTTGTTAATGTTTCGATTTAGAATTGAAAGTATAGTATTTTCAGTGCATTTGCATTTATGGCAATAAAAGTTATTATAATGATTTTGTGCTTTTTTGCATTTTTAAAATCACTGCTATTTTTTTTGAACACCACTGTACATAGAAACTTAAGTAAATTTAAAGAAATAGTGTTTCTGTCAAAATAAAATAATCCTGTTGTATTACATGTGTGATGTACATTTATTTACCTCATGTGGGCTGGTTGGGGACAGTCAAAGGGTCGGATGTGGCCTGCGGGCTGTACAATGCCCAGGTTTGGTCTAAATACTTGGGTAAAATTAAGCTGTATTTAAATAATTTTGTTTGGGCTTTATCTACTTCTTGGTTGACGTGTTAAACTCCAAAATATTGGTAGATGGTTTTAAGAAAACAGCCCTTCCAACATATATGTCAAATTGAAGCGAGCAGATGAAAAATCATCCATGAAAGTTGCATCATTTTTATGATCATCTTAACTGTTTGGTAGAGGCTCATTAAAAATACTGTGTGCACTAGTAAAAATATATTGTTTGTTGTTGGTATAGTCCTAAGAATTTTTTATTTTATCATTTTGGGTGGCATGGTGGCTCTGTTGCCTCACAGCACGAAGGTCCTGGGTTTGAATCCCAGGTGGAGCGGCCCGTGTTCTTTCTGTGTGGAGTTTGCACGTTCTCTCTGTGTCTGCGTGGGTTTCCCTGGGAGCTTTGGTTTCCTTCCACAGTCCAAAGACATGCAGTCAGGTCAATTGGAGATGCTAAATTGCCATAGTTGTGTATGTGTGTTTGCCCTGTGATGGACTGGCGACCTGTCCAGGGTGTTTCCTGCATTTCGCCCAGTGAATCTGACCCAGTGCGACCCTGAATCGAATAAAGCGGTGGTAAAACAATGAATTAATTAATGTTATAATTACTTTGGAATGATATTAAGGGCTGTATTGTTTGATTCACTAAAGATCTATCGCAGTTCAGCATTGCTTAAGTTGTACTTGTAGTTTAATAATCTACACATTTCACAGTTAGAATTACTCCTCACTTAGGTGTTAATGCATCGCACCCTCTTCATACTGCGTATAGTACACACCATGACCGCCTCTGTCACCACGGAAGACATTAATGAAGAAAGTCCAACTTGTCATGACTCCCCTCGCGGTTCCATGTTGTTCCTGGAAACACAAGCGTTTGCCATTTCCCATTATTGCATGCGTCCCTGTCGTCAGTCTCCTGTGAGTTAGGAGAATCGGGGTGGAATCTGCGACCCTGAGAATGTCCCCCCCTGCCCCCTGTGTGAGCCCACCCATGTAGGAAGAGGGTCAGGACACTGTAGTGTTATCACTGAGTGTGCGGGATGGGATTGTGCAGTGACAGAGGGAGTGGGAGTGTAAATGTGTCGCTGAGATTGTGAAATGAGGGATGGACTGAGAGAGCAAAGCTGGCTTCTCCAGGCCCCAGGAAGAGTGCAAAGATACTGATGTCTCATTTATCATCAGCCTGAACGGGGGCTGTGTATAAATACCAAACTGCTGGGAATGTACTAATGAGTGAGCGCTCATTTAATTTCATCACTTTTCACTCTTTTACATTCATCTAGCTTATCTTCACTGGTTGTGGGGTATGAAGCTTCATTAACTGGAACTAGCAAATTTTGTATCCTGACTGGAATTTTCAAAAGACCAAAAGGTTGTCAATACTAATAAATCCTAATGATTCTCTGTTTTGATTTGATACAACATCATTTTAATGATTACCTGGATACAATCCAAAATAAAAATTAAAAAGTTGTGACAGTGTGGAAGTAAAAATAAAAGAGTCAAATAAAATAATGTGGTGTTTCTTACATTTACTTTGACTTGTATTTCAATGCAGACTGTATGAACCCAAATTATTTCATGTTTTGTCTGATCAATTTCATTTCACTTTTTAACATGCATCCATTCCGGGCAGCTGGGTAGCACTGTCATGTCACAGCAAGAAGGTCCTGGGTTCAATTCCCAGGTGATCCTTTTAGTTTGTTGACAAACTGGAGAACCTCTGCACATCTGTGCTCCTTAAAGACCTTTAAAAGATACTGCTTTTGGACCAAATTATGATTAGAGTCACCTATTAATTCACATTTTTATTTTATTGGGGTTGTACATGAAAAAAATATTTGCTGTGTAAATATTAGTAAAGGAGAAACAGCCTATAGCCTTCTACAACCCCAAATCAGAATCAGTTGGGACAGCATGGAAAATGCAAATAATAATAAAAAAAACCAGTTTCATACATTTACTTTGACTTTTATTTGATTGCAGACAGAGATGTTTCAAGTTTTATCTGCTCAATTTTATTTCATTTATTAATAAACATCCATTCCTGCATTTCAGGCCTGCAACACATTCCAAAAAAAAGTTGGGACAGTGAAGAATTTACCACTTTGTAATGTTGCCATTCCTTTTCACCACACTTAAAAGACGTTTTGGCACCGAGGATACCAAGTGATTTAGTGTTTCAGGGTTTTTTTTGTCCCATTCTTCCTGCAAACACGTCATTGTCACATTTTTATTTTAAAATTGTCCACACATTCTCTATTGGGGACAGGTCAGGACTGCAGGCAGGCCAGTCCAGTACCCGTACCCTCTTCTTCCGCAGCCGTGCCTTTGTAATGTGTGCAGCATGTGGTTTTGCATTGTCTTGTTGAAAAACGCATGGACGTCCCTGGAAAAGACGACGTCTTGAAGGCAGCACATGTTGCTCTAAGATCTCAGTGTACTTTACTGCATTAATGCTGCCATCACAGAAGTGTAAATGACCTTTGCCAAGGCCGCTGACACAGCCTCATACAGGAACATAATCATTTGTAACTTTGTAAGTTTGAGAATGTTATATAATTTTGTGATATGGTCTTTGTATTTCTATATTAGTAATAATGATTGACTACAGCTGCATCCATGGCCTTTCTGCTATATGTTTGACAAAATGAAAAAAAATATGAATGATCATGTTGCTATTTAAAACATGTATTTTTAAATGCTGATTTTTAGAAATGACTTCATTAGGAAAATTGTTATTAGGATTTTACAAGAAGACAAGATCATTCTATAACAAGTAAACAACACTTACATTCAAAAAGCTACAGGTTTACAGCAAACACCTTAAATGTCCCTGTCAGTACAATTCATTAATCGGTGAGTGAAACAGTTGTGATACTTTTAGACTTAATTCATAGGAAGATAAGAGCAGTCACTTGAAGTGAACAGTATTTGTTTCTGAATATTTTCCCCAAATTTTTGTTAATGTCATTGTTTATGTTTATAAATAAATTAGAGATGCATGAGTACCGATACTAGTATCGGGTATTTGTCCGATACCGCGCTCATTAACTCGTACTCGCAAACGAGGCTCCGATACCAAACATCCGATACCGCGTGCCTAGTGCACGTTGCTGCGTTAACGCAGGGATTTTCAACCTGTGGGGCGGCAGTGCGAGATTTTTTTACTTCTAAAACTAAAGCAATTCATTTTTCACCCACGGGAGACAGATTGAATTATTCTCACTGACCACGCTCACACGCACGTTTAATGTTATTTAGTTCCGTTTGAAAAAAACCCCCTTCAAAATAGAGCTAACAGCGAAGATAACCGGTTACAAAAGCAGCGACCGCTGTTATAGGACGTGTGTGTGTCTTTAATACTCTGTTCACAGTGTCGATACAAGTGATTCAGGAGTCGACTCATTTTAAGCGCCGCGTAAGTTTCTTTTCTCAGTCATCTCTCCGTGTTTACTGTTATGATGAATGATGCGGTTGTAAATAAACACCAACTACTACAGAACATTCTGTGTGACTCGCTTACATTATAAAGCTCAGGCTTAATTATACCGTTTATTACCACAGAGCGGGAGCCGACTCAGAGTCGTTTACTATTTACCGAGGTGAACCACGAACGTATGTGCTGATAGAATCGGCTCAGATGGGATCGGACTGTATTATCCTTTTAAAGTAAATATTTCAATCAGCAGAATCGCATCGCATGTATGATGTGCACAACGTTAATTACGTGCGTTTATTAATGAACGTTAACGTTAGCTTGTCAGAAGCTTTCTCAGTGATGTCTGTGCGGTGTTTTTTTTTTTTACAATTAGTGATGGCAACCCAAGCAACTGTTCCACTGCACTATTTTACACTAAAAACTACACTATTCCATAATGCTCCAGATTGCATCATTCTAAATAGGTATCGGTATTGGTATCGGCGAGTACAAAAATACATGTAGCTACTTGTACTCGTACTCGGTTGGGAAAAAATTGTATCGATGCATCCCTAAAATAAATACATAAGATCAAACCCAAGCTGCCAAGACCTATCTTGCAGTGCAACACCCACTCTACAAGTTGTGCAACCCCCGTTTCACTTCTCTTTATTTATTCCTCTTCAGAATTTTTAGTTATTCCTCTTGTAAGTTCACATATACAGTGGACCCTTGACTTATGAATTTAATTGGTTCCAAAGGGCTGTTCTTAAGTCAAAATATTTGTTAGTTAAACCTACATACAATTAATCCGTGCCAGTCCTCCCAAACCACCCCCTTACCTAACCTTTCTAATGTCTTAAATGGTCTTTTTTGTTATAAATACAAGTATATTTTCCCTTAAATCTTAAATTATAGAATAGACATTCCTGTAATAAACAATAATAAACAACAATACACAGTAGTACTGTACATAAAAACACATACATCACATTTCAGTACAGTACGTGTGCTGTACCATACACCATAATACATTTCCTTCTTTTTTTTTTTTTTTACAAAATGTACCTACCAGAAACAACAATAACTCTCATATTTCTTTATTATTTCCTTCTTTATTTCAGTAGTGTTGTATTTTGTAGGTGTAACTGCACGAAAGAAAGAATATTTTACTGAGCCGAATTCCTTCTTCTCTCTCACTCACTGTCCCCTCTGTCTGATACACAGTGACAGCTACTGGCAGGAGTAATTATACTACAACAAACAGTAATAGATTTGTTCATTTTCTCATCACTACACTTTTACAAAATATAAAGAAAACACCGAAAAAAACACCATCCACTGTAGAGTGAGAGAGAGACGGTCGGACTTGTTCGTGACGTCACGTGTTTCGCGAATTTCGGTTCGTAATCCAGAATTTGTTCAGACGTTAAGTTAAAAAAGATCATTCGTAACCCAAAATGTTCGTATGGTAAACTGTTCGTAACTCAAGGGTCTACTGTACTTTGGTAAAAAAAAAAAAAAAAAATATGTAAACATTTTTTCAAAAAGTTGGGACAGTGGCTATAATACAGTTTAGTTTTTCCTCTAGAGGTGTTACTAGGGTGTCATCTTTTGGGCATTTGAATTATTTGGGTGGGCAACAACAAAATGTTGCTTTTCCTAAATATGGTATGTTTGTTTGTTAATTAAGATTTTAATGTCATGTTTACACTTTGGTTACATGCATGACATTGACATTGCCAATTCTGTACATCCAATTCACCTCACTTATACGTCTTTGGACTGTGGGGGGAAAACAGAGCTTCTGGAGAAAATGTACACACAGCCCCTACAGAAAACATGCAAGCTTCACACAGAATGGACCCGGAACATTCCAGCTATGAATCAAATCCAGGACCTTCTTACTGTGATGTGACTACCCACCAAGTCATGTGCTGTCCATACATTGAGTAAGTAAACTAGGCTGTAGTTTCATTTTTAAAAAGGGGACAAAAGAAATACAATTACAGCATCCGATGATACAGAGCCACATATCCTAGCTAACTAAATAAAACTAATCATGTGATCCTTCTTTAAAATTGTTTTATACTGTATCTACACAATCCAACTCCAACAATTCAAGTGACTAGCAACAAATCAGCTATGAAGCTGCCTAGCTAGCTGGCTAATCACTAAACCAGTGGCCACCAAGTGAGCTGGTTACATAAAAGAAACACACAGCTTGGACCATCAGACTGTGGAAACGTGTATTGAGGTTAAACAAATCAACAAATGGGCTGCTCAGGTGGCGCAGCGGAAAAAACACACGCTTGAACCAGAGCTGGGATCTCGAATACATCGTATCGAATCTCAGCTCTGCCTACCGGCTAAGGCTGAGCGGCCACATGAACATTGCTTGGCCTGTTGTTCAGATATGGGTGGGACTAAGCCTGATGGGGTCTCTCTCCCATGACTGGTGCAATTACGACCTCTGCTGGCTGATTGATGGCGCCTGCACTGATAAAATGCATACGGCATGCAGCCCACGTGTCGGAGGGGGCTTGGGTTAGCTTCGTTCTTTTCAATCAGAGCAGGGATCGGCATTGGTGGAGAGGAAGCATGATGCAATCGGGCAATTGGACACACTAAAAAGGGAGAAAAATGGAAGAAAATGCATTAAAAGAATATATATATATATATATATATATATATATATATATACAGTATATATATATATATATATATATATATATATATATATACAGTATATATATATATATATATATATATTAATGCAGAAAAGTACACTAATATTTTAAAGCAACATATGCTGCCTTCAAGACGTCTTTTCCAGAAACATTTATGCATTTTCCAACAAGACAATGCAACACCACATGCTGCACACATTACAAAGACATGACTGTGAAAGAAGAGGGTACGGGTACTGGACTGGCCTGCCTGCAGTCCTGACTTGTCCTCAATAGAGAACGTGTGGAGCATTTTGAAATGAAAATGTGTACTTAACACATGTTAACATAAAGAATGGGACAAAATATCTCCTGACACACTTAATTACTTGGTATCCTCAGTGCCAAAACATCTTTTAAGTGTTGTAAGAATGCCAACATTACAAAGTGGTAAATGTTTTACAGTCCCAGCTTTTTTTGGATTGTGTTGCAGGCCTGAAATGCTGGAATGGATATATATTGTGGCATTTCACTCTTTTACTCATAGGAGGTAGCTCTTTATTAAAAATTGCCTTTAAATTGATTACAAAAGCAAGAGCAAGACCAGATCTGACGTAGCCAGACCACTTCCACTACTACTGAACAAACACAAAACAGACACACCACCTAACATGACACACCTCTCAAAAACGGTAACTTAACAGAAACAACATGAAAATGAACACAAAATGCACTATGCACTTCAGCATTTGGAGTATAACTATTTACATACAGACAAACCACTCTTTAACCACAAAACAAACTTTTTATCCTCTAAAAATGGGATCTTTTCTGCTCCAGTTGATGATGCACGTAGGGGAACGCACCCCCCTACCTTACTACAGTGGCGGATCAGCCGGTCGCCACAATATTAACAAATGAAATGTTCATACTGTCTGCAATGAAATAATAGTCAAACTAAATGTAAGAAACAGTCCCATTTTTTTTATATAGAGTTGTATCTTGTATTTGTACTATTTTAATTGAATATTGTTTTAAAATGATTTGCAAATGTGATTTTAAATATACAACGTTTTTGTGTACAAAATTCTATAATGTGATTAAAACCTACACTCTCGCCTTATGATGAGAGGAAATTTGTCCTGATTGTCTGACCATCCACACACATTTTATCCCAGCAAAATGTGTTAAGTTAGGTATCTTTTTCCTGATCTTGATAAAGAAAGCACTGTTCTATGTATTTTTTTGTTGCAGTCAACCTGGTCCTGTTTGCATTAGCACAAAAAGTCACCAATTGTAATCGTTCACTATCTATTTTACCACCACTTTATCCTGGTCAGGTTCATAGTGGGGCTGATTCACTGGGTGAGAGGTAGGAAACACCAGTCCATTACAGAGCAGACACACACACACACACACACATTTTAGGCAGTTTTTAGCAGCTCCAGTTAACTGCACTCGGAGGAAAACCACATGTATACACAGAGAACATGCAAAATCCACGCATAAAGGACTCTAAGTGTTCAGCCGGGAAATCAGTCCTAGGCCCTGCTTGTTGTGAGGTGACAGGACTACCCACTGCAACACTGTGCTGCTTCGGTAATCACTTTAATCATCATTAAGATCTCAGAACTGCTACGACACAGTTCTTTTATATTTGTATCCAAACTTTTAATTTTAAGTGTACTGCATAAATCACATAAAAGCAAAATTCAGTATACATTTATTAAGTATAAATCAAGTATCCATTTAGTGCCAATAAAAATCTTTTTTAACAGCTTTCCATACTGTTTGCTACATAAACAGAATCACAATTATATGTAGTGGTATTTGTTTGAGTTAATCGTTTGTATTGTGGAGAAATCAGCACAGCTTGTTTGTGTGTGTGTGTGTGTGTGTGTGTGTGCTTGGTGTAAGTGTTGGACGTGAGAGGCTGGCCCTCTGTCAGGATTACAAATGTACGGGAAGGCAAATCAAGAGGATATTGGAAGAGTAAACGCTGAAAACATCAGAGCTGGTGAGTACTCCGTAATGCATGTATTACTACTGCCTGACTGCTCTGTATCTAGCCAAATATATATGTAATCTTTTAAATATCATGTTCAGGTATTATGTTGTATTTAAATTTTTTTTTATATTTTATAGTGGTTGTATAGTGACTGTGGCAGTGATTATTAACCGTCGTTCTTTACAAGTTTTAATGACTTTTATTATAAATACACACAGCTGATTTTTTCCTGGACAAATTTACAATAATTTAACCATTTAAAGTAATTATACTGATAGAACGATATAAAAATGCTATAGATAGTTTGGTGTTTTATATATTTTATATATTTATACAATTTTATATTTATTTAAATATTTATTTATTTATTCTTATTAAATGATGAGAAATTATATATATATATTTTTTATCAAGGTCTGTTTATTTAGTTTTTTAATACAATTTTACAAAAATAGCAACAAAGAGAAAATAAAAAGGAATAAAGTCCCCTTCCCCCCAGACTAGCCATGAGTATATAAACTTAAAACACAGTCAGTATACAATAAATCAAAACAGAAAATGCCATCACATTAAAGTTAAATATGTTAATTATACTGTCACACCGTTAGCCCCCACCTCCTCAATATGTGCCAGAAAGGGCTGCCAGATATTGTAAAATTTCTTGGTAGACCCCCGGACAGTGTATCTAATCTTCTCCAGTCTGAGATGACTAGCGACTTCTGTAAACCACTGGCAATATGTAGGTGGAGCAGAGTCCTTCCATTTAAACAATATCAATCTTCTAGCCAGAAGAGAGCTGAAGGCCATAACGCTAATTTATTTCTTGCCACTCTCCGGTGCCACACCAAACAGGGCAATAAACGGAGATGGGTCAATTACTCTCCCAAATATTTTAGAGAAAGTTTCAAAAATTGTACGCCAGAATACATGGAGCTTTGGACATGTCCAAAACATATGCAGTAGAGTGGCCGGGGGATAAGAAATTATATTAAACAATTATTTGGTTTATAAATAAGTAGCTAAGTGTAATAAAATCAATATAACTCAAAATAACTCAAGATAAGGGATCTAAAAATGTATTTAAAATTACATAAAATATTTAGTGTATTTATTCAAAATATATAACTTCTAGTTATAAACGTACAGCTATTTATATTCATCAATATGTGATTTTAAATATATTTTATTTATATGATATATGTATACTACACACACACACTCACACATGTAAGTAGATAGATAGATAGAACTGTTCCCACAAATGTAGAAATATACAATTGTCCAAAATGTCTTGGTATGCTAAAACATTAAGGTTTCTATTTACTGGAAATAAGGGGCCTGACTAAAAACAAACCCATAGCATTATCCCCTCACCAAACGTAACCATTGGCACAATACAATCAGACAGATAACATTTTCTTGAATTCTAAACACAGACTTGCCAGTCAGACGGCCAGATAGAGAGGTGTGATTCGTCACTCCACCAAATATGTTTGCACTGTTTCAGAGTCCAGTGGTGGATGTGCTTTACACTTGGCATTGTGCTTGGTGACATAAGGCTATCATGCAGCTGCCATGAAGCTCCTGGTGCACAGTATTTGTGCTGATGTCACCTGAGTGTTGGCGACTGTTATTCTCTATGCACATCAGCACGTTGACCCAGCTCTATGATTTTATGTGGTCTACCACTTCATGGCAGAGTTGCTGTGCCTCCTCGATAATATCACTCACAGTTGATACAATACATCTGTGGCATAAGGACACCTGTATTAAATGATTAAGAGGTATTTTTTTTTCCATATAAATATATACAGCACACACACAGCACGAGATATATATATACCTATCAGCCATAAAACCACCTCCTTGTTTCTACACTCACTGTCCATTTTATCAGCTCCACTTACCATATAGAAGCACTTTGTAGTTCTACAATTACTGACTGTAGTCCATCTGTTTCTGTACATGCTTTGTTAGCCCTTTCATGCTGTTCTTTAATGGTCACCACAGAGCAGGTATTATTTAGGTGGTGGAAGTGCTTCTATGTGGTAAGTGGATCTGATAAAATGGATAAAATGGACAGTAAGTGTAGAAACTAGGAGGTGGTTTTAATGTTATGGTTGATCGGTGTATATATATATATATGGGAAAATATGTGCCACGTTTACCACTTTTAAAGATTCATACAGGGCATTTTTAGTTAGCTTGACTGCATATGGGAGGAAACACACATGGATACAGGGAGAACATGCAAACTCTACATAGAAAAGACCCTGGCCGCTAGGCTGGGCATTCAAACCTAGGCCCTTTTTGCTTTGAGCACACAGATCACCCTTGTGGCACTTTGGTGTACAGTTTAAAATTTTAATGGCATTAATTATTCTTTAATGGTTGTTTATATGTGCTCCTGTAGATCAGAGTTTTTAAAATCATAATTATTATTTTATGTACATGAACAAGCTCACATCACTCGGACCACGATTGCACTACAGTTTTGTACATTTAAAGTGAAAGCAGGTCACTGGTACGTTCGAGGTCAAGGCCATGCTGAAGGCAAGATTGGCACAGTTTATGTTAGGACGAAGCAATTAGTGTCAGTTGTGTGTTACGTTACCTCATTTTTCTCCTGCACTGTCAGTGTTGGGCTCAGTTGTAGTAATGATGAAGCTTTGTGCTTTAACTAGGGATTTACTGAGACTGATAGTATTCTGTATTGAAATCTCTTTAGTTAACCCTGGACTTTAGTCTCTCCCCCCACCAGCTCTCTTCGCAAGGCCACTCTAATCTGAGAGGCTGCTTCCTGTTGGAATTTATAAACACCACATCATCTGAGCCAGACTACTGCAAACAAAGCACAGACCATAAAAAAAATGCTGACTGGTTGATGGACAGACCTTGATGGGTGATTTACAGGGGTAAAGAAAATTATTAGGTTAGTACACAGTGCTGCACAGTAGTTAACAGCCAAAGGTTTTTAGGAAGTTTTATCATGATTAATCTCTTTCCACGTCAAACACAACTCATACTCCCAATGGGTTTTGCAACATGAGACCACCCCTGCCCATCAGTCAGCAAATAAAGAAGATATACGTGTTGCTATTTAGAGAAAAATGAATGAATGTTGAAACTCTTTAACCCGCTCTCCTCTCGAAGAGAGTTCAACAGTCCTACTCTTTCTCACCCTGTGTGAAGAAACTGTGTGCGGCATGCAGGCAGAGGTCCTGTTTTTGTTCTTCTGGATTTGTGAGGAAATGACCCCCAGTCATGTTGATTAATAACAATAGAAATAACAAGAATCCTCCTTCCCTTTGGACATGGAAGCATTTAAAATGCCTCTATCAAAACTGCTCCTACACATAGTCAGAGTGCAAATTACAAGGAGAATTAGGCCACTGGTGGTAATAATGAAATGGGCGTTGGATACGTTTGTCCCTTAAATGAATTAAATTAAGTTTTTAAATGTGGTGTTTTCACCCCAGTTTCCTTCATGTAGTGTTGTAAATACACCGATCAGCCATAACATTAAAACCACCTCCTTGTTTCTACACTGTCTATTTTATCAGCTCCACTTATCATATAGAATTTCTACAATTACTGACTGTAGTCCATCTATTTTTCTACATACCTTTTTAGCCTGCTTTCTCCCTTTTCTTCAATGGTCAGGACCCCCACAGGACCACCACAGAGTAGGTACTATTCAGGTGGTGGATGATTCTCAGCACTGCAGTGACACTGACATGGTGGTGGTGTGTTAGTGTGTATGGTATGAGTGGATCAGACACAGCAGCGCTGCTGAAGTTTTAAAATACAGTGTCCACTCACTGTCCACTCTATTAAACACTCCTACCTAGTTGGTTCACCTTGTAGATGTAAAGTCAGAGACGATCGCTCATCTATTGCTGCTGTTTGAGTTGGTCTTCTTCTGGACCTTCATCAGAGGTCATAAGATGCTGCCCACGGGGTGCTGTTGGCTGGATATTTTTGGTTGGTGGACTATTGGTCCAGGTGTTTAAAAACTTCATCAGCCTTGGTGTGGATAAGACACCCCTATGTCAGTATCACTGCAGTGCTGGGAATGATCCACCACCTAAATAATACCCACTCTGTGGTGGTACTGGGAGAGTCCTGACCATTGAAAAACAGCATTAAATGGGGGCAAAAAAAGCATGCAGAGAAACAGATGGACTACACTCAGTAATTGTAGAACTACAAAGTGCTTCTATATGGTAAGTGGAGCTGATGAAATGGACAGTGAGTGTAGAAACAAGGAGGTGGTTTTAATGTTATGGCTGATCTATATACTATAAACAGTAAACAATAATACACTGTTTATTAGTCTGATATCAATTAAAAAGGGAACAGTAATTGTAGCTTTGAAGGTAGCTATCTTAGATTTGTACTTGTAATAGAATGGGCAACCAAACATTAATTTTAGTAATCAGAAGGATGCTAGTTCAAGCCCCACCACTGCCAGGTTGCTGCTGTTGGGCCCTTGAGCAAGGCCCTTAACCCTCAATTGCTTAGATTATAACTGAACAAAATTTTTTTTTTGAGCAATTGAGGGTGAAGGGCCTTGCTCAGGGGCCAACAGTGGCAACTTGGTGGTGGTGGGGCTTGAACCGGCAACCTTCTGATTCCTAGTCCAGTACCTTAACCACTGACCTGTCACTGCTTCTTCCTGGTCAGGGTTGCAGGGTCCGATCCATTGGGCAAAAGTCACACTCTCACACTCGCTACAATTTTTAGTAGCTCTGACTGGTTTGACTGCATGTCTTTGGACTTGTGGGAGGAAACCGGAGCGTCCGGAGGAAACCCACACAGACACAGGGAGAACATGCAAACTCCACACAGAAGGAAATCAAACCCCGGCCCCTCTTGCTGTGAGGTGACAGCACTAGCTATTGTCACTGTGCTGCCTAGTAACTGAATAGTTTTTAATAGAACATTTTTAATTAAAAAGACATAGAAGAAAACAATATAAAAATACAATTTAATAAGCAGAACTAAATAAAAATAGACATATTAACTCTATAGATTAGCTATAGATATTTAATGTTTTTGAAAAACAACTAAGCCTTTTAAAGCCACATTTTAAAATGACAGCGATACACAAGCCACAGTTTCGAGTACCATTGGTACAGTTTACTGTAACTGGCGACAGGTAAGCAAATGCATGTCTAGATCTAAACCATTTATGTGTATCAGACTGGGGTAAATGAAACTCCCAAAATCCTAAACCCTCTCAGGGTGACATATTAACTGCAGGACAAACAGAGTCATGGCAAACAGTGAAACAGAGCAAACAGTGTACAAAGCATCAGAGATGAGCCGTCTATCACTCTTGCCCTCCCACGAGAAGCCCCGATTGACCCAGGTACACTGTCGATCTTTAGATAAACAATAGATACAGCACTGAAAAATAGAAAAAAGGTAAATTAACCCAAGAACCACCATAAACAAGACTGCACTTAATTTAAAGCTGCTAGTACATGAGTCCCAAGACCATGGCAATTTGAAGGTCATTGATTGTAAACATCCTTGTACTTGCAGCCTCTGTTTAAAAGCAGACCTGTTTTGATGGTTCTTTTATTACTTCTAAATACTTAATTTAGATGTAATGTAATTATATTTATTTATTAGGATTTTAATGTCATGTTTTACACGCTTTGGTTACATTTATGACAGAAACGGTAGTTACTCATTACACAAAATTCATCAGTTCACCAGTTTAACGTCAAACACACTCATAGACAATTTTGTATCTCCAATTCACTGGAGCTCCCGGAGGAAACCCACGCAGACACAGGGAGAACATGCAAACTCCACAAAGAAAGTCCTGTTATATTATATTAGTTGTAGAAGTCTGTAATGGCACATGCGCCACACATACACCAATCAGCCATAACATTAAAACCACCTCCTGGTTTCTACACTCACTGTCCATTTTATCAGCTCCATCTACCATACAGAAGCACTTTGTACTTCTACAATTACTGACTGTAGTGCATCTGTTTCTCTGCATGCTTTGTTAGCCCCCTTTCATGCTGTTCTTCAATGGTCAGGACCTCCACAGTACCACTACAGAGCAGGTATTATTTAGGTGGTGGATCATTCTCAGCACTGCAGTGACAATGACATGGTGGTGGTGTGTTAGTGTGTGTTGTGCTGGTTTAAGTGGATCAGACACAGCAGCGCTGCTGGAGTTACCATGTCCACTCACTGTCCACTCTATTAGACACTCCTAGCTAGTTGGTCCACCTTGTAGATGTAAAGTCACATATGATTGCTCATCTATTGCTGCTGTTTGAGATGGTCATCTTCTAGACCTACATCAGTGGTCACAGGATGCTGTTGGCTGGATATTTTTGGTTGGTGGACTATTCTCAGTCCAGCAAGGAAAACTCCATCAGCGCTGCTGTGTCTGATCCACTCATACCAGCACAACACACACTAACACACCACCACCATGTCAGTGTCACTGCAGTGCTGAGAATGATCCACCACCTAAATAATACCTACTCTGTAGTGGCCCTGTGGGGGTCCTGACCATTGAAGAACAGCATGAAAGGGGGCTAACAAAGCATGCAAAGTAACAGATGGACTACAGTCAGTCATTGTAGAACTACAAAATGCTTCTATATGGTAAGTGGAGCCGATAAACTGGACAATGTACGTAGAAACAAGGAGGTGGTTTTAATGTAATGGCTGATCGTGTGTATGTACAATGGGTTTAAAGTCTGAGACCACTTTTAAAAATGTGGCATCTATTTTTCATTTTTCATTACAAATGACAAATTTTCATCTCAAACCTAAAAGCTTTGCAACAACAACAACAAAATCAGAGAGTTCCTTCACAGTAACCTGAACTAAACCCTATTTGAGCAATTGAAACAAGCTTTTGGCATTTAGGAGACACTTTTATCCAAAGCGACTTACAGTACTGTGACAGTATATTGTCTAAGCAATTGAGAGTAAAGGGCCTTGCTTAAGGGCCCAACAGTGGCAACCTGGCACTGGTGGGTTTGAACCAGCAACCTTTGATTACCAGTCCAGTACCTTAACCACTAGGCTACAAGTGCCTATTATATAATTATTTGACTTGAACTGCAAATTATATAAGTATTTGACTTGAACTGCACATTATATAAGTATTGTGTATCATGCAAATAGCCTCATAGTTAATCTATACTGTGCGGTGCAAATATGATGACTTTTGAAGATTGAAGACATTATATCATTGAGAAAGTATGTCAAAATGCCTTTTCAGAACTTTCTGTGAGCATTATGCACATTCAGGTGGCTCATAAATGTCCTCCAGCTGCTGTGCTCTACTGGGAGGGCCATTTCCAGATCAGACCTGTGGAGACACCAGGGATTCGGTTCTGTTTAATCCACTCTTTAAAACCAGTGCCAGAGCAGCTGTTTAGACGAGCAGGGCTCGTTTCTATTCCATTCTCACACTCAGTGTCCCCTGTCTTTATGCACTCTGACCTCAATATGTTCACTTGCAGCTTTAAATCAAGTAATTGTCTATATATAGCATATTCAGCTCCAGAACTAGTGTGGTCTGTGTCTTAGAGACTCATCCAACACACATCAATTTAAAGACTGAAATTTATAGTTATTCTTTAGATAATGATGTATGAATTGTTTCTTGCTCTGTGGTATACGTGGACTTCTCTGCACTTTTTGTGGTTGGGAAATTAGCAGCAAAAATGAGGGAGTGGATGGACTCTGAGATGAGCCTGACTGCTGGTAGTTACCTCTCTGGAGGAGAAACCTACAGCATCGCAGAACCACAGTACTACGGTGAGTTATTTTCTGTTTAATTTAACATTATACACTGCTCAAAAAAATAAAGGGAACACTAAAATAACACATCCTAGATCTCAATGAATGAAATATTCCAGTTGAAAATCTTTATTCATCACATAGTGGAATGCGTTGAGAACAAAATAACATAAAAATGATCAATGTAAATCAAAATTATTATCCCATGGAGGTCTGGATTTGGAATCAAACTCAAAATCAAAGTGGAAGATCAAATTACAGGCTGATCCAGCTTCAGTGGAAATTCCTCAAGACAAGTTAAAATGAGGCTCAGTAGTGTGTGTGGCCTCCACGTGCCTGTATGACCTCCCTACAACGCCTGGGCATGCTCCTGATGAGGTGGTGGATGTTCTCCTGAGGGATCTCCTCCCAGACCTGGATTAAAGCATCAGTCAACTCCTGGACAGTCTGTGGTGCAATGTGGCATTGGTGGATGGAACGAGACATGATGTCCCAGATGTGCTCGATTGGATTCAGGTCTGGGGAACGGGCAGGCCAGTACATAGCATCAATGCCTTCATCACGCTGACACACTTCAGCCACTTGAGGCCTAGCATTGTCATGCATCAGAAGGAACCCAGGGCCCACTGCACCAGCATATGGTCTCACAATGGGTCTGAGGATCTCATCCCAGTACCTAATGGCAGTCAGCGTACCTCTGGCTAGCACATGGAGGGCTGTGCGGCCCTCCAAAGAAATGCCTTCCCACACCATTACTGACCCACTGCCAAACCGGTCATGCTGGAGGATGTTGCAGGCAGCAGAACGTTCTCCACGGCGTCTCCAGACTCCAGACGTCTGTCACATGTGCTCACTGTGAACCTGCTCTCATCTGTCAAAAGCACATGGCGCCAATGGCGAATCTGCCAATCTTGGTGTTCTCTGGCAAATGCCATTCGCCCTGCACGGTGTTGGGCTGTAAGCACAAGCCCCACTTGTGGACGTTGGGCCCTCATACCACCCTCATGGAGTCTGTTTCTGACAGTTTGAGCAGAAACATGGATATTAGTGGCCTGCTGGAGGTCATTTTGCAGGGCTCTGGCACTGCTCCTCCTGTTCCTCCTGGCACAAAAGAGGAGGTAGCGGTCCTGCTGCTGGGTTGTTGCCCTCCTACGGCCCCCTCCTCATCTCCTGGTGTACTGGCCTGTCTCCTGGTATCTGCTCCATGCTCTGGACACTGTGCTGACAGACACAGCAAACCTTCTTGCCACAGCTCGCATTGATGTGCCATCCTGGATGAGCTGCACTACCTGAGCAACTTCTGTGGGTTGTAGACACCGCCTCATGCTACCTCTAGGGGTGAGAGCACTGACAAAATGCAAAAGTGACCAAAACATCAGCCAGAAAGGAAGAGAAGAAAGAAATGGTCTGTGGTCACCACCTGCAGAACCACTCCTTTATAGGGGTTGTCTTGCTAATTGCCTCTAATTTCTACCTGTTGTTGGTTTCATTTGCACAACAGCAGGTGAAATTGATTTACAATCAGTGTTGCTTCCTAACTGGACAGGTTGGTTTCATAGAAATGTGATTGACTTGGAGTTACATTGCGTTGTTTAAGTGTTCCTTTTATTTTTTTGAGCAGTGTACTTAAATCACTGCTAATCCTGTCAGAACATCTTTGATATTTCAGTACTAACTTACTGTGCTGATTTTTTATTTTAATTTGGTTGCATTTGGAGAAGAATTATTAGCAAAATGTGCTTGTTAAATAACCTATAACCTTTTAGTAAGATATGCTAGGAAAAAACTAACTTTTATTAAAATATATATAATTAGAATGACTATAACTATTAGTAACTACAATGTAGCTTCTCTATTGTGAAAGAACTTTAAGGTCTCCTGAGCTTAAAGTTGTTTTTTTTTAATGTACAGCTTCTCGACGCTCAGGTGGCGCAGTGGTAAAACACGCTAGCACACCAGAGCTGACATCTCAACCGCACAATTGCAAAACTCAGCTCTGCCATTTGGCTGTTGTTCATACAGGGTGAGAGCCAGACGGGACCTCAAAACTGATGCAATTACGACCTCTGCTTGCTGATTGATGGTGCCTGCACAGAGACGAGGAAGAATGCATTGATCAGGGTGTGGCTTTCCGTACACAAAGCTGATCTGCATATGAACTCGTCTCGTGCAGGTGAAAAGATGCAGTCGGCATGAGAAAAAGGGGAGAAAATGCATAAAAAATTTACAGCTACTCCTGGAAGACATACAATGCAATTTTTTAAACAGCACTTAAATGCAACAAGTGCCAAAGCAAACACCTTTCCCATTCGGTCAATTTGTGAGGACTTGCACTGATGTTAGACAAAAACGGCATGGCTTGAGTTTAATGTTCCAGTTCATCCCAAAGGTGCTTATTGTTGTTAAGGTGATAACTCTTTTCAAACCACTGGAGTTCCTTTACACCAAACTTCAATGCATGTCTGCATGGACCTCACCTTGAGTATGGGAGCACAGCCTTGCTGAAAAAGCATTCCCCAAACTGTTGCCACATAGTTGAATGCTTGCAATGGGTGTATACACCAGAAAGTAATACATGTAGTTTAATATTATGTGCAGTATTACATCCAGAATACAAACTGTGTGTTTTAGTATTGAACCCAGTTATTTGTTGTTGTGAAGGCAGTGAGGTAAAGCTATGTTACATTACGTAAGTAGAACTGTTCACCAACATACTGTTTATAGACAACTTCAACTATTTACAAACAAATGTGAGATTAGCCATGTCACACAGCATATCCTCAGCCTGAACAGGATACAGAACATCTGGAAGAGAAGAACAGAAGTAGAAGGTTGAGTGATATTAAAGAGATATACTGTCAAGTATGGAAGGCAGAAATAACCGTCAAGTAGTATACACCGATCAGCCATAACATTAAAACCACCTCCTTGTTTCTACACTCACTGTCCATTTTATCAGTTCCACTTACCATATAGAAGCACTTTGTAGTTCTACAATTACTGACTGTAGTCCATCTGTTTCTCTACATACTTTTTTTAACCTGCATTTACTCTGTTCTTCAATGGTCAGGACCCCCACAGGACCACTACAGAGTAGGTATTATTCAGGTGGTGAATCATTCTCAGCACTGCAGTGACAATGACATGGTGGTGGTGTGTTAGTGTGTATGGTGATGGTATGAGTGGATCAGACACAGCAGCACTGCTGGAGTTTTTAAATACAGTGTCCACTTACTGTCCACTCTATTAGACACTCCTACCTAGTTGGTCCACCTTGTAGATGTAAAGTCAGAGACGATCATCTATTGCTGCTGTTTGAGTTGGTCATCTTCTAGACCTTCATCAGTGGTCACAGGACGCTGCCCACGGGGCGCTGTTGGCTGGATATTTTTGGTCGGTGGACTATTCTTAGTCCAGCAGTGACAGTGAGGTGTTTAAAAACTTAATTGGCGCTGCTGTGTCTTATCCACTCATACCAGCACAACACACACTAACACACCACCACCATGTCAGTGTCACTGCAATGCTGAGAATGATCCACCACCTAAATAATACCTACTCTTTAACAAAGCATGCAGAGAAGCAGATGGACTACAGTCAGTAATTGTAGAACTACAAAGTGCTTCTATATGGTAAGTGGAGCTGATAAAATGGACAGCGTGTGTAGAAACAAGGAGGTGGTTTTAATGTTATGGCTGATTGGTGTATGTGCTTAACTTTATTACATTATGCTGGTGTGCTAGCGGAACATCCCGCTGCGCCATCTGGGCACCATTCAGTGGTCAGTTTTGAGATCAAAGGCCAACACAGAAATTAGATGATTTTTGATTCCTCTGGAAAAGCTGCAAAACTGAGAGGCGGATAGATGCACTACTGCTACAAGGATAATGTAACAAACAATGTATTTACACTATACAGCCAAAAGTATGTGGATACCTGGCTATGAGCCTGTTGGAGAACATATTCCAAAGCCATGAGCATTAATATGAATGAGCAAAGGTTAAAAGACATTTAAGGTGAACATTTGTATATTTACATTTTCTGAGTAAGGCCAAAACATAGGAAACTAGTATCCTAAACTTCACAGACCTCCAGCTGTGCCCTATCTTCAGAGTCATTTAGAGGATCACAAGGTCTTGCTCTGATATTTTTGTTATTATGTCCCAACAGCCTCTTAAAAGTCATGGGATTATTCCCAAACCGTGCAAGTCACTGGATGTGCATGACGTTCCTGAAGCATTCCTTTAATTCATGTCAGCATAATTTTAAATCATGTCTGAAAAATACTGACATTTAGGTGAAATTCACTTTCTGTGGTGTATTAAATAAATTAAATCCTACATATTATTAAAATGAATATTATTTCCTGCAGATGTGCTGGTGGACCAGGACTTTGATCTACAGGCTTTTCCCTACAGCCAACAGCACTATAGCTCAGCCAACATTCAGTTCTCTGTGTACGGACCCCCCAGCTCTCAGCCGTGTAACCCCGTATACACATACAGCCCACAATGTCCGGAACCACCATGCCAATCAGACATGGACCTGCAAGGACAGACGAGAGGCAGCATGGGCATTACGACAGGCATAAAGAGACCCAGAATGGGACCTGGAGCTAGGGTCAAGGGTCAGGATGAACTGTGTGTGGTGTGTGGGGACAAAGCTTCAGGATATCACTACAATGCTCTGACCTGTGAAGGCTGCAAAGGTGAGTGGTGGCAGCATTTTAGTGCAATTGTAGACTACTTAGCTGTATTACTAACTGTAAACTTGTGAAGATTAAAATTGTTGTACTATGTTCTGTTATAATTGTTTCCAGTTTTTGGATAAAAATTCATCTAATCTCTGTGTTGTTT